>NC_047055.1:51782558-52382558 GCF_011762595.2 Tursiops truncatus
ATGGGCAGAACACAAGGCAAGTTCTCATGTAAGATTCAAAAACAATTTTGAGACTGGTTTTTAACCCAAGTGTTATCATTACACTTTTGTGTAACTTTGTGCAAATAACCTATCCTTCTGCCTCAATTCCAGATCTGTGTGGTAGAATGTTTGTGTATATTATTTTAAATATTCACTTTAGAATTGAAAGATTTCTTATACTCTTATATTAGGGACTAATTTTTGAATTAGCAGGTTGACCAGAGACTCATTTTCTCCTTATTCTCTTGGTTGGTATCTCTTCTTGTTCTTCTCACTCACATGAGAATATCCCCCTGATAATGCTATGAAGTCAAACAAAAAAATTCAATTTAATAGTCAATTAAAATTTGTGATAGAGAAGATTGAAGTTATTTATTATATTAGAAGTTAATCAGAGAGTGTTTGTGCTTTTCAAATATCTGATTTGCCCTGGTTTTATTTAGTTGACTATAATTGCCTGTTCATACTGTCTATACATGAAATGTCTAAGTATGATACCTGTGCTATTTGCTAAGATTTTTCTCTAAAAGTAACATTCTACATGCTACTTGTAGGGTAATGATTATAGTCCATCATGAATGAGCAACAAATTCAAAGTATGGCTATGTTGATCTTCCTGTTCTGTACCAATTTAGTTAGGAGATGAATGTCAAACATTTATTTGTTAAACTTGGCAAATAGAAGTAAAGACTTATGTTTCATTTGAAGAGGATCTTAGAAAAGTCCTATATTCTACATCACATTCAAGTGGTACCTATCTGAAGAATGTCAAAGCCATCTGCAAATGAGCAGATTTACTTATGTGAGTCATTCTAAAATGATCTGAATATCTGTTACTATATATTTTAAAGTATAATGCTTTTGCCAGCTAATGAACAATAAAATTCAGGCTATAAGACATTAGTGAAAATGAATTACCTAAGCCAATACTTACATGTATTTACATGTATTAAATACAATGTAACAATACTTACATATATTATAAGAATTTTACCTTTCAAAATTCTCAAATTGGGAATGATTAAATCCTGCTCTCTATTTCCCAACTTTTTTTGTCTGTGTGTTCATTCTCTTTAGTTCTCATTTTAAAAAATAACAGAAATTACATATAATCAATTCAGGACAATTTTATTTAATATTCTAGTTTGTATGTGCTCACTCCTGGGTCTATTTAATCTGGAAAAAAAAGCCACATTATTTGCACACTACATAGGAAAGAGGAGAGGCTAAAACTGATCTAGAGTCAAATACTGGCTGATATTCAGGAAGTAATAAGTATTCTTGTTCTTTCTTTTGTTAATTCTGCCTCATAATCCCTTGAAAATGACTTTCTAAGATTAAAAATCTAGGTGTTATTAAGTAATTATACAGAATTTAAAATTTGACTTGGCTTTGGTGAAATGTTAAGCCATGAAAAAAAATAATATGAGGTTAAATTAAGAACTTCACTGAAGTTGGAGGCATTTGATGACATGTTTAATTCATTCAGAATTATCATGGAATCAAAGTGTAGGGACAAAATAATAATTCTCTTAATCCAGTCTGCTACCTCATTGCAAGGCTGAATTTTAGTTATCTGTGTTACTCTTAATTATTCTCAAGAGAGATGACTCCACAATTTCCCAGAGACTTTATCCAATGGCCTATCTTACTCTAAAAGAAGCAGTTCTTTAGAGCTAGTACAATATCTAAATTTAATTCAAAGGCTTTTTCTATATTTAGTGAAAATAAAGAACTGTTGATCTTCAAATACTCTGTTTTCACTAAATATTTAAATACTTGAAAACAATTTTAAAATCACTTTTCAACCTTTCCTTCTCCCAATTCCTTTATACTTTTCTCATGGGTTATGTTTTCTTCCCTTGATTGGTTGTTTTGTTCTACTCTGAATACTTTCGTTGTTATTGTTGTTGTTGTTTTAAACAATCCTCATAACTCATGGTGCCCCAAACCCTAACAGTGGTAAAGGAATGATATCAAAGTTCTTCTGTTCCATGTAGACTGTTACTTATAAGATTTATACTTTTCTAAATTGATCCAAAGTGTGTGATCCTACTTCTTTGTTGCAAATTTAACTTTGGGCCTCATTAAAATCTGTGCTGTAATTTGGTGATATTTAAATCTTTTTACCAAAAAAATTGTTCATTTTATCACATAATGAAATAGAAAATAGATTTATTACTCATGACTGGTGGATCAGTAAATTACATTGGCTGCTGTCCCTTATGCTATGCTTACAAAAAACTAAACAAATAAAAATCCCCCTTAATTCTATCAGCTCTAACTTCAATTTTTTCTTCAGTTATCTAAGTTTTTCTGAATAGTCTTTAAATTAAGGTTGCCCTTAATGATAAGCACTTTGAGTGACTGTATCCAAGATCTGAATATTATACCTTTCATCTTTGAATTCTCTAACATGTTAGTTAATAAATTTACTACTAAAACATTGATTTCTTTAGGATGCATGTTATCCAACTTTATAAAGTGGCTTCCAAACAATTCTTTCATTGATATGCCATAAAGCTAAATCTCAATCATACTTGGCATGAACTATTGAAATCTATGTTGGCATTAATTTGTATTTTGAATCATTTTAAAGCAATTTGTGGTATTTAAAAATATGAAATCTCACAAATTTAAGAGATCATTGGAAGAATGGTTTAAAAAGTTAACATTTAACATTATTTAACAATGTTAGAATCAAGACTTGTATGTACTTGAGAATCTAAAGGGAAAAACATATTAGCCCGTCATAATAAAAGCAAAAAAAATAAATGAAAAAACTAGCTATCACAGCATTGTAATTAAGCATGATTATCAAGTAGAAATGACTTTAAAAGTAATATTTTATACTCCATACTCTTATATTATATCCTATAATTTATAATACTTTTTGGTTTACTGTTTTCAAAAAGTCTTTAATCTTCCAAAGTTTGTGACTACAGTGTTCTCTTCAAATCATTTTGCTTTAAATATCTCTAATGCATAAGCAGATGCAAAGAAAAGAAGGAGGAGGCAGGAGGAAGACAGGGAAGGAGGAAACGAGAGTTGAAATTTCTATGTTGACATATTTTTACACACCTAAACCTGAACTCTCAAGAAATTCACAAAATGTCTGTTTAAAATGCTTCGAGGAATGATTACTTAAATAGTATGTGTCTTTAAATGTAGATAAGACTTTTAACATGCTTTTTAATCTTAAACTCAGGTGTTTTTTTTCATACTCTTACAAATATATGCTTTTAAACTGTAATGGTTTTAGTACTAGGTGATTTGATCAACAGCTACTCAGAAAATCTGCACTTTTTAAAAAAATCATCATATGGAGGAAGACCCCATGGCTCTGATTCAGTATGTAGTCTGTCTATACTCTTCCAGATTGAGGGTACACACTGTTGTCCTTTTAAGCTCTGGTCTCTTATTTCAATATAATATAAATGGTCACAATCCAAGGTGATCGCTAGGACAGCACAGAGCTAAATTATTTTTATTATTGCTGCCCACTTAGTGTTATTACCTTCAGAGATGTAATCCTAGAGACACTCCTCTTTCCTTCTTCATTTTTATGACAGTTTATAACCTCATTTTAATTATGTAAATGCCATTAATCCACAATGGCACCTAAGAAGCACAAATGAAGTCTGAGTTATATATTTATGCACAGTCTCACATTCATTGAAAGGCCAGGTTTCTCCTGTGTGTTTCTTTAACAGAAAAATACCAAAAAAAAAAATCCCATGTATGTCTATGTGCCATGTCATGACATATATGCTCAAGTGCATCAGATTTCCCTTAATGAATGCTTGGTGCATAATTCACTTTTTAAAGTTAAATACAACAAAATCATCAGTTCCCTTAACTAATACTGCATTGAGTAAAAGCAACAGCACACAGGTACCTTTTTTTGTTGTTGTTACAGTGTGTGTCATGTTTTCTAAAGTATGCGCTCATATAATTTTTAACACAATGTAAAGAATCTTTCAGGTTATGATTTGACTTGTCATTAGAGTAGGATTATGGAAAGGACAATATGTGGATTAAGTTCTTTGACTGAATAATGAGAAGTAATATATGACCTCTAAATTTCCTTACAAGACTGAATTTTTATAAACTCTAAAATATTGCCTTTTGCTTATGTCTGTCTGACTACCCAACAGATTATGTTCAAACCATGCAGACTGCCTTTTAGGCAGAACCCAACTTCTATTCAATCTTATCTTCCATTACTCATCAGTCATTCCCTTATTGTTTCCAGTACACCTAAATCATACTTCCATCCTACCTGTTACCTGTACCTGTAATTGTGTTACCTTTCTCATCCATCTTTCTACAAGCTGTACTTTAATCGAGGCTTATAACAGCATCCTTTCCCATCTTCCAGTTCTTTCAGACTAATTCTATGTTACAATTGTTTTCTTACATGACCACTATATGTGTACAAGAATCATATGTATTACACACCACCTAAGAAAATTTCTACACTGTTGCAGGATTTCTGTTTCCATTTAAATCTGTGGACCATTCCATGTGAGAAATCTCTTCTGCTTCTCTAAAAGCCTCAAAGGCAATAATAGCACATTGCCAGAGCAAATGATACAATTAACAAAGCCAGTGAAATTAATTAATAAGCAGATGTTAAGTTTAAAGAGAGAAGGGAGGGCACACATGGACAATTAGCAAATTAATTATAGTCATATTTATGCCTCTATTATTAAGGTCAATTATGTATTTATTTTAAGTAAGGTGATTTATCCTTCATTATCAGTATTTGACTTTCCAAACTTACATTTACTTTTCAAATATATTGATTTTCTGAGTAGGGATTCACCCAAGAGATTCACTACAAAATTTTACTGACACTTGTAGAAAATATATGAAATTTTACCAAAATGATTATGTGATTATCTTTAAGTAGAATTGTCAAGAGAATTGTGACTTACTATTTTGCTAACCACCCATTCCTATTGTTGATGTCGATCTTGAGCCATTATATAAAACATATATACATACACTGTATTTGTCTCTTTATTTTTTAAATGTGATTTATATATTTAAGGTTACTTAGTGCCTCATTAATAACAGCACTATGAATTTTTCAAAGTCCGTCTTTGAAAATTCTCATCTAAAACTCCCATGTTTTCATCCCATGTTGTTTCAACCATATTGTTCCCCATGTTTATTGGTAACAAGGTCAAATGCTTACTTTTACTCAACACTTATATTTGGGGGTTTGAACTGGCTTTGTGCCCAATCTTATATTCAGGCACTCTGTGCAAGTTAAATACAATTACAGATACTAAACAGCAATATATTAACAACCCGAATAAAACTTTTGCTGCAACACACACTCAAATTTGATGACTACCTGCTCCTTGATGAGAAAACATCAGGGGAAAAGTTCAGGCACAAATTATTTTAGAATTAAAAAGAGAAGACAAAGTCTCAAATAGCAGACATTATAACCAGATTAAATGACTTATAATATTATTTTTTATAGGTGACAGTTGAGGCTTATATCAAAGTTCACAGTATTCAGGTTTTCTTTATTAAATATTCCTACACACAGCTAGTTCATACTCACAGACAGACAACAATAAACCTGAACAATGCAATTGAAAAAAAATCCCTGTGTATATACCCATGCTATGCGTGAGTTACCCTGTGATGAGATATACCTATTAAGCACTACAGTGGACAAAAACATTATCCCTGCTGGCTTCTAAGTTAGTTAACAGTGATACATTGTTGATGTTATAATTACAGAAAACAATGAAATAGCAGATTAGTACTTATTTTAATTCCTTGAATAGTATTTCCACAAGTCTATGGAAGCTAGGGGATTGGTTGTAAAATACAACCATGTAGAAATACCAGATATTAAATCAGGAGAATTCAGGATATTATGCATATTTCTGGTTTCTGGAGTTATTAATTTTTTGCCTAATTCTTCTTAAAACATATTAAATTCATGTTTTATAAGGGACTTTTTTCTACTATATTTATTACTTTAATGATTATATATGTCAGCTATTTCTCTATGATAGTTTCTATTATTATTTTGTTCATCTATTTAGAATTTATTCTTTTATGTCATTCAGTTTTCTCCATGCAGATTTTATCCAAATCAAGATGGGAGATTTTTTATTTGCACTATTTAAAATTAAAAATTTCAAACAGTTTTACTTCTTTGGACAAAAAAATGTTATTTTTTTTTAATTGTTGAAGATCCTTTAATTTTGTTAGTCTCCAAATTATTTTCACTATGAATTAGGGGTTTTAATGTGAGTCTTAACTGATGGTATTTTTTTCCTAAATTGGTACTAGACAACCTGTCAAAAAATGAGGAAGTTTTAATTTTGAGTATGGCCATACACCATTACTTAAGGTATCCATTTATTGAATATGTTTTTTAAGATTCAGTCTACTTTTTGCCATTTATATTTTATTCATTATGAGTAAAGATATTTAATACACTCTGCCAAAGACTGACACATTTTGTCCTTTTTTTCCCCTTAAGCTATGCCAATGAAAAAAGTAGTGTCATCTCATTATAAAATCTTGCTATGATTTTTGAAAGATATATTTGTGGTAGTTATAAAAGGTGGTTCACTCATGTTCCTTTCATTCAGCTTCTTTTTGTTGAAGCAAACGTTAAGCACCATACTGGTAAATGGCAAAAGTCTATTTGTACATCATGGCATGAATGTATAATTATAAAAATACACAGATGATAAATGATAGATAAATTTTAGTTTAAAATACATCTATAAGAACCCTATGTTTATGCTGTATGATTTTAAAAGAGGAGAAAATAATGAAACAGATTCTCATTGTATTCACAATCTGAAGCTAACTCTAGGCAAAGTTAGTTTGCTTTTGGTGTTCTCTTGCTTCCATGAGCCTGCTGTGTGTTCAGAACCTTTTCACTGTTTTACCACTACTCGCATCACGGATGTTATTTGATCATGAAAAGACATGTATGTGTCAAGTTGCACCTGTATTCCTAAATCTCCCTATATCAACGAAAACAGTGACAAAAACAATAATGTATCATAACTGTGCAGGTAATAGGTTTCAAGCACTATACTATGTGCTTTATGTACATGTGTCATTTGATCTGCACATCTACCCACTGAGGTAGGCATTATCATATTCATTTTACAGCAAAGTCAGTATTCACTTTCAGGACTGATTCCAAAACACACGTTCCCTTCACAATTCTAACTGAGGATCATTTGTGGAATAAATTATAAAATTCCATAACACTGACATTTTGGCAACACACCACAGACTCCTACCATAGATGTTCTCAGAACATAAAATCTAAGAAAAAGGAATAAGGCTCATGGGACATCTTTGAGCTGTCTTACATGTCCTTCATATGTTCACAAGGCTTTATGTGAATCATGATAAAAAGTGAATATTCCACAGTGTGAAAGTAGGCCTCTACAGAATGCTTGCAAAATGTAGGTCACCTTTCTGGACCTACAGGAAAGAAGGTTGAATATTATTTATTTATTATTATTATTACTACTGTAAATAATGTCTTATTTATACACTTATTTCCTTGCTACTTTTGGTTGCTTGGTAAGGCCAAATGAAGGAAGGGGATATTGAAACTTTAAAATACTAAATGATTTATAAGCCTTTTTTGGGATAAGTTTATTGTTGGCTTATATTCCCTAGTAGCAATTACAATGACAGTTTCTAAAACAACAACCAAACAAAACCCCAAACATACAAGCCACAAAAAACACCACCAAAAAAAGTCTTCCCTATCATTTCCTACTGCAGAAATTAAAATCATTCATTTATTGTCTATTCCTTGTTGAACCAAGCTACATTTTGCTGTGCCCAAACCCATGTTGACAGATTTACAGCAGGCTTTGAAGTAATACAATATTCTTTAGTGTATCTCAACCAAAATTGTGTTGAAGATAATTTAATTTAAAATTAAGTCTTAATTAACTTAAAGCATGAAAATGAAATAAATACACTTTGAAAATTTGCTCACCAGGTTTTCTTGTGGATTTCCCTAAAGATTCAGAGCTCTAATTATAAAACATCATAGCCAAGAGTAATAAAACAACCATAATGATGCTGTCAATATAATGAGTAGTTATTTTTGTTAAATAATGAAATTTTAACTTTATTTAGCTGTCATATTTCTAAATAAATAAAGACCAAACCCCCATTTTAACAAGGAGTGCTCACAGAAATTACAGTCATATTCTGGCAGGATTTCTTTAGCAACTGTTTTTCATGCATATTCTACAACTATTTATTCATCTCCTACTAGATATCAAGCACTGAACTAACTACCAAAGGATATGCAGAAAAGAAAAGGAAGTATTTGGGGCTATACTGCATTTATGAACCCATGTGATGGAATTTTTCAATTCTTGAAAAGGTGATTTTGATGTCACTCATATCTAGGAACATTACATACTGGAGAATAAAACTTTAAAATGGAAGACAGTTTAAAGTAGAGCTTGCTGTGCAAAATCTAATCTATGAAATCTTTGAACCAGTCTAAATAATATTTCTGTTGAAAGCCACTGATATAAATATACAGCTGGTTATAGGAAAAACTGGTCATAAAAGCTTCAGAAGTATGGTGCCACATGATTTGTAATCAACTAAAAATTCAAAAATTGACAATGAAATTTTTAAATGACTTTGAAACAAATGCTAAGAAAGATAAAAAAATAGAAACAACAATACCAACAATCCTGGTATAAAAATTCAAAGGGATCATTAACTATGATAAAATGATCAATTCATTATTATTATTTGAAACATGCTTTTGTTCATATTTGTTGGGTGGTGCATTTCTGGGCCAATCAAATGTTAATAAAATATTTCCAAACCATTTTCTAATTTATATTAAAATATGTAAAATAAATCTAATTAATTACTAGGTTAATACAAATTTAATTGAAGAGTTAGAGGTAATATTTCCTTTATAGTGTTTCTTTAAAGGAAAGACTTTAAAAATTATTTAGGATTCTAACCTTATCTAATTTTCAGAGGAGTGAAAACAGGTGGACTCCTAGACATAAGCTAATTAATTTCCATAAAGGTGATACACAGTGAGATAATTCAGTTCCTAAGCAATATCCAACTTCCCAAATGACTGGCTTGACTATATTGTAAGTTGGTGATTTTCAGGCAGAAAAGGATATAGGCAGACAGAGTATGTTCTCATGCCACTTGAAGATAATGTATTTAAGATGGCTGAGGGTTGAATTAATAAACATATCACACATGATTGATAGACAATAATAGCTTGATAATAATGCCCCCTACCTATCCCTCACCACCCGCAAAATATATGTGTGTTTACAAATGCTTTGATTACTTGTAACTACGTTTTCCCCCTTACCTTCTTATAGGTGTCAGTAAGCCTAACAAAAATGTAGATTCAGTTCTCTTGTCTTAAATTTGATGACATTCTGCTAAATCCTAAATGTTTCCCTTTTATCATAGTGCTAATTCATGGACAGTACTATCATCTAGGGACAAAATACCTCTTTAAAGTATATTTATCTTTAGTGGAAAGTGCCTGTGTACAAGTTTTATAAATGCATTACTTCTATCATGCAAAACATCAACAGAACATTTTCTTCACAAGTATGGAGACTTAGAACTGTAAGTATTAAAGACAGTGTAGAAAAAAGTCAGTCTTCAGTTACATTTTGAGGGAGAGTGTTAGGAATCCTGTACTTTTCATTTTATTTCCCCAAAACAATATTATTATATAATATAAGGTGAGGTTAGCTTTTTTTACATCTTTATCTTAAAAAAAGAAAGAAAGAAAGAAAGAATGTCTCCTGCAGGTAAATCTTCATTTTGTAAAGTCAGTAGAAGACTAAGTACAGTGGAATTCACTTTAGCTTTTAATTCTTAGGCATTAATTTCTTATCAGCAAAGAAATTTCAAAGTTGAGGTTTTGAGAATACAAAGATATATTATCTTAATAATCAGCCCTATAAAACATATGCTATCATGCATTACAGATGGATGCAGAGTTGTAAACCTGACTTATGCTGTTATATGTACTATATATAGTGCTGCCTCTGACTAATGACAATGAACCACATATGACAAACTACAATTACAGTACATTGTACTTTCAGACTATTTCTAACAAATATTTTAAACCAGTCTTCCACAACAGAAATAACACAACTTTGTTCCTCTGTGACTTCTAAATATATTTTTTAACACATCATTAATGAATACAGATTTAAGATTGATGGCAGTGGAGGTTGCAAATTATTTTTAGAGGAGAAATGTTGAAAGTTCAACCACATAGCCAAGACATTTACAGCCCCTAAGAAGACCACACTCCTTGAAATTAAACTGTTCTATCAGCAAGTTTCCTCTTCCTCGGACATAATAAATGCAAAAACATTGAAATTATTATCACAAAAAATGAACACTCTAAAGTAAAATGGATAAACTGCTCAATTGACACTGGAAATGAAAAGTCTAGTCAAATAACTGTGCCAAACTACTGAATAAACATGTAATCAATTGCCATGGGAAATTAATTCTTAACTGCTATTTTTCACATTTAATATATTTTCTTCTGAATCTTATTTAGCCTTATCTCCATCCTCAGATAAAAATAGAACACAAAAGTTCAAAAATGGAATTAGAACAGAAATATTATGCATATTAGGATGAACTGTCACAAATTGTGAACTTCCACAAGAAGGCCTAATATTTGGCAGGATGCCATTTAGAGGATATTTTCACAATGGACAAAATCCTAAAGATGCTCACAGTACAATAAGTTCAAGTCTATTAATTTTAACCCTGGAAAGAAATCATTGATAACTGTTCTCTGAAGACATTAAGGCAGATGTTAAGTTTCATATTCTCATACAAAGCATACTTCATGCTTCTGTTACAGAGAGAAGTTGCTAAACCTGAAAGAACATTTCTCTTGTTTAACAATACACTGGAAGTTTTAAGAAAGCTTATTATGGAGGAAGAAAAGTCATCAGTTACTTAACTTTTCTTCCACATCGACAAACCTGAGTGTGATATTATCTGTCAATGAAGCTCACCAGGCAGTGATTCTCACAGGGCTACGCACCTCTGGGAGGTTCAGAGAATCTGGGTAGTGAGGAGGTGTAATTTGAAAGAGCCCATCAGTTATCACGATCTGCATCCCCTAGAGGTGCATTACCGCCCACTCATACTCTCTGAAAATCACGGATCTCTCCTCCACCATAAGGCACAGAATACTTCAAACAAGGACTTGTGTATAAAAGCATCTAAAACTCCATCTATCTCAGCTTTTCATTAGCCAGGTGTGGATTATTCTTTTAAAATTTCACTAACTCCCTGACATTGGCTTTCAATGGCCTGTTTAATTCCTAAAGTGTGTGTATGGCAGATACTATTAATGGACAATAGAGTTACCTATGACATTTATCAGGCTGCTAGATGCCACCTGTGCTTTCAGGGCAGGATGATTCTGTAGGAGGGTGTCTGTGCCCTCCAAGGGTTGACAGACTTCTCAACTCTTCATTTTTATACACCAATTGTCACTTTCAAGACTTATTTTACTTCCTATGACCCTGGAGTTTCTTTTCAGATACTGTTGGATTTTTCATTGGTCAAGGTAAGTTTTGTCATATAGGTGAAAGGGAAAAGTCACTTAGCATTCTGAATTATCTTCTCCTGAATAAATGCAAAAGGTTATTTATGCTAGTTCCCGTCATTGGCCACTGAGAAGAAAATTATTTGCTATTTTCTATATAAGCTAAGTATTTTATTTTTATTTTAAAATTCAGGACCCCAAAACCCAGCACTGAGGCATCTAGAATGCATTTGGTTGGACCCAAGCATTGTCTGGTGCAGGACATAATCAATTCAGTACCCTCGACAGAATTGTGACTGGGCTTTATGCAGTGTTATCCCTCTTGCCTTATTGAAAGCCAGAGTATATGAGTCCATCTGCTCCAGATTCACCCTACCATATGTGTTATGAAAGCTCTCCTGCCTCAGAAGAGAGGGTGAAACTATAAATACTCAGGTGCCTTGACAGCTGTGGCACAAGCTGGATTTATTCAGTTCATGTTAATTATGTCATCAAAGAAGCTAAAAGGCTAAATTTTCAGATGACACAACAGTGGCAGCATGCTTACTGAACCAAAATAAATAAGTAAACGTATGAGAGTTGGCAATGCTAAAAAAAAGAAGAGGCATTTTTATAAACGTAGATGAATAAAGGCCATGGTGTGTGAGGCATTCAACCACTTATTCTATCTGGATGGGTGGGAGGGGGTGTATCGTGATGTGTTATAAAAGATTTTTTCCTAGAATGTCAAAGGCACAGAAGGAAATCAAAAGGGACACCAGAAAGTGGAGACTATGACAACTGGTACGTTTGCTTACACATACTCTTGCCTTCCTCCATTATCTCCAGAGAGTAAAGTCAGGAAGGGAAAATGTCACTCACCTGGGTGGGCTGGATGAGAAAATAAACAGCGGGCCAAACAGAAGGGAAAGCACAGGAATGTGTACAAAGCAATCCACTGCCACATCACTCATCCTGTTACAAACACAGATGCACAATTCAATTCATGCTAATAAGGGCCATCAGTTCCCAAAGAAAACTCATTGCCTTTTCTTTATGGTGCACACACATGTTCTGCAAGAGTTTTATTATGACTCTGAAGGTAGCACTGCAAGAAATGTTGCTGTATCATTTGTATACTTGTATGAGAAATTACAATGACATCAGCAAATGCTCATTTGAGGCTCATAAATAAAATTGTCCATATCACTTTTCATCTCAAACCCATTCAATAGTACAGTTAAACACTCTAATAACAAGCTCAATTTGATTACAATTATTAAAAGAACTGGATTTCTTAACACGGAATATGAAGATATGCCAAAAGTCTTAAAGCAAAGATAATACTACTTTAGATTATGTATCCCTTTTATGCCTCCACTTACTTATGATGTCACTAACTGAATTTTAAGTAGACCAGTTCCATAATAGTTCACAGGTCCTACTATGGCTATTCTTTGAAACAGTGACTATGAATATGTTCATGAGTTTTCATAAAGGTATTTCCCATTTAAAGAGAGTTGTTTCTGATAATAATATTGATAATAAAAAATAACACATGAGTACTTAGGTGTCAGGTGTAACGTTTAAAGCTAGCAACATCATAATAAATTAAGCATAATTATCCTTATTTTCTAGATTAACAAACTGAAGATCTGAGGTATTAAATATTTGCAAATTTCAAATGATTGATAACTATAAAAAGTGGAATTCAAAACCATGGTTGTCTGCACTCTTAAACCAGTAACTTTTAGGTATATTGGTCAACACCCCAGAGAAAAGAGAAATCTCAGAACATGATTGATCTGAAGTTCATGAAATAAATCTGTAGGGTTACTGTTATTTCTTTCTGTCCAAGGATATATGGGCTATTTTGTTCTCTGAAATAGTAGAGGTTATTTTTTTAAACTACAAAGAATTTAGAACATTAGAGTTCTTCTTCCAAATAACTTCAGTGGTGTGTGTGTGTGTGTGTGTGTGTGTGTGTGTGTGTGTGTGTGTGAAGTAAAGAATTATGGGGGATAGTACTAGAATGATTCTTCTCTTTCAACCTTCTCCCATTTCATTAACATTTAAATCTTCCTTTCTTTTTTTTTTTAATTTATTTTATTTTTGGCTGTGCTGGGTCTTCGTTTCTCTGCGAGGGCTTTCTCTAGTTGCGGCAAGCGGGGACCACTCTTCATCGCAGTGCGCGGGCCTCTCACTATCGCAGCCTCTCCTGTTGCGGAGCACAGGCTCCAGACGCGCAGGCTCAGTAGTTGTGGCGCACGGACCTAGTTGCTCCGCGGCATGTGGGATCCTCCCAGACCATGGCTCGAACCCCTGTCCCCTGCATTGGCAGGCAGATTCTCAACCACTGCGCCACCAGATAAGCCCCCTGGCAGGAGTTCTTTAGACCCAACCAAGTTGTCAATTACTTGCCGCGCAGTCTTAATTTGGATGTTCGGTGGTCGTCTGGGTGGATCTTTTCAAGTCCAAAGAGATAGAGCAATAGGAGAATGAGAAAGACTGAGGGGGAAAAGCCTTGGCCTCAGTGCGCTTCTTCGCGGCCAGAGAACTGGTCTCTGCCAGATCCTGCAGGCGACGTCAGCTGCCACCTAACGGGCTACTTGAATCTCCATGGCTCAGGATAAGTCCCAGCCACCCTTCAGAGGGGAGCCATAGCCCAATAGGCGGATCGAGATTATGGCCTTTGAGGCCCCGCATTGTGTGCCAGAAAAGATGTTGCAGGAAAGAGAGAGGGGGCGTAAGAGGATGGTCACACCCCAAGTCATGTCCGAGTCCCTGGGATTGCCGCCCAGTGTGTGTTCTTGGCTTCGTGCAGGCAAGAATTCAAGAGCAAGACGTAGTAAAGTGAAAGAAGGTTTATTCAGGGAGATACATGCTCCATAGACAGAGTATGGGCCATCTTGGAAGGCAAAAGGCCTAAATCTTCCTTTCTTAAAGGAGAAGAATAAGCAAAAAGCTGATAGGGAGTACGGAGAAAAGAAGGAAAAGAAGAAAAGGAGAAAGGCAGGTAGTGAAGGGGAAGAGAAAGGAAAGAAAAAAGACATTTTCCTAATATGTTTAATTTTCTTCTCTAATATGATTCTGAAAAATACAGCAGCAAGAGTACTGAAAACCACCTGATACCAAACTTTGTCAAAATTAGCTGTGTTACTTTGGGTGAGTCATTATATACACTGTATTTAAATTTCTACATTTGTAAATACATAAACTTGGACTATATCATCTAAAGTGTCCCTTCTAAATAAAATTATATTATTTTCTCTAATATTTTCACCTTAAGTTCTAAGATAAAATACTATTTTAAAAGAGTATATTAAAGATAAGCAATATCTTGTTTTCAACATTTCAAAATATTTTCATCTACATGAATATAAACAAGTATGATGTTTAATAATTTCCTAAAATAGTATTATTTTATGTATTAATATGTAAGCATTGATATTAGGTATGATATTGTTAAAATTGAGCCTTTATATTGCTCCCTATAATAGTTTTTAGCATCTCCATGAAAGTATAGTTTAATGCAAAGTTTTCATTATTTTGAAATATATATGTCTGTCCTAAATATGTAATCCCAAAATAATGTATGCCAACTTGTTATTACAATATTCATAAAATTGATGACAACACATTTCTTAGTCATTTTAGGTTGCTCTCTTTCTCTACCTTGCATTGCCCTTTTAAGACAGGACAGTAATGTTTCAAATTGCTTTCAGCAATGCCTGAAGTCTAGAACTATTGAAACGTCCTTCTAGCTCTATAAATATTATTTATGCTTATTTACTAGGAGTAGAACATTTTGGTCAATTCCAGTATACTTTGAGGTTAATAGTTATCTATTGACTATTTAATAGCTTAATCATAACAATAGAAAAATGAATGCAAAAGCTGAAAGAAGCAACATATTAATAAAATCATAATATTTTGTCAAACTACATTCTAGATTTCTGTTCTTTGAAAATCTTTTCCTCGAACTCACACAATTTCTCTGCTTCCCTTTTAGCAAACTCTTCAAAATAATTGTCTATGCCATTTGTATCCAATTTCTCTCCTCTCATCTGTCTTGAACCCACTTGATCCAGACTTTCACTTTCAATACTACTCTGATTATTCTCAAGGTATAAGCAACTTCCATGGTGCTAAAATCAAATAGTTAATTCTCAGATCAAATTTTACTTGAAAAATCTCATTTTCTTTCTTTTTTTAACCTCTTTATTGGAGTATAATTTCTTTACAATGCTGTGTTAGTTTCTACTGTATAACAAAGTGAATCAGCTATATGTATACATATATGCCCATATCCCCTCCCTCTTACGTCTCCCTCCCACCCTCCCTATCGCACCCGTTTAGTTGGTCACAAAGCACCAAGCTGATCTCCCTGTGCTATGCGACTGCTTCCCACTAGCTATCTATTTTACATTTGGTAGTATATATAAGTCCATGCCACTCTCTCGCTTCGTCCAGGCTAACCCTTCCCCATCCCCGTGTCCTCAAGTCCATTCTCTACATCTGCGTGTTTATTCCTGTCCTGCCCCTAGGTACTTCAGAATCTTTTTGTTTTCTTTAGATTCCAGATATATGTGTTGGCATAAGGTATTTATTTTTCTCTTTCTAACTTACTTCACTCTGTATGACAGTCACTAGGTCAATCCACATCACTATAAAAAACTCAAATTCGTTTTGTTTTATGGCTGAGTAATATTCCACTGTATATATGTGCCACATCTTCTTCTTTTTTTTTTTTTTTTTTTTTGCAGTATGCGGGCCTCTCACTGTTGTGGCCTCTCCCATTGCAGAGCACAGGCTCCGGACATGCAGGCTCCACCGACATGGCTCATGGGCCCAGCCGCTCCACGGCATGTGAGATCTTCCCGGACCGGGGCACAAACCCGTGTCCCCTGCATCGGCAGGCAGACTCTCAACCACTGCACCACCAGGGAAGCCCTGCCACATCTTCTTTATCCATTCATCTGTTGATGGACACAGGTTGCTTCCCTGTCCTGGCTATTGTAAACAGAGCTACAATGAACATTATGGTACATGATTCTTTTTGAATTAGGGTTTTCTCTGGGTATATGCCCAGTAGTGGGATTGTTGGGTCATATGGTAGTTCGATTTTTAGTTTTTTAAGGAATCTCCATACTGTTCTCCACAGTGGCTGTATAAATTTACATTCCCAACAACAATGCAAGAGGGTTCCCTTTTCTCCACACCCTCTCCAGCATTTATTGTTTGTAGATTTTTTGATGATGGCCATTCTGAGTGGAGAGAGGTGATACCTCTTTGTAGTTTTGATTTCTCTAATGATTAGTGATGTTGAGCATTCTTTCATGTGTTTGTTGACAATCTGTATATACTCTTTGGAGAAAGGTATATTTAGGTCATCTTCTGATATTTGGATTGGGTTGTTTGTTTTCTTCATACTGAGCTGCATGAGCTGCTTGTAAATTTTGGATATTAATCCTTTCTCAGTTGCTTCATTTGCAAATATTTTCTCAAATTCTGAGGGTTGTCTTTTCATCTTGTTTATGGTTTCCTTCGCTATGCAAAAGCTATTAAGTTTTATTAGGTCTTATTTGTTTATTTTTGTTTTTATTTCCATTTCTCTAGGAGGTGGGTCAAAAAGGATCTTGCTGTAATTTATGTCATAGAGTGTTCTATGTTTTCCTCTAAGAGTTTTATACTGTCTGGCCTTACATTTAAGTCTTTAATCCATTTTGAGATTATGTTTCTGTATGGTGTTAGCGAGTGTTCTAATTCCATTCGTTTACATGTAGCTGTCCAGTTTTCCCAACACTGCTTATTGAAGAGGTGGTCTTTTCTCCATTGTATATTCTTGCCACCATTATCAAAGGTAAGGTGACCATATGTATGTGGGTTTATCTCTGGGCTTTCTATCCTGTTCCATTGATCAATATTTCTGTTTTTGTGCCAGTACCATACTATCTTGATTGCTGTAGCTTTGTAGTATACTCTGAAGCCCAGGAGCCTGATTCCTCCAGCTTTGTTTTTCGTTCTCAAGATTGCTTTGGCTATTTGTGGTCTTTTGTGTTTCCATACAAATTGTGAATTTTTTTGCTCTAGTTCTGTGAAAATGCCATTGCTACTTTGAAAGGGATTGCATTGAATCTGTAGATTACTTTGGGCAGTACAGTCATTTTCACAATGTTGATTCTTCCAATCCAAGAACATGGTATATCTCTCCATCAGCTTGTATCATCTTTAATTTTTTGCATCAGTGTATTATAGTTTTCTACATACAGGTCTTTTATCTTCTTAGGTAGATTTATTCCTAGGTATTTTATTCTCTTTGTTGCAATGATAAATGGGGGTGTTTCCTTAATTTCTCTGTTAATTTTTTGATGATGGCCATTCTGACCATTGTGAGGTGATACCTCACTGTAGTTTGGATTTGCATTTCAGATTTTTCATCATTAATGTATAGGAATGCAAGAGATTTCTGTGCATTAATTTTGTGTCCTACTAATTTACCAAATTCATTGATTAGCTGTAGTAGTTTTCTGATAGCATCTTTAGGATTCTCTATATAGAGTATCATGCCATCTGCAAAGAGTGACAGCTTTACTTCTTGTTTTCCAATTTGGATTACTTTATTTCTTTTTCTTCTCTGATTGCCTTGGCTAAAACTTCCAAAACTTTTTTGAATAATAGTGATGAGAGTGGACAACCTTGTCTTGTTCCTGATCTTAGAGGAAATGTTTTCAGTTTTTCACCATTGAGAACGATGTTGACTGTGGGTTTGTCATATAAGGCCTATATTATGTTGAGGTAATTTCCCTCTATGCCTACTTTCTGGAGGGCTTTTATCATAAATCAGTGTTGAATTTCGTCGACAGCTTTTTCTGCATCTATTGAGATGATCATATGGTTTTTCTCCTTCAATTTGTTAATACAGTTTATCACATTGACTGATTTGTGTATATTGAAGAATCCTTGTTTCCTGGGATAAACCCCAGTTGATCATGCTGTATAATCCTTTAAATGTGCTATTAGATTCTGTTTGCTAGTATTTTGTTGAGGATTTTTGCATCTATGTTTGTCAGTGACATTGACCTGTAGTTTCCTTTCTTTCTGACATCTTTATCTGGTATTGGTATCAGGGTGATGGTGGCCTTGTAGAATGAGTTTGGGAGTGTTCCTCCTTCTGCTATATTTTGGAAGAGTTTGAGAAGGATAGGTGTTAGCTCTTCTCTAAATGTTCGATAGAATGCGTCTGTGAAACCATCTGGTCCTGGGCTTTTGTTTGTTGGAAGATTTTTAATCACAGTTTCAATTTCAGTGCTTGTGATTGGTCTGTTCATATTTTCTATTTCTTCCTGGTTCAGTCTCAGAAGGTTGTGGTTTTCTAAGAATTTGTCCACTTCTTCCAGGTTGTCCATTTTATTGGCATATAGCTGCTTGTAGTAATCCCTCCTTATCCTTTGTATTTCTGCAGTGTCAGTTGTTACTTCTCCTTTTTCATTTATAATTCTATTGATTTGAGTCTTCTGCCTTTTTTTCTTGATGAGTCTGGTTAATGGCTTATCAATTTTGTTTATCTTCTCAAAGAACCATCTTTTAGTTTTATTAATCTTTGCTATCATTTCCTTCATTTCTTTTTCATTTATTTCTGATCTGATCTTTATGATTTCATTCTTTCTGCTAACTTTGTTTTTTTTTTGTTGTTGTTGTTGTTTTTCTTTCTCTAATTGCTTTAGGTGTGAGGTTAGGTTGTTTATTTGAGATCTTCTTGTTTCTTGAGGTAGGATTCTATTGCTATAAACTTCCCTCTTAGAACTGCTTTTGGTGCACCCCATAGGTTTTCAGTCACTGTGTTTTCAATGTCATTTGTTTCTAGGTATTTTTTGATTTCCTCTTTGTTTTCTCGAGTGATCACTTGGCTATTAAGAAGTGTTTGGTTAGCCACCATGTGTTTATATATTTTACAGATTTTTTCATGTAATTCATATCTAGTCTCGTAACATTGTGGTCAGAAGAGATACTTGTTACGATTTCAATTTTCTTAAATTTACCAAGGCTCAATTTGTGACCCAAGATATGATCTCTCCTGGAGAATGTTCCATGAGCACTTGAGAAGAAAGTGTATTCTGTTGTTTTTGGATGGAATGTCCTATAAATATCAATGAAGTCCATATTGTTTAATGTAACATTTAAAGCTTTTGTTTTCTTATTTATTTTCATTTTGTATGATCTGTCCATTGGTGAAAGTGGGGTGTTAAAGTCCCCTGCTATGACTGTGTTACTGTAGATTTCCCCTTTTATGGCTGTTAGTATTTGCCTTATGTATTGAGGTGCTCCTATGTTGGGTGCATAAATCTTTACAAATTGCTTTATCTTCTTCTTGAATTGACCCCTTTATCATTATATAGTGTCCTTCTTTGTCTCTTGTAATAGTCTTTGTTTTAAAATCTATTTTGTCTGTCAAGAGGGAAGAGATATGGGAATATATGTATATGTATAACTGATTCACTTTGTTATAAAGCAGAAACTAACACACCATTGTAAAGCAATTATACTCCAATAAAGATGTAAAAAAAAAGTCTATTTTGTCTGATATGAGAATTGCTACTCCATCTGTCTTTTGATTTCCACTTGCATGGAATATCTTTTTCCATCCCCTCACTTTCAGTCTGTATGTGTCCCTCAGTCTGAAGTGGGTCTCTTGTAGATAGCATATATATTGGTCTTGTTTTCGTACCCATTCAGCCAATCTATGGGTTTTGGTTGGAGCATTTAATCCATTTGCATTTAAAGTTATTATCAATATGTATGTTCCTTTTCCCATTTTCTTAATTGTTTTGGGTTTGTTATCATATGTCTTTTCCTTCTCCTGTGTTTCCTGCCTAGAGAAGTTCCTTTAGCATTTGTTTTGAAGGTGTTTTTTTGTTGCTGAATTCTCTTAGCTTTTGCTTGTCTGTAAAGCTTTTAATTTCTCCGTCAAATCTGAATGAAATCCTTGCCGTGTAGAGTAATCTTGGTTGTAAGTTTTTCCTTTTCATCACTTTAAATATGTCCTGCCACTCCCTTCTGGCTTGCAGAGTTTCTGCTGAAAGATCAGCTGTTAACCTTATGAGGATTCCCTTGTATGTTATTTATTGTTCTTCCCTTGCTGCTTTTAATATTTTTTCTTTGTATTTAATTTTGATAGTTTGATTAATATGTGTCTTGGTGTGTTTCTCCTTGGATTTATCCTGTATGGGACTCTCTGTGCTTCCTGGACTTGACTGACTATTTCCTTTCCCATATTAGAGAAGTTTTCAACTGTAATCTCTTCAAATGTTTTCTCAGTCCCTTTCTTTTTCTCTTCTTCTTCTAGGACCCCTATAATTCTAATTTTGGTGCATTTAATGTTGTCCCAGGAGTCTCTAAGACTGTCCTCAATTGTTGTATTCTTTTCTCTGTATTCTGCTGTGCAGTAGTTATTTCCACTGTTTTATCTTGCAGGTCACGTATCCGTTTTTCTGCCTCAGTTTTTCTGCTATTGATCCCTTCTAGAAAATTTTTATTTTCATTTATTGTGTTGTTCATCATTGTTTGTTTGCTCTTTAGTTGTTCTAGGTCCTTGTTAAATATTTCTTTTATTTTTTCCATCCTATTTCCAACATTTTGGATCATCTTTGCTATCATTTCTCTGAATTCTTTTTCAGGTAGACTGCCTATTTCTTCTTCATTTGTATGGTCTGGTGGGCTTTTTCCTTGCTCCTTTATCTGCTGTGTGTTTCTCTGTCTTCTCATTTTGCTTAACTTACTGTGTTTTGGGTTTTCTTTTTGCTGGCTGCAGGTTCTTAGTTCCCCTTGTTTTTGGTGTCTGCTCCCAGTGGGTAAGCTTGATTCAGTGGGTTGTGTAGGCTTTCTGGTGGAGGGGAGTGCTGCCTGTGTTCTGGTGGATGAGGCTGGATCTTGTCTTTCTGGTGGACAAGTCCACGTCTGTTGGTGTGTTTTGGGGTGTCTGTGGACTTATCATGATTTTAGGCAGCCTCTCTGCTAATGGGTGGGGCTGTGTTCCTGTCTTGCTAGTTTTTTGACATAGGGTGTCCAGCACTGTAGCTTGGTGGTCGTTGAGTGGAACTTGGTCTTAGCATTAAGATGGAGATCTCTGGGAGAGCTTTCACCATTTGATATTATGTAGAGCTGGGAGGTCTCTGATCGACCAAAGTCCTGAAGTTGGCTCTCCCACCTGAGAGGCACAGGCCTGACACTGGCTGGAGTACCAAAACCCTGTCAGGCACACAGCTCAGAAGAAAAGGGAGAAAAAAAGAAAGAAGGAAGGAAAAAATAAAATAAAATAAATAGTTATTGAAAACAAATTTATAATTATTAAAAAAATTATAAACTAATTTTAAAAAAGAGAAAAAAATAGAAAGAAAGGAGAGAGGCACTAAATCGAAAAAACAAATCCACCAATGATAACAAGCTCTAAAAACCAAAATTAAAAAAAAAAAGGACAGTCAGAACCCTAAGACAAATGGTAAAACAAAGCTATACAGACAAAATCACACAAAGAAACATACACATACACACTCACACAAAGAGAAAAAGAAAATATATATATATATATATCCATATATTAACAAATAAAAGAGAGCAACCAAATCAATAAACAAATCTACTAATGATAATATACTCTAAATACTAATCTAAGATAAACATAAAACCAGTAACCAGTCAGTCACATACAGCAAACCCCAAGTCTCCAGTTGCTCCCATAGTCCACCGCCTCAATTTTGAGATGATTTGTTGTCTATTCAGGTGTTCCACAGACGCAGTGTACATCAAGTTGATTGTGGAGATTTAATCTGCTGCTCCTGTGGCTCCTAGGAGAAATTTCCCTTTCTCTTCTTTGTTTGCACAGCTCCTGGGGGTCAGCTTTGTTTTGGCCCCTTTTCTACGTGTAGGTCACCTGAGGGCGTCTGTTCCTGCCCAGACAGGATGAAGTTAAAGGAGCAGCTATTTCAGGGGCTCTGGCTCACTCAGGCAGTGGGGTGGAGGTGGAGGGTGGGGTATGGAATGCAGGGCATGCTTGCGGTGGTAGAGGCCAGCGTGATGTTACAACAGCCTGATTTGAGCCCTGTGTTCTCCCAGGGAAGTTGTTCCTGGATCATGGGACCCTGGCAGTGGCGGGCTACACAGGCTTTCGGCAGGGGTGGTGTGGATAGTGACCTGTGCTTGCACACAGGCTTCTTGGTAGCTGCAGCAGCAACCTCAGCATTTCATGCCCATCTCTGTTGTCCATGCTGATAGCCTCATCTCATGCCTGTCTCTGGAGCTTGTTTAGGCTGTGCTGTGAATCCCCTTTCCTCACGCACCCAGAAACAATGGTCTCTTGGCCTCCTAGGCAGTTCCAGACTTTTTCCCAGACTCCGTCCCAGCTAGCTGTGGTGCACTAGCCATCTTCAGGCTGTGTTCACAGAGCCAACCCCAGTCCTCTTCCTGGGGTCTCACCTCCAAAGCCGGACCCTCAGCTCCCAGCCCCCACAAATCCCAGTGGGTGAGCAGACAAGCCTCTCAGGCTGGTGCGTGCTCATCAGCACCAATCCTCTGTGCGGGAATCTCTCCGCTTTGCCCTCTGCACCCCTGTTGTTGCGCTCTCCTTCATGGCTCCGAAGCTTCCCTCTCCCCCACCACCACCTCATGTCTCTGCCAGTGAAGGGGCTTCCTAGTGTGTGAAAACTTTTCCTCCTTCACAGTTCCCTCCCCAAGGTGCAGGTCCAATCCCTATTCTTTTGTCTCTGTTTTTTCTTTTTTCTTTTGCCCTATGCAGGTATGTGGGGATTTTCTTGCCTTTTAAGAAGTCTGAGGTCTTCTGCCAGCATTCAGTAGGTGTTCTATATGAGTTGTTCCACAGGTAGATGTATTTCTGATGTATTTGTGGGGAGGAAGGTGATCTCCACGTCTTACTCCTCTGCCATCTTGAAGATCTCCCCTCATTTTCTTGACGTTATGTTTGATATTGTTCCTGTGGCTTCCAGTATCCCACTGACTCAATTTTTCTCTTACATCATACTGCTCTTTCTCAATCTTCTTTGTTGATTTCTTCTCACCTCTACCACCTCTAAAGGTTGGAATGTCTTTGGAATAAGTTCTCAGAACTTTTCCCTTCTCTGTCTATACTTATTCCCTAGGTGATATCCATCTTCACGGCTTTAAATTCCATCTATATTCTCAACTCCAAGCCAAAGCAACTTGCCTAAAATCCAGCCTGGTATATCTAAGTGCCTAGTTAACATATATTTTGCATGTGAAAGTGGCATCACAAATCCAATATGTCCCTCTCCCCTGGAAATTTCTTTTAACCCCACACTTGGTTCTTCCACAGTCTTTACCATTTCAATTTAAAAAAAATACTTCTATTTCCTTAGGTCAAAAAATTGGACTACCATTGATTCTTCCATCATTCTTAAAATTGCATGTCTGATATATTAGGAAAATTTCTGGCTTTATTTTCAAAACATACCTACAATCTGATGACTATCCTCCACATATACTGCTACTATCCTGGTATAAACCATAATTCATCTGAATTATTGCTATACTTTCTAACTAGTCTTATTGTTTTTGCTCTAGTACCATTCAGTTTGTTCTCCAAAGAGTAATCAGAGTGATCATCTTGAAATAAACATTAGATCATGCCATTTATTGGCTCAAGACCCTCCTTTAGGAGTTATCCTAGCCTCACATATTCATGCTGATAAAGATAGTTTGTCCCAGGAGCCACTGCTGAAACCAGCTTGCAGTTGTGTCAACACTTAAAGGAGCAATAAAATCACACCACCTCCTCAGAGACCCCTGTGACAGTTAGCCAGCATCCCCTTCTCAAAGGCCAGAGTCTCAAGCCCAGAGAACCCTCCTCTGTGCTCATAGATGTAAGGACCAACTGAAATGCACCTCCTTCTTAGAGGGTTCTAATTCTGTCCAAAATGTAGTAAGCCCAGTCTAGCCTATGTTTATCACTGATTAGGACTAAAATCTCTGGAAAATATTTAAAAATCAACTACCTGAAATATAACCAAAAAAGAGGGTAGATGGTGGAAAGGAGTAAAAACATGGAGAAGCAGGGGTCTTCCCTGGTGGTCCAGTGGCTAAGAATTCACCTTCCAATGCAGGGGATGTGGGTTCAATCCCCGGTCGGGTAACTAAGATCCCACATGCCACAGGGCAACTAAGCCCACATGCCACAACTACTGAGCCCGTGTGCTCTGGAGTCCACACACTCCACAACTTGTGAGCCCCATGTGCCACAACTAGAAAGAAGCCCATGTGCCTCAATGAAAGATCCCATGTGCTGCAACTAAGACCTGATGTAGCCAAAAATAATAAATAAATAAATAAATAAGTAAAAATTTTTTAAAAAATGAAGAAGCAACCTATTCTGGGATGAGAATCCCCCTATATTTTGTCCTTTTTGTCTCATGGATTTGCCCATAGGGTCCCAGTTGCAAAGCTGAGCAAAGGTTTGGAACTGGCAGCTAAATCTCCAGTAGAAACTGTGTCTTTCTGGCCAGAGGAACAAGAAAAGTGTCAGAGAATGTGAGGGAAGTCCTAGAAACATAAATTTAAATAAACAGACTCCCTAACTCTGTGTATGAATCCACACAAGTCCCAGGCTCACCCCTGAGCTACACAAGCTGGAGACAGGCTCAAAGCAGATTAGTAAAGGGCCTGGAGAACTGAACTATGATATCCAGGCATACTGCTTAGATATTGTGAGTTTGGTGTCAGACCACTGCAATAAAGCAAGTCACATGAATTTTCTGGTTTCCCAGTGCACATAAAAGTTAAGACCATGGGAATTCCCTGGTGGCTCAATGGTTAAAAATCCACCTGCCAATGCAGGGGACACAGTTTCAATCCCTGGTCTGGGAAGATCCCACATGCCGCAGAGCAACTAAACCTGTGTGCCACAACTACTGAGACCATGTGCCACAACTACTGAAGCCTGTGCACCTAGAGCCCATGCTCTGCAACAAGAGAAGCCACCAAACTGAGAAGCCCACACACCACAACAAAAAGTAGCCCCCACTCGATGCAGCTAGAGAAAGCCTGTGTGCAGCAACAGATACCCAATGCAACCAAAAATAAATAAATAAAAATAAAATAAAACAATTTTAGAAAAGTTATCTTCACACAATAGTCTAGTCTATTAAGTGTGTGATAATAGCATTGTCTAAAAAAAAGTATATATCTTTAATTAAAATGTAGTTTATTGCTAAAAAATGTTAACCATAATCTGAGCCTTCAGTGAGCCAGAATTTTTGCAATAATATCAGAGATCACTAATCACAGATCACCATAATAAATATAATAATAATGAAAAAGCTTAAAATATTGCAAGAATTACCAAAATGTGACACAGAGATGTTGGAAAAATGGTGTCAATGGACTTGCTTGATGCAGAGTTGCCACAAACCTTCAATTTGTAAAAATTGCAATATCCATGAAGCACAATAAAGTAAAGAACAATAAAAAGAAGTACCTCTGTAAACTACAGCCTAAGCCTCAACTAACTCTTGAAGCATGCATGTACTGGATTAACCAAAACATCACAGCAAACTCTTTTAAAAATGAGATTAAAAAAAAAATAATAAGATTAGAACAACTGTCTGCTAAACAAACAAATGGAAAAATCAGCATTATTAAGATAATTCAAATAGGACCCAAGATTTCTACCACATAAAATTTGAAATTAAAAAGATGTAGGAAAATATGACCAATTCTAAATACTTAAGAAAATGAGCAGATGCCAATACTGAGATGATTTAGGTATTGGAATTATCAAAGATTTTAAAGCAGCTAATACAACTATATATTTGCTCCATGACATAAATGAAAAGGTAGAAGTTCTATTTCTTTCACAGAAGTAGAAACAATACAAAATATCCAAATTAAAATTATATGACTGAAAATGCAATATCTAAAATAAAAAATAAACAATTCACTTAATGTGATCAATGACAGAATGGAGATGATAGAAGAGTCAATAGACTTGAAGTTAAATCAATGGAAATTATCCAATCTGAAGAACAGAGAGAAAAAAATGTTATAAAAAGAATGAATAAAGCCTCAGGGAACAATGGGACAATTTCAAAAGTTTTAAAATATATGCCATTGGAGTCTCAGAAGAAGAAGAGAAAAAGATCAATGCAGAAAAAATATTTGAAGATGTAAGGGCCAAAAACCTCCACATTTGATGAAAGACATAAAATTACAGATTCAAAAAGCTCAGCAGACCCTCAATCACAGTAAACTCAAAGAAAACAATGTCCAGGCACATCATAATCAAACTACTAAAAACAGGCTAGAATAAATACTTTTGAAAACAGCTAGAGAAAAACAATGCATTACAATCAGGGGAACAATGATTCAAATTACCACTGATTTTTGATTAAAAATCATGGAAGCCAGAAGACAATGGGGCTGCATCTTAAAGGGATGAAAGAAAATAACCACTAATCTAAAATTTTATGTATATGGAAAATCTCTTTCAGGATGAAGGATAAACAAAGACATCATCAGATAAAGGGAAACTCAGAGAAGTCATTGCTGGTAGACCTGCTCTAAAAAACGCTAAAAGAAAATTTTCAGCTAAAAGGCAATGATATAAACTTGAATTTATTAAATCTCTTTCTCAGAAGAAAACATTGTTAAAGATTATATTTCATTATTATAAGTAATAAGAGGTTTTTCTGAAGGCCAGTAGAGAGTATATTCAGGAATGAAGGAAGAGCAAGAAAAATAGTGAATATATCAGTAAATGTAAAATCTTATTTTCTTTTAAATTCTTTAAAATATGTATGCTCACTGAAATCAATTTGTATAGATTTAACCCATATGACAACTGTAATGAGAAGTCTAATGGGGGAGAGTAAAAGAAATCTATATGGTTGTAAAGCTTCTACAGTTTTACTGAAGTAGTAAAATATAACTGAGTAGAATGTGAAAGGTTAGGTATGTATATTATAAAGTCTAGAGCAAGCACTAAGAAATAATACAAAAGATATAGCCAAAAGTCAATAGGTAATTTAAACTGGAATATGAAAACAATTCTCAAAGAATACAAAGAAGGAAAGGAAAGTGGGAAAGAGGAGCACAAAAGAGAAGAGACAAACAGAAAATAGGTAATATAATGGTAGAATTAAATACAATTATATCAATAAATACATCAAAATAAATAGGTACATCACATTTATTAAGATATTGTCAGGTTGGATTAAAAAAAAAGACTCAACTATATTCTGTCAACAAGAAACCTACTTTAACCATAAGGATATAGATAAGTTAAAAGTTGAAGGATGAAAAAAGATATGCTATGCGAACAATAATTAAAGGGAAATTGGAATGACCACATTACCATCAGAAAAGGTAGACTTCAGAATAAAGAATAAAACCATGGGTAAAGAGAGAAATTATATAATGATAAAAAGATCAATTCATAAAGAAGACAACAATTTTACAAGTATGTGTTTTATGTAACAGAGCTTTGAAATACATGAAACAAAAAGGAATAGAAATGGAGAGAGAAATGAAGAAGGCACTTCTAATTAATACATGGGCCAAAAAGGAAGTTTCAAGGGGAATTGGAAAAATTTTTGTTGAATGAAAATAAAATCACAATATGCCACAATTTGTAAGATGTAGCTAAAGCAGTGGTTAAGAGAAGATTACATTAAATATCACAAATTAGAAAATAAGACAGTCCTCAATTCCATGTTATAAATTTCCACCTTAAGAAATGAGAAAAGCAAATTACACCTAAATCAAGCAAAAAGAAGGAAATAACAAAGAAAATAGAAATCAACAAAATTGAAAACAAAAATAATAGAAAAAAACAATGAAACTAAAAGCTGGTTATTTGAAAGGTTATTTGAAAGTGGGTGAAAATTTTAAAAAGCACAGGATATAGTAAATAATACATTATCTTGTAAAGATACTTTTGCTTCTGACAAAGTAAATCTATGGGCAAGATAATCAGAGTTTGAGCTATCTTCTATTTTCACATGGACAATTTGATCTTAGTTCATTCTATTTCTGTAGAATTGTTGAAAATCACTATAATTATACAAGCCAAGTGATGGATGAGGCATGATCATGGAAACTATTGGTTATCAAACTTTATGGTCTAGTACTGTGTAGCAGAGAATTAGAAACAAAATTTGAAAACTAAAGGATCTCATTCTATAACATTAAAAAAAATATCTTAAAGCATATTTGGTTGGGAAAATACGTATTAGTAGTGCTTTCCTAATATGGAGTTGGAGCTGTCAGAGGCCCAATTTGAGCCCCTTGAAAAATTCAGATTGTGTTAAACATAAATCTCCACAATCTACAAGTCTACATGTATTCCAAACAGATGACATTTGTGGTCTTCATTTTTTCTAAATAATAAGATGTTATGTATATAATATTCACAAATGAATAATAGATCTGAAACTTTTGAAAATATCTGGAAAGTCATTGTAAATAAATATGATTTGAGATTTAATAAAAAATGAGAAGATAGCTGTGAAAGCCTTGGTCACACATGCTTTGGTGACTAAAATGATGATCAAACTGCCTCTCTGTAACCATAATAGAGTCTTTACATAAAAAGTCTCAAAAGGTAATGGGGAAAACGCCATACATACTTCATCAGGGAAAAATTTTTAAATAAAACTATAAACATATTTACTTAGAATATTTTGTTTGTTTTGTTCCTCTCACCATTGCATTGGAAACCTTTTCAATATAAACTTTCGTCTAAAAATGAAATTTACTCTGGATATATCTGCGAATACTCACACTGCAATAGCAGAGTCCCTATTAAAGTTATCAGGCTTTGTAGAAAGTTGGATGTTTGTACTGATTAGAATCTGGCTTGTTGCCCCAGGAAGCTACGTCCATGAAATGGCATCTGTCTGTCAATTTTCCCCCCAGTAAATAAATTATTAAATGAATTATGACAGTAAGTGAATGTAGAGAAACAACATTGGGAAAGCAAGTGAAAAGCTATGAACCCCTTTCTAAACATAAAGTCATAAAATTTTGTTCTCTGGTGTCATTTTCTCACTAATCAAAATATGTCACATTGCACTAAAAAATGAAATTTACATAGCTATCATTTCCGTTGAAGTCCCTTATGCACACAGCACAAGGTAATTTGATGCCATTCTAGGTGGATAATATGAATAATTTATGACAAATCTCATGGGGACTAATCTTGTCTTATTCAAGGTTAAGATTTCCTTTCTCCCGTCCTTCCAGGTTTATTGGCCTGATTTTCTAAAGAACCACTGGGTCTTAGTGACTACTACAAAAAATAACAACATCTATCATTATTTCACAAACTGTTATTAAAAAATCAACAAAAGCCAGATCTGGTAAACATTTTATCACTTGAATGCAGTTGTATGCCAGAAGAATTATTTCCTTTTCTAACAACACACTGGTTTTATTATGTTCTGAAATTGTCCTAAATGTGCAGAAAGTACTTGGCAAATTCCTAAAAGTTGCCTTATTTTACTAACATTTTTTTCTAAATGAATAATTTATCATTATCAAAGGATAGGAGACACTGAAAGTTTATCAAAGCTCCAAGATATGGATTACTTATCATTTAAATATCATGACAAACCTCTAAATAAAATATTATTTTTAAAAAATCAGGAAATTATATCTGCCTTCACAGATACACTTTTGTGATTATCTGGCCATTTTTACTTTATGATTATCTGCGGTTATGGATAATCAGGAATTTACTCTATTTTGATACTTTTGTCTTAGCAGGCAGCAAAACTTAGTAGTAATTATTCTATACTCTTAAACTAGTTGAAACTACTAGTACTATCAAATGTGTTAAATCAGAAAAACTAAAAAAAGAAAAAAAAAGAAAAACTAGTAGGTAGGGAAGAGATCTGGCATTGGGCAATAGAAGCATGTTGGAAGTGGTGGCAAATGTACCTCAGCGGAAGGTTAGATGAATTTTATTCAATATCATATTAAAAACATGAAAATCCTTATTCAACTAGGTCAAAAGACAATTATATTAAAATCGAGTAAACAGAACACACCTCATGTAGTAAACCAGTCTGTCAGGAGTGGGTTAGTCAAAGCTTAGCTTTCTAGTATATGAAATAAGAACAAGCTTTTGCATAAGAGAAGAAAGAGACAGAAACAAAGAACAGAAGAAAAAAAGAAAGCAAAAGTGTATGACCAGGGCTGTAAGCCAAAGTGACTTGATGGCTGTTCAATATTAATTAAACACATTAGGCAATGAGCTAAACCTCTGCAGTATTCACTGCCAATAACAGCTTCATAGTCTCCTTAACCAGTCATTATTGCCTTTAAATTTAGCGTGAGCAAGGAGCAGAAACAAAGTTTAACAAAAATTACATGTATAGATTAGAACTCCCTAAACATTGAAATATATTTTTCTAATTCATATTGAGTATTCCCTATGTGTCTGTCCTGAAAGAAAGTTAGAATAACATTCTATTTCAATATTGTAAGTAATAAAAAAAAATCTGTTTGAAAGCTAGTATAAAAGATCCATAATTCAAGTGCTGACACATTTGGGAGCCAGCCGACTGCAACCAATGCAGGGTGCATATCTTTTGTTCTAATGCTGAATAAATTTCTAGAAATCTAAAAGAATAATATCAATTTGGCAGCTATGTGCCTGGTATGACATTAGCACTATAATAGAAAAAAACACAAATAATAATTATTAATACTTTGGAAATACCAACTCATACAAAATGCAAACACTAATATTTACTTGCTTTTCACAATTCAACTAACACTATTCGTTATATTCTACTAGGAGTTTATTTATTGTTACCTTTCTCTCAACAAATCATTAATTTGTCTACAGATGGCATTTATCCCATGCATAATGCACACTACACCATCACTCTGAAAAGGACTACAACAGCTAAAAACAATACCTCTGACTCTCAGCCGCCCACCTCTGTCATTGCTAAAATCAATGAGATGCATTTATGTGTAATGAAGTAATTGTCCAGTATACTAAAGCTATAATTATGAGATGATGTTAAAAAAAAAGCCACTAAAGTGGCTTGGATCCTGAAAACACAATAAATTATGTACAACTTTAATTTATAGTTAACAAATATTTAGTTACTAGAATAAATAGAAGCACCAGGTTTAATGTTCTCAAAGAGAAATATGCACTAAAAAAAACAGAGGAATCAACTTTCTAATTATTTCCATTCTCAATTAAGCCCAGATCTTCTTTTAAACATATGCCTGCTTTTTCCTCTCTGCTTAATTGAATATACTGGAGTTTTATACACTAAATATTGATAAGTTTACTTAAGAAAACACACACACACACACAATCAACAGCCTACCTGTGGCTTTTAATTGGTTAGAAAACATGAGAAATATTTTGAATTCAATTCACTTGGGAAGCTTCATTATATGTATATTCAATACAGCACAGTAAGAAATAAAAACAATGTTTACTTTTCTATTAGCACATATTAAAGCCATTTTTCCAATCATAAAAAGTGTAAAATAACTATGGATATTTAGTCTTCCCTAATAATATAAAGCTTTGGAAATAATTTTTCCTAGTAAGTGAATTGTAGAATGTCAATATTTTAATTGCAAAATTTGGAATTTGTGCCATTTCACCTATTAGTTAAAGCACACATTCAGCATAAATTGTGTCTTATAATTCACACTTTCATGATTGCTATTCAGCTAAGTATCTAAATAGACCAAACACACCTCTCATTGTAGTTATAAACATAACACATTATTTTTCTTTTCTAAAATTCCATACAATTTTGCTTTAAAGTCACTAAAATTGTTTCTATTGGAAATGTTTTCAAGTTGTCTATACTGTATCTTCTTGATTATTTTAATGCAAATAAATGCTGACTTGTATTTTAGAATATTTCATTTCATACTTTTTGAGTCAATAAAATACTATTTCTTTTTTTATAAAATAAATTTAATATTAAGATAAGACAATTGATACACTTGTATTTTCATTTAGGGACTAGTAGTCTAATTCATATTAAGAAGTAGAAATTAGGCTTTGTTAGTCAGTGACAGAAAGGTACATTAATGTAATGAAGTAAAGTCCATGATCTCTTGGAAATTATTTTAAAAGATAAAATGATAAGCATACATATGTTCACCCATATGAGGTAAATCATCTCTTGTAGGAAGTTAAGTGGTCCTCCTGAAAGCAGCAGTGCAACTCAGAGTAGAACACTCTCCTCTGATGAAGATGCACTGTTAATGGGTAATTATTAGTGAGTTATAGAACCTTCACTCAATACCATATGCTTCAGAAAAAAAACAAAAGCTTAAATAGTGTAAAGTTCTGAAGAGTACTTCATTTCATTCCAAAGCCCTTGCTTATGAAAACACATTTTTTCCTCTTTAATCTAGCGCTATTGATCAGAACTGAGATTTGATATTAAAATAAATGACAACAAAGTATACACTGTACCCAAAGATAAATGCTGAGAACTATAATATAATTGCCTTCTGGAAATCAATTTTTCAATTTGGAGGTCATTGGATTTGGCTGAGAATAAAAATTCCAGTGTGATTGTTTATGTCATTCTTTGGGTAAGAATTTCATCCTAGGATTCAAGACTTGAGGTGACATTGGTACAGCCATGTGACTCTTGGTTTATAGTGGTTGATTGTCTTGGAAAGCTGTAACCTTTTAAAATTAAAAATAATAATAATGATTCTGTGAAACAGTTGGTGATATCTTTACTTCTTGCTCAACTCATAATCAATGTGCATGTGCAAATGTCATAAATCTGTAAACAAGCATTTGTGTCAGGTTCATTTAATAGTTAATAACAAAGATATTGGAATCAGATGTACCACTGGTTCCATCATATTCTAATGGTATAACTTGGCAACCTATTTAACTTCTGTAAGCCTTCGTTTAACAACCTATAAATTTGAGATATTAAATTCTGTTCCATATGTTTGATTTTGAGAATAAAATCTTAGTGCCTTGAACACAGTAAACACCTGATAAAAGGCATTGATCTCATTATTAATTAGTAATTAGCAATATTAAAACATTTAGTTTGCCATATTTCTAAATTTTCCACTGTGATTACCTCTTGATTCATTCTATCGTGGTATATTAAGAGAATATGAATTGAGAGACCATAAATAACTAAGCCCACCAGACCTACTTTGCAGCAAGACCTTAGAAAAGTATGTGCATCAATGTTTGATTTCCCTCAAAGAGAGATAGATAGCAATAGAATTTGTTGTGTTCTTGAGAAAATGATAAATATATATAGATCCAAATGTTGCCAAGTTCTTCTTAATAAATTCTGGGTTGTTTGTACTGTAGGAAATAATCAAAGATTATTTATTATAACTTTTGTGAATTTCTCTGTGAAACAATAATAAATTAACATGGAGACCTGAATTAGGAAAAATAAAACTAGATTTCAACAACAACAAAGAACCAAGCCAGGGGTAAAAAGAATGTTCAAACCGAATATATGATTACCCACAATTGGCAATTTATATTGAACACCTCTTAACTAGGTCATCTATAAATAAAAAGAACTAATGAAAGTGATGTTGGCTGGTTAAATTTTTGTAGGCACAAAGGTTAATTTTTAAAACATTGAAATTTAGGTAGCGTTTTCTGATCAGTATCCCTAAATCTGTTTTAAGTTTTGTCATATCATGTCTATTCCAAACAAAAAACAATGATTCATTAAATAAGAAAAAGTAATTATATTGAATGCATAGTGATAGCTTAATAAAAAATTCATTTTAAAAAGTTGGTCTTTGGGGGCGTCCCTGGTGGCGCAGTGATTGAGAGTCCGCCTGCCGATGCAGGGGACACCGGTTCGTGCCCTGGTCTGGGAAGATCCCACATGTCACGGAGCAGCTAGTCCCGTGAGCCATGGCCGCCGAGCCTGCGCGTCCAGAGCCTGTGCTCCACAACGGGAGAGGCCACAACAGTGAGAGGCCCACATACCGCAAAAAAAAAAAAAAAAAAAAAAGTTTTAAATTGTCGTTGTTTAGTTGTTTCAAGTATTACATTACTTTTCAGGAATATAAAAAGGTTATCCAAGAAGAAGATGGAAACAAGTAGGACACTGAAAAGTAATAATATCTAATGTGATTGAATACAGAATTTATTAAAATATATTTTCATTGAACTAATTATAATGTTATGAGGCAACTTCCAGTTTCCACTTTGGTATGCAAAGAGCTAGCTCCCTTACAAGAAAAATCTGAACAAGATGAAAATCAATTACTTTTCTTGGATCTATCAGAGAACTAAGGTTGCAGGACAAATTGTCAGCCCAAAATCTGGAAAGATAGGCAAAACCAGAGTCACAGGTGACCTTTGCATACCTGGAGCAGAAGCCTCTAGAGTCAGAAGACAGTAAAAACACTTAAATGGTAATTTTGATGAAATGCTGGAGGCTGTGAACTATCCTGAGAGTAAAAATCTCCTGAAGAGACGCAAGAGGGAAGAGATATGGGAACATATGTTTATGTATGACTGATTCACTTTGTTATAAAGCAGAAATTAACACACCATTGTAAAGCAATTATACCCCAATAAAGATGTTAAAAAAAAAATCTCCTGAAGACCCTCATTTCTGGAAAGGATCCTCAGTGATAAGTCATGTATATAATGTGTAATCTTCATATGATATGATGACAATAGTAGTTTACCTCTGTTACCCTCAGTTTATCTGATTAATCCTCTCTGAAACAGCATGTTTGATTTGCATTTCCTGTTAACTCTTAACTGCCTTGAAAAATAAGTGCGACCACATAACTTTGCCAATTTATTCAACCTGAAGGGAAATATATGTTTAGTGTGTCTTCATAGCATTGAACTACCCAAACATTCTCTGGCAAAAATTTCTTGCAATATATTGTATTTTAAAATCTTTCTGCCTCATATTTTTGTTAGTTTTAAAAATTAGTGATACAAAACAGCCAGGAATAAAGAAAACATTGAGGTTATTTAAACTGTAATCTGCTGATTTTATCCACTTCCACAGCTAATAATGGAATGCAAAAGGTTTTTTCTTGATTTGTCTTTTTCTTACAGACTGATACCACATAGATCTACATTGCTTCCTAGAGAGTTTGCAGATACCACTTTCTTACCCCAAAGGCACAGATTTTCTTTATCCTTTGATGTCATCAAATACCAGCTGACCCTTCTGAGATCCCTCAAGAAAGCAGTCCTTACTACTTATGCAGATTCCCTTATCTTCCCATTGTCCCTTGTAACTTTTTGGCATTGTTGATTCAAAATATCACTTCTAAAATCCTAATATGCCCTACTAAGTTTTATAATAATGAATATTATGCCAGGGCTTCTGGGTATACAGATTATTAAGGACTTTAAGCCAAATTGGCAAACATTAATGATAATCACAAATTATATTTTCCTTTATATCTTGAAGGAATCACCTATCCCTCTTCAAAGCTATCTTTTCATCACCCCCTTTCTTATTCTCCTTTTCATGCAGGTGTAGCATTAAAATTCTCTTACTTGGTACTGCAGGGGCAATTCTGCATGAAGAGTTTCACTCAGGTACCAATTTCACCTTGAAAATATAAGAATATATCTTTTGTTGCGGTGCAACTAATTCTCAGTATAGACAGTAAGTTGCCAAGCAAGTCACTCACTATATGTACCAAGAAAGTGACTCACTCCATCTCTAGCTAAACACCTGGAAGGATTCCTATCAGCAAGCAATGGGAGGAGAAGAGATAATTATGCTTGGTAATTCCTAAGTGTGATTTTCCTCCCTTAATTACATTCCTTTCTACCAATTTTCCCAGTAACAATGATGGGACGGGCGGGGAGGTGCGGGGGCGGTGGGGGGAACCCTGAAATGCATAAAGGATGGTTTCTTTAAAAATAAATTATACGGATGCCACTGGAGGGAGGGAAGCCTTTATTCTCGCATGGATACATCCTTTTAAATTCCTCTCAAAGTAATTAAAGCTATTACTACAGTCACATTTCTAGTTTAAATTCTGCTTTCGCCAGTCCAATGTGTAAATATATGTTTATTTTAAAATGTTAAAAGATACGCTTTTAAAGTGCTGGGGAAAGATAAATATTTCACACTTCAAAGTGTAAGTCTTGAATAAGCAATTTCTTGGCATTGATTTTCAGTAAATACAAATGTTAAGAGTCCACTAATTGAAATAGAATAAGCACAAGCAAAATGAGGTAGAGTAAAGCAATTAACTAAAAGTACTGTGAATCAAATAGACTTAAGGACCAAAGGCTAAACTTAAGGCTAAACTCACTTGAGTTTAGCCATTGTTACTTTTTAACCCAATTTTTAACAAAGCATAATTTCAATATAATACGTTCAATGTAACACAATTTTGTGGACCACAGAGTTTGAAATTTTTTGTATTTCAGAAATAAGGGAGAAAAACACTGCATAGCTCTATTATTTCAACCAAATGGCATTCTCTCATTACTATCTACTTGCCAAATCTACACTATATTTCCATTAATATACATAATGTGGATGACTTATTCACCAACATGGAATTTATTCAAATAACAAAACAGTTATAGCAACAAGACAAACAGTGTTTTATAATTTGTATACCTCTTGATCTCAAAGTGATCAAGAGCAGGGGAAGTTTACCATTTTGATGTGGTCTTTAAACAGAATGTCAAACCAAGTTCTAGCTTAAGTATTATGTGGTATGCTTGTGTCTATATGAGATAACTACTATTTAAAATTGTCCTCTGCTGAACTATGATGACATCAGGCATATTATTGGATGATACATAATTTAATTCTAAAAATGCATTTGGTATTGTAAATAGCATCTCTCAAATTGGTCCTGCATGATTAAAATAAGTATAGCCACAGTCAAAGAAAGTCATGCTAGCAAAATAAATTCTCCCAAAGTACTTTAAAACTCATTTCAAAGTAGCAAATGATGTCTTTCACCCTTAGTCCTCAGGAAATATATAATACACAACATATCAGTGTAATGTTGACATTTCCCAGCTTAAATTGTATCACTCTAAGTATAATTAGCCAGGTATCTTTTTAAAAATATTTTAACGCTAAACATGCTTTTCTATAGATAAAATCTATATAGATTTATATAAAATATAATCCTGTTAAGAATAGTGATAAAAAAGGCATTTCTCGGTGTGATGAACTGGGAGATTGGGATTGACATATATACACTAATATGTATTAAATGGATAACTAATAAGAACCTGCTGTATAAAAAAGTAAGTAAAATTAAATTAAAAAAAGGCATTTCTCATCATTAAATGCATTCTAGTAAACTACAGCAAACACTAACATTTTGGGTGTTTCTTCTGCCTTCTGTATGAGTTAAATAATGCAAATTAATTTCTATGCATACAGCTTTATGTAACTGACAAATCTGAGAATCTACTTTTTAAAAACTGCAGAAATCGGTAAAAGTCCAATATGTTGAAAAGTAATAAAAATAAAGGGAAATTTTTTATAGCTGAAATTAATATTCTGGTGAACACATGTTAAAACATGCTAAGATGTACTGTCTCACTCATAAATATGGAAAATTACATCTGGACATCAAAGAAACACATTTTTCATATATCATTTTGGCAAAATTAAAACATACTAATAATATCCAGTGTCTGCAAGAGTGTAGGGAAAGAGCAAACACATACACACTTTGGGGTATTGTAAGTGTTTTCCACTGCTTATATCATTTGATACTGAAGACAATCCAGTGGGGTGGGTATTAACATTATACACATTTATACAAAGGAGGAAATGATAGAGCTTGAGTATGCAACTTCCTCAAAGTCACAACCAAACATCATCTTATAATGCACATCTTTATTCTTCATAGGAAGTGTTGGGGCAATAACAGAATATTATTTGCATGCATTGAAAGTTCCCCTAACACAACAAATCATTTGTGTCCTTTAAAATTCTTCAGTTTTGTGTTTGCTTAAACAAAATGGCAGAGGCCAGAGCTGGCTATATTATATGTAGTTAAGTCCATTCTTCAATATCTACCTACCTCACAAATCCACTGGATGGAGTGGTAGAATTTAGTGATTAATTTTAAAGACCAACCTATGGCCTAGTCACTCACCGTTCTACTTAAACTCTGCTAGAGAAAGAGTTCCAAAGATATGTAAGCAGGAAGACTGGAAGTTGTAATCCATTTGCAGCTCTGCTATTTATTTTTTCCCTTAAATAAAATCTTTCTCTTTAGAAGAAAAATAAGGTTCCTATTCCTATACATACAACTTTAAGATAAATAACAAATGGTATTATATTTTTACTATAGATTAAAACTTGAAGGTATAGTAAGGCTAAATCTCATATATATTTTTTTGTTAATTAGCTAGGAGAGTATATACAATTGAAATTTTCATTCTACATCTCCATGTGATCCAGCTAAAGACAACTTCTTTTTTTTTTTTTAACATCTTTATTGGGGTATAATTGCTTTACATTGGTGTGTTAGTTTCTGCTTTATAACAAAGTGAATCAGTAATACATATACAAATGTTCCCATATCTCTTCCCTCTTGTGTCTCCCTCCCTCCCACCCTCCCTATCCCACCCCTCCAGGCGGTCACAAAGCACTGAGCTGATATCCCTGTGCCATGGGCTGCTTCCCACTAGCTATCTACCTTACGTTTGTTACTGTATATATGTCCATGACTCTCTCTCGCCCTGTCACAGCTAAGACAACTTCTTTACATAGGTAATTTGAACATAAATGAGGGTAGATTGAAAGCCCATTCATTCATTCATTTATTTCTGAGGATGGTGAAATGCGTAAGAGTTTTAAAATCTGGTTCTATTTTCTTTCATATCTTTTGATTGCTCTTAAGATAGAAACATAGTTTTGTTAGATTTTTGATTTAAGTATTAGTAAAAGTAAGGTCAATTAGAAAATGTACAATATCACATGGCATTTAAAATTTATTTTTAGCAAAAGGAATTATGCTTTTAATATTAAACTGTGAAACTTTAGTGAAGCCTTCTTACTTAAATTCTGCCAGTATTTCCATTGTGCAGAATTAATTACAATCATCATCTTAAACATAAGATAGTGATTCAAATCAAATGAATTAGTCCTATTTATCATTTTTGAAAATTATGGCTCAAACCAGGAAAAGTAAATCCTACAAAAGAAAGGTGAAAATGTGAGTCACTTTGATTTTTTGGTTAGATTTTATCTAAGAGACAAAGCTTAGCTTATCATTGAGTCTTCTGTTTTCCTGATTGCAAACTCATTTCACTTGCCCTTGATAAGAAATGTTTGTAATGACCTCCAGCTTGTTAAATATTCAGCAGAAAGTTTATGGACTTTCCCATAATATTGATTAAAAGGCTTTTGGGAAAATAAATGCTGAAACAAGAACTTTCTTTGAAAAGCAACTTGAGTGCTCCATGCTGATTTCAGTTTCACTAATAGTACTTATAATCAGCAGTCACTGGCATAAGATGAGGCCAGAGGTAAAATATGGAAAAGCAACCACTCTCTTCTTATGAGTTACTGTAGTAGCAGACTAAATGAGGTATTTACAACCTGATTTAGCAAGCAGAAGAGATTTATTTTTAAACTCATGGGAGGAATGCATGAAGTGACTTACAAATTCACATTCTACAAAATAAATAGCAAGTATATATCCCACCCATATCTCTGAACACACATGTAAACAGATACTCACATAGGTACTCAAATACAAACAACAATTCATGATGTTTTGAACCAAAATAAATAGGAAGTTTGTAGATTTTAAATTTGAAGATCTAGATGTAAATTAATAATTCAGACTGATTTGAGTTCATATGAAACCCAGGGAAATTTCTAAGATAGGAGGAAGCTTCATTATCTCAAGACAGACAGTAATCCTCTGCCTAAATATCTAAGTCATATTTACCTTAAATTGCATAAAAATGGACTTGTTATATTTTATTAGTAATTTATGGTTTATCATTTCTTCAGTGTATTACTTTGTTCTGGAAGCTATTATCAGTAACTCAAAGGCATTGCAGTAAGATTTCCTGGATTTAAATGCACTATTCACCTTTAATTATAATCTATAAAAATCTAGTACATTTAGTTTTCAACCTGCTGTTTTGTTTTGTTGTTATATGTATAAAATAAGTTACTAAAATCATTCATCATCATTATATCTCTCCCTTTGATAAATGCTTAGATTGGAAAAAGGAATCTAGAAGTTCAAAAGGAAATTTAGTTTCTATACAATGTTCAAAAAATAGAAGTGAGCACCATAGCTTGATCTTCTTAAGGTATATTTTAGCTATGATTTTTATTTCCTTTATTTTCCTCCCTTTTAAAAATGAGCTTCCTACCCAAGGTATTTATTTCTTACATTATGTATGAGTGATATTTGTCAGGTAGGTTTTAATGTAAAACTTGCCACTAATTTTCAATGGAGTTAAAACATAAGCAGAAGAGAAACAAACCTTACAGATAATGACATTTAGTATTTTTTGAAATTCATATGAAATACATTCAGTGATCATCCTTACAAGTAATGCTGACATCAGAAGTAAGCCATAATCTCAGAGAAAAAGTGACTTTGTTGTTTAATATTGAGTTATCAGAAGTAATGATAGTCTAGCTATCATTCTGTAATGCAAATTTAAAAATGGAAGATATTATATCAAACTAAAATTTCTTTACAAACTTAAAGAACCTACCATCATTTCTACTGAAAATTTCATAGTGCTCTGGGTTTTAAACATGATGGATAGCGTAACCTGGATTAAAGTCCCAAGACTTTTAAGTACATAACTTACAAATAATCCATTAAACCAAAGTCATGACAATGGGTGCAACCTCTGTATTAGTCTTTGGATGGTAAGTATTAAGAGTATGAGAAATTGTGCTGAAAACTCTATCAAGAATTCACCATACCTTCATCATATTAATGGCCTGAGAACAAAATACAAGTTCTTTGGAGCATATTGTGTTGCTTTTCTTAGAAAAAATATTTTAATGTATTTTAAGATATTTTAAAGTGATTTGGCTTCAGGGTTATGTCAGATATGTAAAATAAGTCTTTAATATATTATTTCCATGGGCCCTTAAGAACTTTGTGAATCAATGCAGAAATAACACAAAATACATAGCATAATTTAAAATATATATATGTGTGTGTGTATTTGTGTTGTATAAATAGAGTACTTAATTGTTCCCAGTGAGAGCCTATGTTCACATAAGGGTATTCTTTACTTTCTCTTACCTGTACTATATCTTCCAACAAAAACATAATCTTAAACATTATTAGTAGGCCTGTGCTGAATGAAGCAAGTCTTTTCATAGTATATTAAAAAAGAAAGTAGTGTGTAATTAACTTTGTCTTTAACTACATACATCCTCCCTTCCCATCCGAATGAAATCTAATGAAATAATAATCTCTTTTCACCAACCTGCAGGTGAGAGATAAGGCTTATCATTAACCCATAAAAAGTATAAGCCCTCAGCAGGTTTACAGGGAGAAAAAGTATTTTTTATCCCAACATTTGATTAGATGATACTTTCTCCAACCAATGAAAGAAAATACTGAAAGATGATATATATGTGTCTGCTTTGGCAAATGTCTGAAATTGTAAACACATATAAAAGAAGAAATGCAGTAAAATCAGTTGAAAAAACAATGTTAATTGTTCATCTTGTATTTGCCTATGAAGCAATCGTGAAATTTGGTGTTAAGATCTAAGGAAAGCTGTGTGGTCAAAACATCCACAGAAAAAGCCATAAAAGCCTTAGGTATTTCTGATAAGATAGTGGGCAGCAGTAGAATGGTGTGCTTCAGGAGCCAATTCTATAGGGCAGATAATAGATGTAGACTATTTATTTAACATTTCACCAACAACTACTCCCTCTATTTTTAAAGCAGCACAAAACAGAGTGTCACCTGTATTTGTAAATAAATTAAATAGTTCATGAAAAATAATAGTTTCTTCGGATTGAGTTATGCTGTAAAATGTTAAAATGGAAAAATAAATATTTCTCAAATTCTAATGATTCTCCTTAGGTAATACTTTCTACTGCAAGCACCTTACGTTTTATCAGAATTCCCTATGAAATTTTCTATCTCCCTAAATTTATACATGATTGATTCAGTACCTATGAATCATCGATAATAAACTGACATGTATAGTAGAATACTTTAATGATATTTTAATAAAAATGTTTTGTTGCCGCCTGTGATCACTGAAAATATTTTCTTTATTTTCTCTAATATTTTCTAAAGTTATATCATACCTACTGGTCTACTAGAATTTCCCTTAAGGCTTAACCTGGGTAAGATATTCTCCTAGGTATTTAGCTGGTGAATTTTTGAGGTATTTAAAGATTTCACCCTCATGTTGAAGTTATTATATTTTTAACACCGCACACTATTTTGTTAGCTAAAAAAGAAAATTAAAATTCAATCCTTTGGGATGAATAACAGGTATTAGTGATAGTTATTATCCAACATTAACAAATTAAGGTAATGTAACAGAAAAAAGTAGAGAATTTTTAAATTGCTACCTAAGCAGAATATAATATTGTGTATGGGAAAATTGAACAACAAAATTATAGAGTCATTCCAAGCCTGTTATTTTACAAATATGTGACATGGGCCTAAAGAGAATAACTGACCTCTTTAAGGGCACAAAGAGTTATTGACAGATTCTATATCTCTGTCCCCCTTATCCTTAACCTTGTTCTTTCCATGTCTATACAAGTAGACATGTATCTATTAATTTGATAAGAAAATTATTCTTTCCTTCAAAAACAGGAAGGAGTAACTGAAAGAGGACACTAAGGATTAATTCATGTATCCATCTAAGGGCCATTTACTTTTCCATGCAAATGAGTATTTCCCTTAAAAGCCATTTCTATATTTGCTTAAGGACGTAGACTCAAGAAAGAAGAGAAAGAATATAAATGAGGCATTATCATTTGATCTACAGTAATTTGTCAAAACGGCAAATCATTGCTTCAATAACTTTCACACATGCCTAACACTGTCTTCATTAGATAATTACTTGTTATAAATCAGCACAAACTGAAGTCTTGATAGGGCATTCAGTGTTCCAGATATACAGAAGTTTCTTTACTTATATCAAGATAAAATACTTTAAAAGAAATTTCATTGATTAAAAACATATTTTTGTGCTCACCTATGACTTTTTTTTTTAAGAAATAACATTTTACCATGGGTTTACTTGCAATAAATCACCTTAAAATATTCCAATAAAATGGCTTGGTCTCATATAATACAGGCATTGCACAGAGCATTTAAGAAACATGATTTACAATGAAATGCTTTTGTAATGGAGCAAAAACATGGGGCTGCCATATTCATGCAATAAAAACATAATATTGGGCTTCCCTGGTGGCGCAGTGGTTGAGAGTCCGCCTGCCGATGCCGGGGATACGGGTTCATGCCCCGGTCTGGGAAGGTCCCACATGCCGCGGAGCAGCTGGGCCCGTGAGCCATGGCCGCTGAGCCTGCGCGTCCGGAGCCTGTGCTCCGACTGCAACGGAAGAGGCCCCAACAGTAAGAGGCCCGCGTACCGCAAAAAAAAAAAAAAAAAAAAAAAGTTAAAAAAAACATAATATTAAAGATGGTTTATGTCTCTGAAAATGGTGGGAAGTTATAAAAATGGCAAGTATTCTTTTTATTTCTTCATGCTCAGAGTAAGTTAGTTTGCTTTATCTTCAGTATGTTCAATCCTCACCCTGGGGAGGAATACTTATTTGCACTTATGCCTAAGGAGTGTGAGGGTAAGCCTGATCTACAAATCAGCAGTAACATATTCTCCATTTACCCCTTCTAACATATCAATCCATCCACTTACAAAGAAGAGTATACACTCTGTAAATTTCAACATGAACATTTTACTTTTGACTGTATGATTATTATTGCTGCTGCTGCTGCTATTGTTGATAGGATCCTAAACTATTCATTTCTGGGAAAAGTTCTAATAGTTAATTTGAAAATTCTAAAACAATTTGAAATAAAATCATTAATATATTTTAAACTCTGTGAAGGTTTAATTCAAATAAGTCACAATGTTGAATAGAATTTGGCTGTCTTTGATTCCTACTGTGGAATAGAAAAAGCCATATACCATAAGAGATGAAAACACATCTGCCTACAATTTCCCTCAGCATCTATATTCAGAAAGCATCATGCATACTAAAATCACAGACTTCCCTTCATTTTATGTCCATTAGACTCGAGGCATAGAGCCTCCTAAAACAAACTAGGAGGGGGAGAGTATGGAGAAAGATTGCAAAGAAAATGAATGATAATAATAAAATATGATGCAAGAACAAATGATCAGTCAATAATTCTTCACTCTTTCGAACTAAACTAGGATATATTAGTGAGCAATGAGATAAAGAAAGAAATAAAACTCACACATAATGAGCAGTTACTCAAAGTTCCTATCAGAGAATATATCCACATTGAATTGCTAAGCAAATATGCCTTCTCAAAACTATTAGGACTTTAACAACAGGACATTTCCTTCTTATGATTCAATAGGCATACACAAAACACAGACTCTTCTGGATACATGCAAAAGTAGTCAAATAAAACAGTACAGCACCCCACATTCAATAGGAAACTTATCTGTCTCTTTGCATTTACTTTTTGCCACTTTCTCGACTTCTTTATTCATCTTCCCCATTCTGATAATAGTTCACAGAAATCAGACCATCAACACGAGCAATGATCCAGAAGGATTCTTAATCAGCTTGTGTGTAATGGGAAGCTTAATGACTTCACGTGCATATAAGATGTTTGCTGAGTCGATTAGTTGACTGTGCAGCTAGTGCTCTACTTTACTAATGCCCTTTCTGCCCTGTTGTTCTGATAAGTTTCCCAGAAATAGAGAGCCTGTATATAGCTGCACACCTAGAATAAAAAGAGCATTTATCCTCACCTAGATGACATGGTGACATATAAATAGAATATTGTTTTTCAAATTGGAATTGTCAAAAAAATAAGATGTGTGCACTTGTATGTGCATGTGTGTGTGTGTGTACCTATGTGTGTATGAAGAGACAGTAAGGAAAGACAATCTTTTGGTTGAAGAACCAAGTGAGTACATACTAACACTTCAAAACTATCTAGAAGGCTTTTCTACACTTCGGTACAAGATTTATCCCAAAGTGTATACAATATAAACTCCAATACAGTAAATTTTGATATTTCTTAAAATATAACAGAACCTCCACTGAGGCTTTATCACAGATCATCATGAGTTATTTTAATGCCTTAACTCATCATGGCTAATTGTTGCACTGCTCTCCCTCATCTCTATTTTGGTCAGCTACTCAACACATTTGTTAGAACTTTGCTAATCAAAGTGAGGTTCCCAGACTAGCAGGATCGACATTGTCTGGGGCCTTGTTAGAAATGCAGAACCTCAGTTTCCCACACCAGACTACTGTGTCTACATTTTAACAAGATCTCCAAGTGGTGTGTGTGCATGAAACTTTGGAAAGTACTGTGTGAGAATATGCATTATCCCAAGAAAAAAATCCTGTAAAATGCTTTAAGTATATGTATATACTCAGATACATGTGCACACACTCCTTTAATACAACAATACTGTGAGACAGCTGTTATCATTGCCATTTTAAAAATGAGGAAAACTGAGTCACAGGGAACTTAAATTTCTTGTCAGATGTCATATTGCTAGTGAGTTGCAGGACTGAGTCTAATCAAGTAGTCTGGCCCCATCCCATTAGAATGCTTCTTTTCATAACTAATTATTTAATCATACATATTACAACAGCAGCTAGGCTCACTTGTAGACGTGAGACTAAAACAGAAATGGGAGAAGACAAAACATATCTTCACTTCATCTTAATGTATTTTTTTAATCTTCTGAGAGATAAAATTCTTCAATTTCAGGAAAAAAAAAACCTATCTGGGAGTGGGCAAACAAAGAAAATCAATGTCTTTAAAAATCAAAGTCTCTTAAGGTCTTAGCTTGAATTTGCTCCAATATTTCTTTCTTTTTGCAAAAATAGTATTGCTGAAACAGCTCAGAAAACTCAGTTTAAAATGTGTGATTAATTTTACCTATGCCGTGGTCTTTCACTCTCTGTCCTAAAAGCAATCTGCTTTTTTCCTATATTGAGTGATAATGTATAGACAGATTCATTTCAGACTATTGGGTATTATGGGATCTTTCTAGATGAAAGGTTTTTTTACTTAGCCACAGTTCATATCCTTTGAAACCCTGAGGGGATATTTCAAAGAGTTACATGGGTATTGAATTGGGTTCAATGTGTTTAAGAACTTTCCTCATGATATTTGGATTTCAGATATTATATTTTGGAAGCTAAGTTGTTCTGCAAAAAGGTAATGGCTAGTTCTTTCAGAAGGGAAGTCTTAATAGTTCAATATGATGGGATTTTTCATTGGAATTTCAATATTTGGATTTACTTCTGGTTGAATCCCCAAATTCCAATTTTCTACTTGAATAAAAACAGATACCTGTGTGAAGTTTTTGATATATCCTGTTCTCCTGTCCAATTCAACTCAGAATCAGCACTGGAGAAGAGGACAAAACATTAGTATTGCAATGTTTGTAATAGTTCTAAACTTGTAAAACTACATTTTATAGAAAATGATCTCTAGGAAAAAACAAACAGAAACAGCTCAATAAAAAGCATGATAATCCAACAATTGAAAAGGCCTTTGGTTGCATTCATATTTCAAAAACATCTCAGATGAGTACTGCATCCTTGTAACTGGAGTTTGAATTAAGCAAAGAATCCCTGAATTTCTTGTTAATATTTAACTTAGTCATATAATTTGCTAAAGATTAATTTGCTACATTCTTTTTTTTTTTTTTTTTTTTTAACATCTTTATTGGAGTATAATTGCTTTACAATGGTATGTTAGTTTCAGCTTCACAACAAAATGAATCAGTTATATATATACATATATTCCCATATCTCTTCCCGCTTGCGTCTCCCTCCCTCCCACCCTCCCTATCCCACCCCTCCAGGCGGTCACAAAGCACCGAGCTGATCTCCCTGTGCTATGCGGCTGCTTCCCACTAGCTATCTACCTTACGTTTGGTAGTGTATATATGTCCATGCCTCTTTATCGCTTTGTCACCATTTACACTTCCCCCTCCCCATAGCCTCAAGTCCATTCTCTAGTAAGTCTGTGTCTTTATTCCTGTTTCACCCCTAGGTTTTTCATGACATTTTTTTTTTTTTTTAAATTCCATATATATGTGTTAGCATACGGTATTTGTCTCTCTCTTTCTGACTTACTTCACTCTGTATGACAGACTCTAGGTCTATCCACCTCATTACAAATAGCTCAATTTCGTCTCTTTTTATGGCTGAGTAATATTCCATTGTATATATGTGCCACATCTTCTTTATCCATTCATCCGATGATGGACACTTAGGTTGTTTCCATCTCTGGGCTATTGTAAATAGAGCTGCAATGAACATTTTGGTACATGACTCTTTTTGAATTATGGTTTTCTCAGGGTATATGCCCAGTAGTGGGATTGCTGGGTCATATGGTAGTTCTATTTGTAGCTTTTTAAGGAACCTCCATACTGTTCTCCACAGTGGCTGTATCAATTTACATTCCCACCAACAGTGTAAGAGGGTTCCCTTTTCTCCACACCCTCTCCAGCATTTATTGTTTCTAGATTTTTTGATGATGGCCATTCTGACTGGTGTGAGATGATATCTCATTGTAGTTTTGATTTGCATTTCTCTCATGATTAGTGATGTTGAGCATTCTTTCATGTGTTTGTTGGCACTCTGTATATCTTCTTTGGAGAAATGTCTATTTAGGTCTTCTGCCCATTTTTGGATTGGGTTGTTTGTTTTTTTGTTATTAAGCTGCATGAGCTGCTTATAAATTTTGGAGATCAATCCTTTGTCAGTTGCTTCATTTGCAAATATTTTCTCCCATTCTGAGGGTTGTCTTTTGGTCTTCTTTATGGTTTCCTTTGCTGCGCAAAAGCTTTTAAGTTTCATTAGGTCCCATTTGTTTACTCTTGTTTTTATTTCCATTACTCTAGGAGGTGGGTCAGAAAGAATCTTGCTGTGATTTATGTCATAGAGTGTTCTGCCTATGTTTTCCTCTAAGAGTTTGATAGTTTCTGGCCTTACATTTAGGTCTTTAATCCATTTTGAGCTTATTTTTGTGTATGGTGTTAGGGAGTGATCTAACTTCATACTTTTACATGTAGCTGTCCAGTTTTCCCAGCACCACTTATTGAATAGGCTGTCCTTTCTCCACGGTACATTTCTGCCTCCTTTGTCAAAGATAAGTTGACCATATGTGCGTGGGTTTATCTCTGGGCTTTCTATCCTGTTCCATTGATCTATCTTTCTGTTTTTGTGCCAGTACCATACCGTTTTGATAACTGTAGCTTTGTAGTATAGTCTGAAGTCTGGGAGCCTGATTCCTCCAGTTCCTTCTTTCGTTCTCAAGATTGCTTTGGCTATTCGGGGTCTTTTGTGTTTCCATACAAATTGCAAAATTTTTTGTTCTAGTTCTGTGAAAAATGCCAGTGGTAGTTTGATAGGGATTGCATTGAATCTATAGATTGCTTTCGGTAGTAGAGTCATTTTCACAATGTTGATTCTTCCAATCCAAGAACATGGTATATGTCTCCATCTATTTGTATCATCTTTAATTTCTTTCATCAGTGTCTTATAATTTTCTGCATACAGATCTTTTGTCTCCTTAGGTAGGTTTATTCCTAGATATTTTATTCTTTTTGTTGCAATGGTAAATGGGAGTGTTTTCTTGATTTCACTTTCAGATTTTTCGTCATTAGTATATAGGAATGCCAGAGATTTCTGTGCATTAATTTTGTATCCTGCCACTTTACCAAATTCATTGATTAGCTCTAGTAGTTTTCTGGTAGCATCTTTAGGGTCCTCTATGTATAGGATCATGTCATCTGCAAACAGTGACAGCTTTACTTCTTCTTTTCCGATTTGGATTCCTTTTATTTCCTTTTCTTCTCTGATTGCTGTGGCTAAAACTTCCAAAACTATGTTGAATAAGAGTGGTGAGAGTGGGCAACCTTGTCTTGTTCCTGATCTTAGTGGAAATGCTTTCAGTTTTTCACCATTGAGGATGATGTTTGCTGTGGGCTTGTCATATATGGCCTTTATTATGTTGAGGAAAGTTCCCTCTATGCCTACTTTCTGCAGGGTTTTTATCATAAATGGGTGTTGAATTTTGTCAAAAGCTTTCTCTGCATCTATTGAGATGATCATATGGTTTTTCTCCTTCAGTTTGTTAATATGGTTTATCACATTGATAGATTTGCGTATATTGAAGAATCCTTGCATTCCTGGAATAAACCCCACTTGATCATGGTGTATGATCCTTTTAATGTGCTGTTGGATTCTGTTTGCTAGTATTTTGTTGAGGATTTTTGCATCTATGTTCATCAGTGATATTGGCCTGTAGTTTTCTTTCTTTGTGACATCCTTGTCTGGTTTTGGTATCAAGGTGATGGTGGCCTCGTAGAAGGAGTTTGGGAGTGTTCCTCCCTCTGCTATATTTTGGAAGAGTTTGAGAAGGATAGGTGTTAGCTCTTCTCTAAATGTTTGATAGAATTCGCCTGTGAAGCCATCTGGTCCTGGGCTTTTCTTTGTTGGAAGATTTTTAATCACAGTTTCAATTTCAGTGCTTGTGATTGGTCTGTTCATATTTTCTATTTCTTCCTGATTCAGTCTTGGCAGGTTGTGCCTTTCTAAGAATTTGTCCATTTCTTCCAGATTGTCCATTTTATTGGCATAGAGTTGCTTGTAGTAATCTCTCATGATCTCTTTTATTTCTGCAGTGTCAGTTGTTACCTCTCCTTTTTCATTTCTAATTCTATTGATTTGAGTCTTCTCCCTTTTTTTCTTAATGAGTCTGGCTAGTGGTTTATCTATTTTGTTTATCTTCTCAAAGAACCAGCTTTTAGTTTTATTGATCTTTGCTATTGTTTCCTTCATTTCTTTTTCATTTATTTCTGATCTGATTTTTATGATTTCTTTCCTTCTGCTAGCTTTGGGGTTTTTTTGTTCTTCTTTCTCTAATTGCTTGAGGTGCAAGGTTAGGTTGTTTATTCGAGATGTTTCCTGCTTCTTAAGGTGGGCTTGTATTGCTATAAACTTCCCCCTTAGAACTGCTTTTGCTGCATCCCACAGGTTTTGGGTCGTTGTGTCTCCATTGTCATTTGTTTCTAGGTATTTTTTGATTTCCTCTTTGATTTCTTCAGTGATCACTTCATTATTAAGTAGTGTATTGTTTAGCCTCCATGTGTTTGTATTTTTTACAGATCTTTTCCTGTAATTGATATCTAGTCTCATGGCGTTGTGGTCAGAAAAGATACTTGATACAATTTCAATTTTCTTAAATTTACCAAGGCTTGATTTGTGACCCAAGATATGATCTATCCTGGAGAATGTTCCATGAGCACTTGAGAAAAATGTGTATTCTGTTGTTTTTGGATGGAATGTCCTATAAATATCAATTAACTCCATCTCGTTTAATGTATCATTTAAAGCTTGTGTTTCCTTATTTATTTTCATTTTGGATGATCTGTCCATTGGTGAAAGTGGGGTGTTAAAGTCCCCTACTATGAATGTGTTACTGTCGATTTCCCCTTTTATGGTTGTCAGTATTTGCCTTATGTATTGAGGTGCACCTATGTTGGGTGCATAAATATTTACAATTGTTATATCTTCCTCTTGGATCGATCCCTTGATCATTATGTAGTGTCCTTCTTTGTCTCTTCTAATAGTCTTTGTTTTAAAGTCTATTTTGTCTGATATGAGAATTGCTACTCCAGCTTTCTTTTGGTTTCCATTTGCATGAAATACCTTTTTCCATCCCCTTACTTTCAGTCTGTATGTGTCTCTAGGTCTGAAGTGGGTCTCTTGTAGACAGCAAATATATGGGTCTTGTTTTTGTATCCATTCAGCCAATCTGTGTCTTTTGGTGGGAGCATTTAGTCCATTTACATTTAAGGTAATTATTGATATGTGTGTTCCTATTCCCATTTTCTTAATTGTTTTGGGTTCGTTATTGTAGGTCCTTTCCTTCTTTTGTGTTTCTTGCCTAGAGAAGTTCCTTTAGCAGTTGTTGTAGAGCTGGTTTGGTGGTGCTGAACTCTCTCAGCTTTTGCTTGTCTGTAAAGGTTTTAATTTCTCCATCAAATCTGAATGAGATCCTTGCTGGGTAGAGTAATCTTGGTTGCAGGTTTTTCTCCTTCAACACTTTCAATATGTCCTGCCACTCCCTTCTGGCTTGCAGAGTTTCTGCTGAAAGATCAGCTGTTAACCTTATGGGGATTCCCTTGTGTGTTATTTGTTGTTTTTTCCCTTGCTGCTTTTAATATGTTTTCTTTGTATTTAATTTTTGACAATTTGATTAATATGTGTCTTGGCGTATTTCTCCTTGGATTTATCCTGTATGGGACTCTCTGTGCTTCCTGGACTTGATTAACGATTTCTTTTCCCATATTAGGGAAGTTTTCAACTATAATCTCTTCAAATATTTTCTCAGTCCCTTTCTTTTTCTCTTCTTCTTCTGGAACCCCTATAATTCGAATGTTGGTGCGTTTAATGTTGTCCCAGAGGTCTCTGAGGCTGTCCTCAGTTCTTTTCATTCTTTTTTCTTTATTCTGCTCTGCAGTAGTTATTTCCACTATTTTATCTTCCAGGTCACTTATCCGTTCTTCTGCCTCAGTTATTCTGCTATTGATCCCATCTAGAGTACTTTTAATTTCATTTATTGTGTTGTTCATCGTTGCTTGCTTCATCTTTAGTTCTTCTAGGTCCTTGTTAACTGATTCTTGCAATTTGTCCATTCTATTGTCCATTCTATCTCCAAGATTTCGGATCAACCTTACTATCATTATTCTGAATTCTTTTTCAGGTAGACTGCCTATTTCCTCTTCATTTGTTAGGTCTGGTGGGTTTTTATCTTGCTCCTTCATCTGCTGTGTGTTTTTCTGTCTTTTCATTTTGCTTATCTTACTGTGTTTGGGGTCTCCTTTTTTGCAGGCTGAAGGTTCGTAGTTCCTGTTGTTTTTGGTGTCTGTCCCCAGTGGCTAAGGTTGGTTCAGTGGGTTGTGTAGGCTTCCTGGTGGAGGGTACTAGTGCCTGTGTTCTGGTGGATGAGGCTGGATCTTGTCTTTCTGGTGGGCAGGTCCACGTCTGGTGGTGTGTTTTGGGGTGTCTGTAGACTTACTATGATTTTGGGCAGCCTCTCTGCTAATGGGTGGGGTTGTGTTCCTGTCTTGCTAGTTGTTTGGCATAGGATGTCCAGCACTGTAGCTTGCTGGTCGTTGAGTGAAGCTGGGTGCTGGCGTTGAGATGGAGATCTCTCGGAGATTTTTGCTGTTTGATATTATGTGCAGCTGGGAGGCCTCTTGTGGACCAGTGTCCTGAAGTTGGCTCTCCCACCTCAGAGGCACAGCACTGAGTCCTGGCTGCAGCACCAAGAGCCTTTCATCCACAGGGCTCCTTAATTTGGGATGATTCGTTGTCTATTCAGGTATTCCACAGATGCAGGGTATATCAAGTTGATTGTGGAGCTTTAATCCGCTGCTTCTGAGGCTGCTGGGAGAGATTTCCCTTTCTCTTCTTTGTTCTGATAGTTCCCAGGGGCTCAGCTTTGGATTTGGCCCCGCCTGTGCGTGTAGGTCGCCGGAGGGCGTCTGTTATTTGCTCAGACAGGACGAGGTTAAAGGAGCCGCTGATTCGGAGGCTCTGGCTCACCCAGGCCGGGGGGTAGGGAGGGTCACGGAGTGCGGGGCGGGCCTGCAGCGGCAGAGGCCGGCGTGACGCTGCAGCCTGAGGCGCGCCGTGCGCTCTCCCGGGGAGCCGTCCCTGGATCCCGGGACCCTGGCAGTGGCGGGCTGCACAGGCTCCCCGGAAGGGCGTGTGGCCAGTGACCCGTGTTCGCACACAGGCCTCCTGGCGGCGGCAGCAGCGGCCTTAGCGTCCCATGTCCGTCTCTGGGCTCTGCACTCTTAGCCGCGGCTCGCGCCCGTCCCTGGAGCTCTCTCAAGCAGCGTTCTTAATCCCCTCTCCTCGTGCACCAGGAAACAAAGAGGGACGTTCTTAATCCCCTCTCCTCGTGCACCAGGAAACAAAGAGGGACGTAAAAGTCTCTTGCCTCTTCGGCAGGTCCAGACCCCTCCCCGGACTCTCTCCCGGCCAGCCGCGGCGCACCAACGCCCTGCAGGCTGTGTTCACGCCGCCAACCTCAGTCCTCTCCCGGCGCTCCGACAAAAGCCGGAGCCTCAGCTCCCAGTCCCGCCCGCCCCGGCGGGCGAGCAGACAAGCCTCTCGGCTGGTGAGTGCCGGTCGGCCCGATCCTCTGCGCTGGAATCTGTCCGCTTTGCCCTCCGCACCCCTGTTGCTGTGCTCTCCTCCGCGGCTCCCAAGCTCCCCCACTCCGCCTCCCGAAGTCTCCACCCGCGAAGGGGCTTCCTAGTGTGTGGACACTTTTCCTCCTTCACAGCTCTCTCCCGCTGGTGCAGGACCCGTCCCTATCCTTTTGTCTCTGTTTAGTTTTTTCTTTTGCCCTAACCAGGTACGTGGGGGGTTCCTTGCCTTTTGGGAGGTCTGAGGTCTTCTGCCAGCGTTCAGTAGGTGTTTTGTAGGAGTTGCTCCACGCGTAGATGTATTTCTGGTGTATCTGTGGAGAGGAAGGTGATCTCCGCGTCTTACTCTTCTGCCATCTTCCCGGAAGTCTACTGCTACATTCTTTAAAATGACTTAGACAACATGTACGTGCCTCTGCAAAATTGGCTTCTCCTTCAAATCAAAGCCAAGAAGTATTTATACATTATGAGAACACATGTTTCGAAAAGAGATAAGCAGGGTGTAGTTGAATAGAACCATCAATTAAGAAGGAATTGTGCAATTCAGTTTTGGATTAATTTCCATGCATAGATCTACATGTAAGTAAATCTGATCTGACCCCAACCCTGGAAAACTAGGCCATTAAAACAAAAATGATAATGTGCCAGTGAGGCTTGTGCTACACTGCTGATGAGCCAAAGAATAGGAGTAGAATATCAAAAAGTCAAATGAAAATCATCATATTTTACATGCTTAGATAATTTTGAGCTGTAAAAATAATGCTATTTGTAAGACCAAAAAGTATTTTTCTCAAAATATTTTTTTTAATTTCAATGTGATTTTCTCAATCCAGAGGATTAACTTCCATGTCATCAATTTAGTATAAATAAAAGCAAACATACTTTCTAGGTAAGACAAACTTCTTCACATAATTTAAAAGTTTGAGCAGAGTACAGCTGCTTTATAGCTCTAAAAGTTATCATGCCTTTATCTACAGTTCTGATCAGTGTCCATAAAAGACTATTATAATGTTTTCTCCAAATATTTTACTATACGGCACACTATTAACTCAGTAGACTTGAGTCTATCAAAATCACTTCCCTGTTAATTATAACTTCAACATTCTGCTAGGAAATTGAAGTAGGATAGAATGACAGGAATTTCAGAATGGAGGAAGAGTTGAGTTTTCAGCAGAAAGGATGAGGGATATGTTCACATATTCATTCTGTTTCACCCCCCTGAGATCCTTTTTATGTACTTTTCACCATATTCAGAGGAAATTAACTTTGTACAATTAATTTTTAATCCCAATTTGCTCTGTAAGTAGTATGCACACACACATGCATGCACACACACACACAATCAAAATTTATGTATGTTAGATAATCATAGTAAAGATTAGCTAGTTTCCTGACATAGCAATCATTAAGATTCAGCATGTTTTCAATTTTCCCTATAAAACTTTCATTGGTTAGCACTAAGTAATTTTAGAAATGATCAGTCCATATTGCTCAATTGCCTTTCAGTTCTATAAGATGCTAAATGGGAACCATTTTAAAATTTTAATACAAGGCCTCATCACATATATTAAAAATATTTCCATATGGATATATTATAACATTCCCCTTGAGGGATGGTAAATATTTAAATTTTATACTTGTCTATTCTCAACAAGTTGCTTCATTTAAATTACAAAAGTAGCTGCTTACCAACATTAGTGACTCTTCTAGTTTAGAACATGATAAACATTAAATCTTCGTTTAGGACATTAAGCTATTGCTTAAAAGGCTTAAATCTCAGTTGTCTCATTTGCATAATGAGGGAGTTGGACTAAATGGCATTAAGGTCCCTTAGAGCTCTGAATTTCAAAGACTATATAAATGGCAACATCTGAACATGTACATTTTGCGATTTTAATAGTTACAAAATTATGACCCTAGAAGGGACATTAGAGATCAGTATAATCCCCTTATTTTTTAGCTAAGGAAAAGAAGATTCAGTAGGTTAAAATGCCTGTCCAAGGCCACATAGCTAGTTAATTGCAGTGCCTGAATTAGAACCCTATAATATGCAAAATAATGGCCTAAATGAGTTGATGTACTGTGGTCTGTGGTAAAAATATTTCATGGATAGTGATTACAAAATGAAGTATTACAATAAAACTATTAGTCAACATCCAAATTTTTTAAAAGTATGATTTACATAGATACCTCAAAGTAATATTTAAAATCATCTGTTTTCTCATTGCTTTTGAGAACTATACATATTACAGAAGAAATTTCTGACAAAAAATATACTTTTAAAGGCTAATTTCATATATACTACTTAGAAGAACTTTTTTATGTAACCTACACATTTTTTCCAATATAAGATTGATAAAGTGCCAGATGATCATGTACTTTATTTTTATTTTAGTGGAACTGGGACAAAAATTACTAAGATTATTGATTAAAATGGGGAAAAATTGGTTCAGCAAACACTGTCACTTCTATTCTCTACTGGGAATCTTCAACATTTGATAAAGATGTAAATTAACAAATTGCAGAAATCATGGTAAGATAGATCATCTATAATTATTCATTATTTAATGATTTCCTTGATATACTTACTAGTTGTCGAGTGTTCTGTTGATGCAAGCAGTTATGAGACTTGCAAGTTACTGTACAATTTAAAAGTGTCATGGGGACAAAATATATTGCTATAGTGCTTCTCATTCATTAAAATTTATAAATTATTTTAAGACAAGAAATTGGTATATGGCTAATACTACTAAATAGTCCAAGTCACCCCAAAGTTGCATCTTGCATGACTGATTGTATTATCTTTCAAAGAACTACAAAAAAGAACACATGGCAAACATTCTTGTCTTATAGGCAAAGTGAGAAGTAAGAGTAAGATAAAAAAAAGCAGAAGAAAGACAGAAGAAGGTCATAAAAAGAACTGCCTCATGGCTCATAAATAACAGAAATATAAATGTCAAATGAACTTTATTATGTGGTATAGGTAGCCTAATAAAAATTTAGACACAAAGGAAGGCTTATTGTGAAGAGAAGGCCACATATTCTCTGCCACTGAAGGTGGTTTTTCAAGCTTACTGACATTCTAGACCTTATGGCATTGGCTTTCAATTGGCAGCTTGTGCCAAGCTTCTAGTGCTTGTCATTTTCAAACAGAAAAGACAAGATAAGAGATTGCTTTACTTAGAGTGGCCTGCTTTTGACTGATAAAACTCTATCTAATCCATATTAGATTTAAGATACTAAAGATACACTCATCTTAAAGGCTGTCACCCAAATGGAATCCTGTAAATGTCTTCAAGTTTCCAACTTCAGAGGTATACTTTTCATCTTGATCCATGACTTTTGTGACTCTTTTTTTTTTTAGATTATCTCTAGTATAAATCCTTCATTGACTTCACAAAGCCTAGATACTCCAAATGAGATGTCACTTTTTGATTGCTTTGTATGGTGATTGCATTTCCTGTATAGGAAAGTTAGATATGATAGGATGGTGCAGTAGGATTTGTTTCACCCATTTTCTTATTAAGATATATATTTTAACTTTCGTAAGTATGAAAAGAAAAAAATTGAATTTTTGAAAGCATGTCAATTTAAGTGATAAAATTAATACAAATTACAGAGCATCTGCCACTAGATCACTATTTATATCTGCCTAAGCTCATTTAGTATACAACTACTATCAAGTGTGCCTTATTCGTTCCCAAGCAATGGCAGACAGCTGAACTCTTGGATGGAACCATTCTTTCTAATCTATTTATATACACTATTATTTATATAACACACCAGGGACTAAAATAAGCTGGTAGGCACAGACAGTATTCATGACTGCAATGATTTCCCTGTGAGAATCAATAAAAGTGACTTATTTGATATTATTGTTAGCTTAAAAAATATTACTCTATGTGAAGGATTTTTTTTTATTTCAATAGATGGATAAAGCTGAATGTTGTTGTCTATTGTCAAGGCAATGAAAATTAGCAGACATTTGTTTTATACCTTCAGAATCCAGGAGCACTGAGCTCAGTCCCTTCCTCCAGGTGGGACAGAACAAATACTAGAAATACTGATTGGTTTATCTTTCGAAATCCGTGACTTCAGGTTTGTTGAGCTGATTTAAATTATTTATTTATTTTACTTTTCCCTCCCTGGACTAACACTACTATACAGGCTAAGAATGAACACAGTTTAGGAAACTATCTTTCAAATACATAACCAGCTGAGACAGAATTGGCCTGGGTGGATAATTAACCTTTAAAAGCAGCATAACTTTTCTTTCTCAGTTTGAATGCATTTCCTGTTTGTTTCACATAACAATATTAACAAAATGATGCCATTCACTTTTTTTTTTTTTTTTTTTTTTTGCGGTACGCTGGCTTCTCCCTGTTGTGGCCTCTCCGGTTGCGGAGCACAGGCTCGGGACGCGCAGACTCAGTGGCCATGACTCACAGGCCCAGCCGCTCCGTGGCATGTGAGATCTTCTCGGACTGGGGAACGAACCCGTGTCCCCTGCATCTGCAGGCGGACTCTCAACCACTGCGCCACCAGGGAAGCCCAGCCATTCACTTTTCTTTCTGTTGTGGTATGGGAATTGATGTGTAGCTTTGCTCAAAAATGCATTTAAAAAAATATCGGAGGATTTAAGAAGTCAAATTTGGCAACAAACAAAAGTACCTAATTAACATTTATATGGGTAACATTTGCTGAATTATAGATTTAGATGATTTTCTGTAACATCTTTTGGAAAAGTAACGGCTACTGGCCCCTTAAATATATATACCATTATTATTATTCTTTCTAACAAACTGAATGGTATTTTCTCATTGAATTTTTCGGATGAATAATTAACACAATACTAGTATATCAAATTTGCCTGAAAAAATGTTTCCTGTACCGCAAAAAAAAATTAAAAAATAAAAAAAATAAATAAAGCTCTTATATTGTTACTAACACTTGCAGTTTTTTTATTGAAATACAGTTGATTTATAGTATTATGTTAGTTTCAGGTATATACTTGCACTCTTAACTACTAATAAAATGTGGTCCTGTAAAGAACTCTGCATTTGAATTTTCTTTTTTTTTTCGATACGCGGACCTCTCACTGTTGTGGCCGCTCCCGTTGCGGAGCACAGGCTCTGGACGCTCAGGCTCAGTGGCCATGGCCCACGGGCCCAGGAGCTCTGCGGCATGTGGGATCTTCCCAGACCGGGGCATGAACACGTGACCCCTGCATCGACAGGCAGACTCTCAACCATTGCGCCACCAGGGAAGCTCCTTAAATGTTTTATAATAGATTCTAGCCCATACCAATTCTGCCCCTATTACTATCAATAATATACCATCTTAGTCTCATTCGGCTTGAAAATTTATTTCAGGGTTAGATCCACACTGTGGATGCTTACTTTGAGTTTATTCTTTAATTGTTGCTATACAATCCTCTAAGAAAAGGGTTTAATAACACATCATACGCAAAGGAATCAATTCTCTCTAGTTTATAAAAATGATGCTTATTTCATCTATATATTTCTATCCGTTAACAAGGCAGAGATAGGCCTACAATTACAATAATAACTTATGAAGTAAAAAAGAACAAAGATACCTTTGCTTAATGCATATTTGTAACTTATGACCATATTCTTATTAGAAATTGGCTCTGAGTTCATTATAGCAGAAGATATAGTCACAGTCATGTATTTCTACCAGAAGTCACTATATCATGTTATACATAAGTAAATGAAAGGTAGATTAGTATTGCATATTATGGAAGAATTTTTCATCCTCAGAATGAATGCTGATAAATTGTTTTAAGTATAAAATTAAATAAAGAGACAGATGTTTAGGACTTTCTGAATTTGGTGTCTAAATAGTCTCTAAAATGTTTATATTGAAAACACTTTTAATATCCAGTGTCTACTTTTGTAGAGAGAAAAATTTTGTTATGCTGTCATTGGTTCTGTATGCTTAGTCTTAGATTACATTCTGATCTTTAACCAATGCATTTCCCTTAGTTTTTTGAGTTTAGAAAATAGAGATTAAAATACAATGTTGGGATAAATAAATAAATAAAATACAATGATGGGGAAGCCATTTTGTTCTCAAAACTGGAGGTTTATTTAAATTATATATCTATACAATCCATAATGCTCAAAATACCTTACAAAATTTCTATTTTATATTTATTTTATATGTTATGTGGTCCCTTTTTTCTTCTTGTTTTATACCTATGACTCTTCTCTATCACATATATGCTCTTTTGGACCTACACAGATTTATGTACATAAAACATACCTGAGGCAACTTATAATTCTTCAAATACAAGAATCTTCTGAGATATGTATAATCTTACCAAATTTTGTATTTCCCAAAATTATGAGGAAGTAGTGATGTTCAAGATACATGTTCAAGATAATAAATTTAATGAACTCTATTTAGTATCAACTTCATGATCCTTTTCAAGAGTTCAACATCTTTGGATTGTGCAAAATATATCCTTTAATACCTTCAGTCTGGAGACCAAATCTAAATGTTTTTCTAAATAGTAACATGGCTTAAGGCATGTGGTTTCAATACATTATTGAAAACCTCAGACCAATTCTTCTACCTTGGAGTCAGGATCTCTTATTTCCTCAAAAAATAATTAATTGTTTATGATTCTTATCTCTATTAAAGATTAAAAATAAAATCTAGAAAATACTTTATATGAATTATAAAAATATTTTATCTGTGCAGAAATAAATGAATAAAATAAACTGGCTGATTATATACATATAAATACATATGTATGTATAGGTAAATGGAAAACTCTATGTCTAAACAAAATGACTATTCAAATTTCATAGTAAATTTCAAAGTAGATGTGATCACATATTTCAAAAATGATAAACTGCTGCATATATGCCTTCCACCTAATTCTGTGTTTTTACTTTTTGAAAATGTGTTACTAACATAATTAAATGGCCAATGTTATTATGGCTGCAGTTGTTTGATTTTCAAACACAGTAAGCCCATTTATACTGCAGGACTAGAGAGGTATCACTTACTGGATTCAGGATCAGAGTTGCCATCCCCTTCAGTGCGGTTGTTGGGTGCAGCATGATCAAAGTACTCCTCCTGAGGATAGCCAAGGGGCAGGGCATGGGATGTGCTGGGAAGGTTGCCTGTATCATGGTCTCCTAGTCCACCATCACTGCTGCTTTCCTGAGAGCCTTCTGGTAGGTGAAATGTGACACGCCGCTGGGACTGAAAAAGACAGAAAATTACAGGGTTTCAGCTATGATCTGAATAATTGCTTAATACATCCAACTTAGAAAATGTATTATTTCAGCTATCTAGTGAAGTCACATTAATATTATCTTGAGTTGTGAACGATTTCAGGCTTTTGTGAACAGTCAGCTCTGTGTTCAAACCTGCTTTACCTGGCAGCAGAATTGCTTTTATTATATTTTTTTAACAGGGCATATCCAGTTGCAGAATAAAAGTTAACTTGTTCTAAAGCAAGAGGCTGTCACCCATATTGACATTTGAGCACATTGGATATTCTGATCATCATTTGAACATGGATTTATTTAACTATAGTTTGACAAGATTTCATTTTTTGAATAATAAACTTGAATAAATATAATGAAATTTTACTGTTATAGCTGTAAGATTCTGGTGGGCAGAAACAGTAAATAATAATACAAATTTATTCAATCATGTAGGCTTATAAATTAAAATTACAAATCATCTTTTCAAAGAATCTTAAGGGCAAGATTTTGAATTAGAATTCATTTAAATCAATTCTACACTCTAAACAATAAAAATAATTACTTGGTATGGATAACAGTTGATAATTATAAAAGTAAACTACAGGGATCATCTCTTATAGTAATTATAGCAGAATATAAAAAACTTATACATGCCAATATATAAAGATGTAGGATTTGGTTCATGACATCCAATAGTGTGGTAACTCCACCAGATGTAGCAGTAATTTTGTTTGCGGTATTGCTACATGTAGTAGCTAATCTCTGAAGATAGCCCTGACAATGGACCTCACATCTTGGTATTCAGACCCTTATGTAGTCTTCTACCACAATGAATATGGAGAGGCCCTGTGTAACCAAATCTCACAGTTTTTGCCTTGCTCCCTTAGAATACTCATTCAGGAAAATCAGCTGAGTTGAAAGTAGTCTGACTACTTGGAGACTGCCATACAGTGAGGAAGCTCAAGCTTCCCATGTGGAAAAACTCCATAAAAAGAAAGTATAATACAATACCCAGAGAGGCCCAGCTGCTCCAACCACTCGAGATTAGTGCTAAATATGTATGTAAAGAATCCATTCTGGACATTATAGCTTATGGTCTCCTTTGAGCCATCCATCCCAGCCATCTCCAGATATTTGAGCCGTTCCATTTGAGATACCAATCACTGTAGAGCAGAGATAGCAATCTCTGCTGTGCACTACCTAAATTCCTGACTTAAAAAATGTTAAGTACAATTGATTTTTGTTTTATGCTCCAAAGATTAAGGATAGTTTGCTATGTAACAATAGATCAACCAAAACATTTAACTACTAGTAGCATGAAAGATGCAATTTAGAGATAATTATTTAAGGAATTTATACATATCAAAGGGTACATGTAATTAGGCACTAGAAATTTCCATGACAGAGTGCATATACTTTCACAGGTTCAGGCTTGACAGTCAGCCATTTCTTCAGATGTTGGTATTGCTGTAGACTGTATGTTTGTGTCCTCTCAGAATTCATATGTTGAAACCTAATCCTCAACATAATAGCATTTGGAGGTGGGGTCTTTGGGAAGTGATTAGGTTATGAGGATGGAGCCCTCATTAATGGGATTAGTGTCCTTATAAAAGCAGCCCAAGAGACCTCCCTCTCCCCTTCTGCCATGTGAGGACACAGTGAGCTAATTTTGTCTGTCCAGCAAAGCTGCATTTGACTGTTCTCTCTCTAAGAAGCCATAAGCTCATTTAGTTATAGGTTAAACCCCATTTAATTCCAAAAATTACTTATAGTTGTGAATATATTTTCAGCCACTTCAAGTAAGATATAAGCATTTATGCTCACAAAACTTTTAAAAATTCAAGAACTGGAAAAACAGTATTTAAAAATGCCTGAAACATTGTATTATAGACATTTATCAACAGTCAGTTATTATATGTAACTTAAAGTCAAAATAATACTTAACACATAAATTTAAAAGTCATTGTATATAAAATAAGCCAGTTAAGCATGAGACTAATTTACAGTTGTTCCACTACAATGCATAACTGTTAAGAGGTATTTTAATTTTCTATTAAGACATAAGTCAGATATTTCAAGTATTTTTATCATTTAGCTTTTTTTAAAGTATTAGACCTAGATAATAGAATCTATATATAGGAAAATAATTACTGCTGACAAAAATAAATGAATCTAGAATTTAACATGTGCTAGTTAAGCATAGAGTCATATACCCTAACAGAATTAAAATTGCCAGTGAATAAAAGGTAAAGGTCTATCAAATGATAGAAGTAGGGCCTATATATATATTACTTCCAGATGTAAGAGAAATGGAGTTTTGTGTTCAATTGCTTATCTACACAGAAAAGAAGAAGGCAATTTAAGTCAAAAAGATATCCCATCCTATGACACCTGTAACTAGTAACAACTAAAATCCCTTGCAAAGGAATGCCCTAGAGTGAATCTGTAATTAGCCAGGTCACGTATTGACCCCCAACTCTTCTAATACTCATAAATTGAATCCCCTTAAGGGTACATAAGAGGGAATAAATGGGTTGGTAAGGACTCCCTTTAGTGAACACAACTGTTTTTTGTCCTTTCCTGAATGCCCGTAAAACACCACAAGCACCAGCATCCTGTTCCTGAAATGCAGTTCTTATATGTGACATTATTACGTATACACCTTTGAGATTTCAGTCATATTAATAAACTCTCTTGTCTATATTAACTTTAACAAATATCGGAATGCTTCAAGTGGAAACCAAGGTATGTTGTTTGGTCATTAATGGCTCTATATCATTTTAAAATAGTCTGAAGTTCAACTGCATACTGAGGATTTGATTTCTTTCTCAATTCACAGTTTCAAAGTTTACAGTCTAAAGCATTTTTTTTACCTATTTCTATAATCTATAGAAGGCATTCAAATATCATTGATTAAATGTAATATTCTATTTCTTTATTCAGTGAATTCACAAGAGGCTGTTTATTGGCACATGGGTGATTAACTAGGTTGTCCATCATTTTACAAAATCTCCATGAAATAGTTCCTTAGGTGAAATTGTTAGAATTTAATTTTTAAGGAATTGTTTCAAAAGGCTTCTGAAAATTTAATTTTTAATGGGAAAAGAACAGCTAACTATTTTTTCCTAGGGTTACTTTAATGATTCCTACTTAAACTTGCATTTTGCAATTTGTGACACTTCTAGATAGAACTGAACATAAAATAATTATATGAACTTAACAATTTATGAATCCTTTGTAGTAAATTTTGGCAATCTGGTTTAACTCATTTACCCTTTACTTTTTAATGGATGAATCCCTAATCTCTGATGGCACTTTTCTGCTCAGATTCATAATATGGACGTATTCAAGATACAGAGGTATTTTTCTTATCCAGTATATTTAGAAATATTAACTATTTCATGAAAATCATTCCTTAGGTCTCTCAAAGAGAAGACTAAATAATTCCCTTTTTTCAAGTGTTGACGATGATTACTGTGCAATATAAAAGAGCTATTACGTTAATGACCATGTCATAATTTGTCTGTCTGCTACTCTTCTAGGAAGCTGTGGCATTCAAATTAAAGCAATCTATTGATTGCAATGGTGCCTTTACGGGATGCAAACAAATCCTGGATTATTCATGAATAAATGTCTGTACTGAAAGTCTAGTTATTTTTCTGCCAGTAAGAGAAAAGTCGACAGAGAGCCTCTCCCTATAATCTACATGCCTTCTTTTTACCTCAAATCAATCAAAATTCCAAAATGTATGAATGCTCAGAAATAATATTGGTGTTACCTAGATGAATCATTTACAGGCAAACTATCAAATTCCCAACATTCTTGTGTCCATTATACCTCATGAAGGCATAATTCCATACTAAATATCAGGTGAATATTGTTACATTTCCATAACATGATGTAAGTGACATTTTAGAAAGGTTAATCTGGCAGCAAAGAGGCTGCATACAGATAGGCCAGCCTATGAATCTCATTATTGAATGCTTGAGTATCATGTTTTAGAGGGCTCATTAGAATTACCTGTCAAAGTTTTCAAACTAATCATACATCCTTGCATTCCCCCTGACTCCAATTCTAATATACCTTGACCCAGTCTACCTTAGATTCACTGCCAACACCAGGAACTCTGATTAGAAAGGGTAATCATAGATAGGGTTATTATTTTTTAAAGATTACCATATGCAAGAGTGTTTTTGATTCATATATAAAACAGTTTTGATATCAAACTAACACATTTTAAGCTTCTGAGCTCCCCTATTCTATAATAATCAACAGCTTCATTCTGAATGTCAGAGGTAATCTGCATTTTCCCATGGGTCCTGTCTCTTTGCAAAAGAATTTATAATTACTCAATATATTATAAAGTTAAATGTGAAAATAGTTAGAAATTCAACTTGAAATTTTCACCAGCATTACATGGTCAGCACATATATCTCACTTGCAGCTCATAATTCCCAGTGTAAAAACTCCCAGATGACATATTTTATAGTAGTCCTTTATTATTTGACCCTATACTTATAGTTATAAAGCCTCCTGCGTTTCCAACTCAAGTCATCTTGCAGGATATATCAGTTCACCTGATTGTTTTTTCAGGGTTCCATTTCATAAAATTTGAAAGGTCTGTATAATTTCTCATTTTCCCTTTCACATTATGTTCCTGAAATGTTTACCCTTCAAGGCTTTTATTTTTTTAATACCATAACTTATTACTAGCATATGCAGGAAGTTCTTCATGATCTTCTCCAGAATCAGATCTTCTCTTAGCTCTATTTTGCCATGATTTTTTTTCATGGCACTTGGTCATTTTTAAAATTTTATTTTATTTATTTAATTTTTGGCAATTGTCAGACATATTCATTTGATAGAAGACTACATGGCATTTCTTGAGGGCATCTTTCCTTGAGTCATGAATCATTTCAGCTTAATCAAAATGGAAATAATCTATTTGTAGATAGGTACTATGATGAATTGTTAAATTGGCAATTGAGTTTTGTGAATTTGAATCTACAATGCTTCAGAAACTACAATTGTGTGACTAACAATGAAAATAGAACAAAACTGAAAACCTAACATGCTTTGAAACTGGCATGCATACAAAAATTAAAACCAGATATTAAAATTGAAACCAGGCCATTGCAATGGTCTCTAAGACAAAACCCAAGTATCAATTTTAAAAAATAGATGAAACATTTCTACATTGTTTTTGGTGCTAACCACATGTAGGTTTAGTGACTTACATTTAAACATATAAATCATCATAGGACCTTCATTGTCCAAAAGCAGTTATCTGGTAACCTCAAACTATTCAAAAAACAGTCATTCAAGGAAGTAAGAAAGATAAAAAAAAAAAAGGCATGTGAATTGCTAAAATATTTAACAGGTAAGTTCATGCTAAGAATCATGTCTGCCTTACTCTGCTTTTTTATTTGAGTTTAACATCTTTGATTATTTGGTTCTCCGGCTCAAAATGTAATAGAACTCTTGGTAGCTGCTGGAAATAAAAACATTGACAGAAGGAGAAATTTCCACCAATTATTACTATATCTGTCTTCTGTAGCTATATAGAATAAGTGTGATTCTTGTACATGACAAGGCTTCCAGTGTTTGAAGATAGTTAAGCCTCATCTACTAATATTCCTATTCCAAGCTAAAATCTCCAACTTAATTTGGCATCTGTAGAGGAGCAGAATTTGCCACCCTGAAATATGTCTCTTTGGCATATTAATTTTTTTAAGCTGGTTCTTTTCTAAGCAGTAGACACGGGAAAAACTGAAAACCAAGTAGGAGTTACCCTTTTATAAGAAACATTTATATTTGTAAGGGAAATCTCCATTTGTAAGGGTGTGTCCCTCCCTGTACCTGAAGATTTAGAAACTCTTATTAATGGAGAATTCAATGGCTTAAATTTGCATAACAACCTTACTCTTGTTTACTGTGCTGTGCTTGGTCATCTCCCATTACTGCCTCTCCCATCCAACATCCTCTTTTGTCTTTAGCTGGAGATGGTATTTAAGGTAAGGGCTGCGGCCATTTTGGCAAGTTACTCAGTTCTTCTGAGTCTCTCCCATGTATACATGTTAGTAAACTTTTGTATGATTTTTCTACTGTTAGTCTACCTCATGTCAATTTTATTCTTAGACCAGCTAGAAGAACCGGGAGGGGTAAATGAAAATTTTTCCTCCCTGACACAGTATTTTCAGATCGTTTACATTTTACTCTTTTCTTTTTTACCCATGTAATTTATTTATGTAATTAACAAAGTCAGACCTTAAATATTTACCACTTTATTGTTGGTGATAATGTGGGCTTAGGAGATGATGGCTTTATAGATCACATATGATACAAATAACCATTTTATTTTTCATAATATTAGTCAATATTTAATATTTTCAAGTTGTTAAATTGTTTGAAAATGTGTTTCCAAGACAGAAGCCACAAATTTTGCTTTGAGCAGTGCTTTGTCTCTGGTGTGACCTTTTATATTTGCAAAATAATTCTTCCATTGCTGTAGTTACACAACATGTCTGCTTAATTGATGCATTTTAAACAAACCAAATGTCATTCAAGCAACAGACGGTTTCTGACTTGAATTATATAGGTTGGAATCACTATGCAGTATACAGTGAAAGATGAAAAACCTGGCATTGTCATTAATTGCATAAACACTTGGAACAAAATATTCTCTTGTTTAATGTTAGTAGAAATCACAACAAGAAACTATGTGATGGTGATCAAATACCAGTTTAAAAATAAAAATGACCTAGAAAATTTTCCTAATAAAACTGAAGAGTGCACATCAGCTGGCATGGTGGTAATTTATTTATTGCATTGTACCAAACATTGGTAACCTGTTTGTTTTAGACCCTTTCAAGTGTACATAAAGCATGTTTAACTTCATCTTCTTTACCTGGTGTTCATCAGAGCACATCAAAAACAACTGCTACTCAGGTAAAATGGGTAACATCCTGGAAATATATGAGATTAGAAGACCAATATTCCCTTTGAACTCTTGTCACTCTTTAAAAAATATTTGGAGTTCTATAATTCCCATTGGTAATCAAAGAGTAAATTAAAATAGCTGCATCTTCCAGCAACAACTGTCAGTGATGGAAGGTAGCAGTAAGCAATGTAGGGTTGAATATAGTTGAGGGTGGAAGGAAGAAGAATTGCAAAGTATTAGTATCTCTAGTATTACTGTACTCTTTTATTGTGCAACTCTTTATACAGATATATTTTTCTAAAAGCAGACCTCCCTCTATTTATTTTACATACAAACAAGAACACCCTTATATTCCATTTATCACACACACACACACACACACACACACACACACGAACACACACACAAATGGTATTAAAAATAACCTCAAAGTGATCTACAAGTTAAAAAGGTGAAAAAAATATTATGCTACTGTACCAAGAGAAGACTGATATGGCACTACCCTTTTCATTGCTTTAAAAAAGTTATATACACATATTTCTAAAATATATCTAAACTGAGGATGAAATAGAAACTAGTGAAATATTTTGTTTCCTAACCCCAAACCCTCAAATCAATCTTATGTGTTTACCTTAAATACATTATTTGGACCTATTGTAATATTACTTTTGTTGCTTTTCATTGTATTTGGGAATTAGGGAGAAAACGGCATTCAATTTTGGTAAAATTGCTAGCCAGCTAATGTAACCAGCTATTCCGTGGTTTAGAAAACACTAGATGCATACAAATCACCTAGTTGATGTGTTAGTAATGCAGATTCCTAGGATCCAACCCTCAAATATTCTGATTCAGTGGGTCTAAGATAGGACTCAGATGTTGCATTACAGAATCCTTTGACTACAATTTCAAGGGGAAAAAAAAGAAAACAAGGAGTCCTGCTTAAATTTTCTAAATATTTTTGAATAGACAATTTGACATTTTAAAATAAATTGAGTCATTAGAATAATGGGATTCTAATGTCAGACTGTAGTCTAATTAGTCATTAATTCATAATTTTTATATGAGACATTTCCTTTTGCATTCAGGAAATGTTCTTGCTCATTTTTGGTGAATGATACATATGATATACCTATGACATTATTAACATAGAGGTGACCATGGAATAAAATGATGACTGTGTGTGTGTGTATATATGTGTGAGAAACTTCATAGATATAAAATTATCTCTCTATAACTTGATCATGCTAACATGCAGTATTGTTCTGAACAAAAACAAAGATAATTCCAATGGTATTATAAGTATTAAAATGTATTTTCAATTTATATGTATATATGAATGATAGAATAATAATACAATTTGATTTAATAAGCATTAATTATTATTTGGTGCAGTCTTTATAATACAAAATTCTGCTTTTATTGACACAGAAGACAACTTCAATGATAAAACTGTTAAAATTAAATATATGAATTTGATGCCATGGAGGAAAAAATGTTGCTGAAATATATTTGTACTTAGAAGCTCTTTAAGCTCTGTGGTGTTGAGACAACTTCATTTATAATACTCTGAACTAAATATAAGAACTCCAGGCCCAATACTGAATTTAATTAATGTTTAAATTCAATAAATCTTCCAAAATTACTTATTCTTGAAGTGCATTCTACAATTTGGTTTAAGGTACACAAATTGAAAAGATTAGATCCTACAAAATACAGTAGGTCATATTTTACAATGTTCAATGAGGAGTGTTATCTCTAGATCTCTGAAGTTCCTATGAGATTTTGAAATAATGTCTTTTAGTGCTTTCCATGCATGCCCTGACAATTCTTCAGTAAGCGATCAACACATACAATAATTATAGTTGTACTTAGAAATTATATAGACTATTTCCTTGGATGTCTGAAAGTTTTTTCTAATATTACTGATTCCCAACATTACTGATAAATGATCTGTTTTGAAAAGAATGATTTTGAACATATTTTTAAATCTTTGAGTAAAAGGTAAGTGACCCATAAGTAAATGACATAAAGGTCAGGAGTAAGAACTGGTGACACTTTAGGAAATACCATTAGGTAATAATGTTTAAATTCAGACAGAATGCTAAAGTTAAAAATATTGGAGCATTAAGTTATTGCCATAAATAAGTAAAGAGATCTCTTTTTATTTTTTTTTCCAAAAAGTAATACTGAAAAGAGTTAGGCAGACCAAATACTACTTCTTTTACTGACAGGGAAACAATGTAGCAAACCCCTAAGATTTACTTCCATTTGACATCAGCCCCTGGAAAATATTTTGCTAATCAAGACATCACCTTCACTTAGCAACCACGGGCAACCAGGCAACTTAACATCCTTCACAGCTCCCTGATGGAAATATGGCACAAAAGAATTAATGTAACTCTATTGTTGAAAGATGAATTTGCCGTATATTACTGCTGCTGGATATTTTCGGTTCAATAGTTTCATGGAGCGGCAAATCTTCAAATCTTCAGTGTGTTTAGGTTAAGTTAGGTTAGTTTTCATGTTCCTCTAAAATAGCATATCTATGAACCTATTCAATTTTTTTTTTTTTTTTTTTTTTTTTTGCGGTACGTGGGCCTCTCACTGTTGTGGCCTCTCCAGTTGCAGAGCACAGGCTCCGGACGCGCAGGCTCATTGGCCATGGCTCACGGGCCCAGCCGCTCCGTGGCATGTGGGACCTTCCTGGACCAGGGCACAGACCCGTATCCTCTGCATCGGCAGGCGGACTCTCAACCACTGTGCCACCAGGGAGGCCCCCTATTCAAATTTTGTTGTAGTAATAAAACAAAATAATTACACCACTTTGAGAAAATAAGACAAGTAACTTGATGGTAAAATGTTTAACTCTAAGTTTAGAAGTTGGTCACAAGAAATGGGATAAATTCAAATTAAGGAGAACTGTTCACTCACAACTGGTTTAAAAAACAAGTTGGAAAAGTCTATCTGTGGTGCATTATACAGAAGATTTTACTCTGATCTAAATGATAACCCAAAAAAATATGTTGTGATGTTTAAATTTAAAAATATGACCTCAGACATAATAGGCAAGGGGAAGACAAAACAGAGATAATCTTGAAGTTACACAAGATACACACACACACACACACACACACACGCACACATACATACAACATGCTTTTCACAAATCCAAGTGCATCAATATGTCTTATTTTCCTTCTGGAGTTATTTTATTTATTTATTTATTTATTTATTTATTTTATTTATTTTTGGCCTTGCCACACAGCATGTGGGATCTTAGTCCTGAGACCAGGGATTGAATCCATGCCCCCTGCAGTGGAAGCATGGAGTCTTAACCACTGGACTGCCAAGGAAGTCCCTGGAGTTATTTTAAAAATTAATTTTAACAAATATGACATATTAAAAGTCATTTAAACAAATACTGATAAGCAAAAACTTCAAACAGATTATTTTAGCTAGATACTATTTGCTATATTGTTTAAAGTAATAATAATTTAAAATAAATGTAAATTTAAGCTAATTCTCAGAAACGTACACAGAATGATACACAAGAAAGTGAACTCTATAAAATGTGCATGCTTAATTTGATATTTAATAATCCCAAATATTTAGGAGCTTTTATTTTTTAATCTCTCTTTTGAAAAATTTTGTGCTGCCATTATTTTATGAAGAAATCACATCCAAGTTTTCTCTCCCATGGATTAATATTAACATTAACAAAAATTACTAGAATACTTATAATTTCAAGATGGTTACTGATAATTCAATTTGATAGCCCTTTTGGAAAATAGTTTATTTTCATACACACTTTAAATATGGATAAATATGATCTGAATCACTGCACACACATAGTGATATGAATTATCATTTTAAACATCCTATCCAATTAAATTCCAAAAGCATTTGTTAAATGTCAACAATGTACTAGATACTGTGCTAAGTGCAAGGGACAGAAACATGAATAAAATATAGTTCCTGATTATCAAAGCATCGTAGAAGTTCACACTTCATGGTGAGTTTGCTCAGATAAACTTATTATACTTGAAAACAACTCATATCCAGATAAGCCACTGAACTTTCTGTTACTCTCAAATGAGCCAACAAAAGTTCATTTTCCCAGAGAATCATTCTTTAGTCAAACAAGTTAAATCAATTATCAAACTAGAAAGGTAGTATAATATGAAGTTTACATACCTAATAGACATTTCTTAAGGTGGAAAAAAAAAAGGACTTCTAATTGATACTCTAAAGTATTAATAAAAGTCTTTCTGATTGTTACAATCTTAGAATTCAATATCTGGAGACAGTGAGTGCTCTCTGGGAGACAAGGGATAAACCATCTTTGGATAAAACAGAAAGATTAAGATAAGTGACTTGTGCTATGGAAATCTAAGGCCGTAATCTCAGGGCTGGTAGTGGGGGGGAATGGACAAAATGCGACTTTATAAATCAATTGATAATAATCTTCAGAAATTTAGAATTTGGTACATGTATTTTAAAACAATTGAATTTATTTGATTTTTTAAATTTATATAAAATAAAAATAGGAATATGTACAGTTCTGTGATTCATTTCAGAAGAAAAAAAATTACAAATATAAAAATGAGGCTTTGAAAATCCAACAGATGGAAGAAATGTTCACATATTGAGGTATAGGGAAGTCATTCTGGCTTATACATAATTTAACTTAAACTTTATGCTGAATAAAACTGCCTGTTTGTGGCCTATCAAACATACAGTGCACATCTGCTTTAACCGTTAAAGAAAATAATGCATTTAAAAATGATTATTTGAATAAATTCAAATTATTTTTTCTCCCCCATAGCAGCATGAAGTTTGCATCATTTAAACCAGTATTTCTCAGTACTTGGTCTAGGAATAGTGGGGGTGGTGGTGGTGAGTGACAAGGTCAAATTAAATATTCAAATTAGTTGGTCCCATCACAGACCTATTGAATCAGAATCTCAGGTGTCATGGTCTAGGAATCGGCATTTTTACCTGCACCCTTCATGATTCTTATGTTCACTAAATTTTGAGTGCCGCTAATTTTAAGCACTGACTATGGATAAATTATTAAAAACTATATTATTAATTGAACATTCATTTTCAGCTAATTGAAGAAAAATAGAAGGGAGAAAATTCCAAGCACTTAGATGTGATTGTAATTTTTTTTTTTAATTTACACCATAACAATATTTATTAACTAGATTGATCAAAATAGTTATTGAATACTTAGATATTGTTTCTACCACATTGAAAATGCATAATATAAATCAAGAAACCTAATATGGTCAATACAAACCAGAAGAATCAGATGTTCATATAGCTGTATCTAATTCTCCCAATAATCCACTCATTTAAGATTAATTCAAATCTCTCGTAGTGTATCTCTCTTCTAAAGTAGTTGTGACCACTGAAAGTTATGATTTCATGACATAGACACAAGGTGCACATTAGGGGAACTGAAGAACAAATATACACCTAATGTACTTCTGTTACATTAACAAGAAATGGAAAGCATGATACCAGTGATGTTCTATACAATTTCAAGAGTAGTTTCTTAAAATCTCTCTTCTATTCTTATAGATTATTTATTGATTATTTGTGTTGACAGATTAATGGGATAAATATTACCTCAATAGAGCTGATAGCAGGTAGAATTTATTTCTTGTAAATAAATGCAAGTGGCAACTGCTTCACCAAAAAGAAAAAAAAAGTTTTATTTCAAAACACACTCACACACACACAAACACACACATCCTTAGGATTTAAAATCTAGAATAAAAAATCAAATGAATCAAAACACCTCATTATTAACCTTTGAAAATGAAATGACAATAGATAAGTCAAAGTTACATTAGAAATTCCAGAAGAGTTAGATATTTATCTCTGAAATTACTTAGTCAACTAGTATACATAGAAATGTATGCTATTTATTTAAAGTTAAATGTAAATGTATTTTACCTTTATGTGTGTATATATATATATATATATATATATGCAGTCATACATACTAACAGTGAAAGCATTCATATACAAATAAATGGAAATAAATATCAATAAATGAACTCTATAGAGCTCTAAGAAGACTATACTAGGCAAAAGGTTTATATGTCTTATGTAGATTTTCTAGGTTATCTTGCAACATAATAGAAACTAGTGAAAATACATTACCAGTTAACTCTGATTAATACTATGGAAATATGGTTTCTTTAAAAAGATTATTATGTTTAGAATTAAAATTCCCTTAAATCTCTTTAACAAATATGCACAACATTCCTAGGATATTAGAACACCAGAACTGAACTTAAGAAATATTTTGGGTCCATACATTTTTTTGAAGGTTCTCAATTATCTATGGCCTCAGTTATTAGTGATAAGTTGATTTTGACTAGTAAATACATATTTGAAAAAATTTCTGCAAATGTGATAGTATAATAAATTATAAAATGGTCATATAATCAACCTAATCCTTATTTCCTCTTCAACCACAATATATCAGCTTAAAATAATCTCATATGATATTTTTAATAATACCATCTTGTTGTTCTAAATTACCACTGCTCTCTCATTATCATATGATATTGACTGAAAATAGGAAATCAATCTGATTTTAGAGAGCTTTTCTAAAAATTCTGATAGAGAGCGAGAGAGGGAATAAGGACAATAATGAAATATGTACTACAGGAACATGAAAGAGTTGAGTGAGAAAATACAGAAGATTTTAAATATAAATTGAAGTAAGTTTGCAACAATCAAGGAAGCAATTTTAATTTAAAATTGCTTCCATGATTTAACTAAATGGAATAGAAATCTCCTGAGTCTCACTGCATTTACAAGCCATTTCCTATAACAATATCCATAAGAAAAACCAGGCTCTGTTCTCAGTTCTATACATGATTAAGATCAAGATTTTCCTGACTTGTTTTGTCATTCTCCATCTTCATTCAAACTGAGTCACTTTGCTGTACAGCAGTAATTAACACATTATAATTCAACTATACTTCAATAAAAAATAAATTTAAAAAATTACATGATACATACTGTCCTATCAATGTTAAGTATTATGAGTAATTCCAACATACCAATACTACCAATGAATGCACATATATGGCATTATAAGTAAAAAGAGCTGGCTCAGTGTCTCCATTGTCGGGACCCGGCTCTGAATGTACCAAGAGGTCTGTGCAAAGCCAAGGCTGACAGTACTGAGCAAAGCTAGTACTGGAAGGTACAAAATGGGAAAGCAAAGCTTCCCGAGAGGTGATTCCCCTCAAGATTTCCCCAAGCAATTCCCTGGTTGTAAAATGATGCTCTTTGGGGTATTTTTGCTGTGCAACAAATTATGTTGTAATGCAGGATTTAAACCTAGACCACAGTATAGAGCAAAATGGAAACCCCCTACAGAACCCCCTTTAACCACGCCGGCTATTCCCACATATTGACCCGCACATTGGGCTAAAAAGAAATGTTACTGGGTTAGCTGTATGGAGGGAAGCTACATTGAAGGAACATTTAGATGATGTATGGCCTCCTTGGGGAGTTACTGATGGGTATGGAAACATTTGGTTTTGGTATAGGGAAGATTTTTTGTAGATTGGGTATATAAGAAATTATATTGGGTTATGTGGGAAATAGCTAGAATTAAAATGATCATGGGATATGTAAATTTTAAAGATGCAGATAAAGCTATGCAAAGAAATAGATATAAAGCTTAATTGATTTATTGCAGATATTTTAAGAATAGGTTAGGTCTTGCAGTACGGTGTTTTCCAAGACGGCCAATAATAGGAAGAGATACGATCTGGAAGTGGAACGGCAGGCCTGTGAAGGTAGAGCATGGAGTACCCGGCGGGACTTGGACTGCTTGGTACTGACCTATAAAGAAAACAGCTTACGTGAGCCAAAACATCACCGAGGTGTGAAAAACCAAAGAGATTGTGCCTGATTTTGTCGAAGTACAAAGAGACCACAGAAGCTGTGATCAGGATATGCTCAACCGCAGGAGACTGTGTGAGGAAAACATTAATGAGATTATTGTGTGAACCGCTTACGTAAGCGGGTGTTTTTGTTAAAGTGGTTAATGTGTTATTGTTTGTGTAAGATTTTTGGCTCAAGAACAAAAAGGTTGTGAAAAATTAAAAGATGATATGAAAATAAGAATAAGGAACTGTAGAATTATAAATGTTGCAGCTTTTTGCTAATAAAATGTCAGATCCTTGCATCCAAGAAGAGGTGTCTTGAGTTCTGTCCTCGCCGACGCCGTCCTCCCCTCAGGCAATCCTGTACCGCTGGGGCTGGTCCTCGGCACTCCATTAGTCACAGCACACTTGCCTCTCACTGTTGCGGCCTCTCCCGTTGCAGAGCACAGGCTCCGGACGCGCAGGCTCAGCAGCCTTGGCTCACGGGCCCAGCCGCTCCGTGGCACGTGGGATCTTCCCGGACCGGGGCACGAACCCGTGTTCCCTGCATTGGCAGGCAGATTCTCAACCACCGCGCCACCAGGGAAGCCCCACAGCACACTTTGAGACAGATGTTTTTCACTCTGGGTACCTTACTCTTAATTTTCAGTTACCCTTAAGCTCCGTGCAGGGTACTATTCAGCTTGGGCTATCACTTATTCTGCAATATCTTTTTGCAAAATGAAACATTATAACTGCCACTGAGTTGACAGATTCAAGGGATGAAGAGGCCCAGTGTGAGACTGTGAAATTGGTGAAATTCAACACCTGGTGATAGTTAGCACATACATCCATCACAAAAATTAAGAACACCATCGGGAATATAAACATATTCTTCCTGGATGATTGAATATTATCAGCATAATCAGTGTTAGTATTAGATACAGGCAAGGCATTGTTTAAGTAGTGGTCACAAAAAGGATGGTAAAAATTTAGTGTTTCTTAGACTGTTTTCTTTTCCACTGTGAAGGCAGTGATGTTCGTTTATTTCTAAAACTCACTAAACATCGTGCACTGGAATCTATACATTATAAGCTGTAGCTCTCTTACAACTCATTTCAACTGTAAGTACTTTCAAGAACAGACACACACAGTAGACCTATTGTTTCCCAACTGTTTAATTTATTTCAATTCTACCAGAAACAGTGTCTCTTAATCTAGCAATTGAAAAGTAAATGATAATTGGTCCGGATAAATGTTGTTAACACCTTAATCAGTTGATACAATGTTTTAAATGGAAGTATCTTTTACTCTTTTATCTAACAACTGAGACAGAATCCATTAAGAGTGTTGGAGCAATTCATGAAGAAGGAGCTGCATGAGAAAAACGTCCAACTAAAATTAAAAACCAAAGGAAATCTTTTAAGATCTGAGTTAGTAAAAAAAGAAATTACAGCGATTTCAAGCTATTTTGTTTCTGCTATAAATAAGAAGTAATTACATCTAAGTCCATTTTATCACTTGCTTAATAGTTTACTAATAGTTACTAAATCAAGCAATACCTAGCCTAGAAGGGGAGAGTCTATCAGTGAATTCACTTTTTTTTCCCCCAGCTTTATTGAGAAATAATTGACATATATCACCATATATGTTTAAGCTTGCAGCATGATGGTTTGATTTTCATATATTGTGAAATGATTACCACAAGAGGTCCAGCTAACATCCATCTTCTCTTATAGATACGATAAAAAGAAAAGAAAGAAGAAACAAACAAACAAAAATCCTCCTTGTGATGAGAACTCTCGGGATCTACTCACTCTCTTAAAAACTTTCCTATATAGCACAGAGTGGTATTAACTATAGTTATCATGTTGTACATTACATCCGCAGTACTTATTTATCTTATAACTAGAAGTTTGTAACTTTTGACCACCTTCCTCCAATTCCCTCCCCCTAACCCCTGACTCTGGTAACCACAAATCTTACCTCTTTTTCTATGAGTTTGGTGGGGATTTAAAATTATTTTTATTAGATTCTACATATAAGTGAGATCTTACAGTATTTGTCTTTCTCTGTCCGAATTATTTCACTGAGCATAATGCCTTTTGTCACAAATGGTAGGATTTCTTCTTTTTTTATGGCTGAATGATATTCTATTGTGTACAACAACCTCTTTATCCATTCAGCTGTTGATGGGCAAGTTAGTTGTTTCCAGGTCTTTGCTATTGGAAATAATGTTGCTATGAACACGAGGGTGCAACTATCTTTTCTAGTTAGTGTTTTCTTTTCCTTTGGATATATTCCCTGAAGTGGAATTGCTGGATCATATGATAATTCTATTTTTAATTTTTTGAGGATGCTTTATAGTTTTCCATATTGCTTGTACCAATTTACAATCTCACCAACAGTGCACAAAGGTTTCCTTTTCTCCACATCCTCCCCAGCACTGTCTGTTAATTCATCCCCCTACCCGTGCATAGCCTGGGAATGCTTCACACCTGGTACTGACTTTGCTCTGGGGGTGATCAGCTCTGCTTGCCTCCTTCTCAGCTTTAGTGCCACTGGGCCACACTGCTTCCAGGAGCTATTGCCAGCCCTTCTGGTCAGATGGGGCTGGAAAACACTCTCCACAGTGAGTGGGTCTGTGATCCAGCTCCTCGCCTGGGCATCGGAAAACTGGGCTCTAGGGCCAGCAAAACTCCTCATTTGACGATGTGAATCAGGCAGATCTGCAGCCTGCTGAGTTCCCTGGTCAGAATGTACCCTCACTTGTTTCTGCATTTGAGCAAAGCTGCTGGTTGGAATTACTACTTAAGTACTGCAGATATGAACTCTATCTGCCAAGACCCTTGTGCTGGTTGTTGCAACCACACCCTCCACCCCACTCCTGCCTCCAGTCTACCATCATAGTCATATTCACAGTGGTTGAGGCTTCCAGATTTCCCTGCAATCCCATGATGTGAGATCTAAGTAGGGGCTTCTGAAGAGTGACCCATGATGCTGAAAGTACTTGGTTGTCCCCTGGTTCTCTTTTCCCACTGGAAGAAAAATAGGCTCAAGGGAGACTTCTCTGCATGGAGCTGTACTGGCCTGTGTGAGGGACAATGCAGTCAACATGTAGCTGCTTCTCTTATCCTTCAAATGCAGTCTGTCTTGGTCTCTGTTGTACATGGAGGTGTTTCAGCTTCACCCCTGTGTTTTAGCATCCTCTCAATGATGCCCTCTTCTTGAAGAGTTGTTAATCTTCTTGTGAAGGGAATTGACATCACGAACAACTTATGTCACCATCTTGATGACATCCTCTCTCTGAATTCACTTATTATATTGTAATAGTTTAGTTCATTTTAAAACATATTTTTCAAAACAGTTTAAAATTGAGGGTTGGATTATTGTCCTCTATCAAAAGAAATAAACAAGAATTGCTTATCATGAAAAATAGGACCATGCCTCTTCCAAGAATCTTTTATTTTTCTCCATGCTGTCTATCAGCATATTTTTGTGATAGCCTTTTGAAAGGAAATTGTGATATGGATAATCATTAATTCCTCATTGTCCTACATGGGTTCTGGCCTTAATTTCTTTATTCATTAGCATATATTGATTGCATTTGAGCTTAAGAGAGAGATTTATTTACTCAGCTAGTTATCAGTTTCTAAGAATCATACTGAATCAATGTGCTTTTAAATGGAATAGATACATAATATCATTTCTTGCATTATAAAGATAAATAAATTTCATCAGTGTCTCATAATATAATTGTAATCACCTCATGCATAGGGCCTTTGTTTGAATTATGACCCAAATCCAGCTGATTGTCTTCCTTATGTACCCAAAAGTATCTAAAGCTTTATACTTAAGAGCCAGCCACAGAAGGAAAATATTTTCCACCATGCTTTTAAGGCTTGCGAGTTAAAAAAAACCCTGATGCTTATAAAAAATTGCTAAGGAATTTTTCCTTCATTGATTTTTACAACATAACATATTAGTAATATTACAAATATATTTACTTTACCCATAAGCATTTACATGCTATAAAAAAGGAAATTCTGTTTTCTGTTACTGATTCACTATACTGAGAAACACTCTTTCAAAAAACACCTATTATTATACTTTATTATATATGTTAATAATTATTAGCTTAGTTATACATTTATGGATATATAAATGTACTCACATTTTCATCATATGTTTTCTTATTTTAACATGGCAATTACCTTCTGATGTATAGAAGTCAGTAATTATTATCGGATATACAGGTAATCCTCCATATCTGTGGGTGCCAAATCTGAACCAACCAACCGTGGATCAAAACTACTTGAAAAAAAATCTGGAAAGCTCCAAAAAGCAAAACTTGAGTTTGCTGTGTGCCAGAACATATTTCCATAGCATTCACATTGTATTTACAACTATTTCCATACCATTTATGTTGTATTGGCATTATAAGTAATCTAGAGATGATTGAAAGTATATGGGAGTTTGTGCTTTGATTATATGCAAATACTACACTATTTTATGTAGAAGACTGGAGCATCCAAAGATTCTGGTATCTATAGGAGGTCCTGGAACCAACCCCCTGTTGATATCAAGGAACAGTTTTATATACAAGATCTAAACACTCCCAGTGCTTCCACTGTGAGCACACTATCCATGCCACTAACATAGTTTGCTAAGAATATTACATTAGCTACCTAATTGGTCTTGTTAACTTCAGTCTATCTCTCTTTCCATTATCAACATATCAGACAGAGTGAATTTGTTGAAACCAAAGTCAAATTATGTCAATTATCTTCTTACAATACTCCAGTGTCTTTCTATTTCACTGAGAGTAAAAGTCACAATCCTATAGTAACCTTCTAATCTCTACATAATCTGGCCCTTCATTATATCTCTGACCCATCATACTATCATTTTCCCCTTCCTCAAATCGCTCAGACATAATGGCATCCTGGTAATCTTCATACACATCAAGTCATGCTCCTGCCTCATAGACTTTACACAGTCTGTTCCTTATAACTGGAAATGCTCTTCTTCGAGTTACCTGAAAGACTCTCTCATCTCCTTCAAGTCTTTCCTCTACTATCACCTTATAAATGAGGCCTACCTTAAGCATGCTACTTAAACTGTGACTTGCCCACCCCCCAAGTGGTGTTACTAATACTATTTCCACTTCTCTAGGTATTCCACAGCACATAAATAGCTTCTAACATACTATATATTTTTATATTATCTTTACTGCCTATCACCTCCATGAAGACAGAGGCTTTTGTCTGTCTTATTCACTGTAATATGCTCAGTGCCTGGAACAATGTCCAGAACTTAGTAGGTAAAAGTCAATAAATTTTGTTGAATTAAAGTAATGAATTTAAGGACTGATATTTGTAAAAGACTATAATACTTAGACTTAAGTTACATGTTGAGAAATGTAATGTTTTATGAACTGGATCTTCCAGCCTGTACCTAAGATATTGAAAACAAATGTCAAAAGTAGCATCCTCGGGCTTCCCTGGTGGTGCAGTGGTTGAGAGTCCGCCTGCCAATGCAGGGGACACAGGTTCGTGCCCTGGTCCGGGAAGATCCCACATGCCGCGGAGCAGCTGGGCCCGTGGGCCATGGCTGCTGAGCCTGCGCGTCCAGAGCCTGTGCTCCGCAATGGGAGAGGCCACAACAGTGAGAGGCACGCGTACTAAAAAAAAAAAAAAAGAAGTAGCATCCTCTTTTCCTATTTAAGTCAGTTCAGTAATGAACATTCAAGTTGAGATGCCAAACAAGCAACTGGAAATTCTGTTTTGTACCTCAAAAGAGAAGTCACCTACACTTTAAGGAGTCAGTTCCAATTGAAGAAGTGTAGAAGAAGGTGATTTTTAAAAAATCTAGTACTTACTGAGTACTAATTTCAGGGAGTATTTTTTACTAAGAGTTTTGAAAATGGGATAGCATGGGAGATAGGAGAATCAAGGATAGAAAAGGAATGGTCAGAGGAGTAAAAGAAACAAAATCTAAGAATGAAGGATGTAGGCTGATGATTTCAGATATCAGCTAGATGATAAGACGATTGACTAGGATGTTTCAGGTTCTCATTTCCCCAGTGAAATACCAAAGTAAACGACAACATACTTAAGAAAGTAGCTTTGTTGGAGCTCTAGAAAACAGTTAAGAATATGCATCTAACAAGTGAATGCCCAACCAAGAAAAATCCACACTCAAAACAGTAGGGAATTCGTGACATTTTTGCTTATTTTTGCCCCATTCCTTCTCCAGTGGTGTACAGTAAAGAGGAAGCAGTCCTACTCCCAGTTGCTCACTCAGGAATGAAGGAAAAGTGTCAAAATTATTTTCAACATTCTGGCTTTTGAGGAGGAGGGGCTACCCAAAATATGTGATTCTGTCTTTCCTGACTCAGAGTATTGATGGGAATGATGTAATAGTTTGGCTATCAAGTTAGAGGCCACTAAAAGCAGTACTTGTAACCATGTTCTTCAAAATCACCAAAAAATTGGCAAACTTTTAGCTAGATTTACTAAGAAAAAAAGAGACAATACTCAAATAACTAAAATCAGCAATGAAAAAAGGATATTGAAACCAACTTTACAGAAATAAGGATTGTAGGAGTGTACTATGAACAAATGTATGTTAAAAATTTCAGTAACCTAGATGAAATGGACAAATTTTCAGAAACATTCAACATACCAAGGTTAAGTCATAAAGAAATAGAAAATATGCACAGACCTATAATGAGTAAGAAGATTGAATCAGTAGTCTAAAATCTCCCAACAAAGAAAAGCCCAGGACCAGATGGCCTCACTGGTGAGTTTTTAAAAATATTTTAAAAGGAATTATACCAAAAAAAAATATTATACCAATTCTCCTGAATATATTCCAAAAATTTGAAAAGGAGGTAATTCTTGTCAACTCATTCTATGAGGAAGCTATCACCCTGATGCAAAAGCTAGACAGAAGACATCACAAGAAAAGAAAATTATAGAGCAATATCCCTGATAAACATTAATGAAGAAATCCTTAACAAAATGCTAGAAAACAGAATTCAATAGCACACTAAGTGGATTACACACCAAGACTGAGCAGGAATTATTCCTGGAATGCAAAGATGGCTCAACATATGAAAATCAATCAATATAATATGCCAAATTAACAAAATGAAGGGAAAACAAATCTCATTTGCTTCAGAAAAAGCATTGACAAAATTCTACACCCTTGCATGATAAAATTGCTCAATAAACTAGAAATAGAAGGCAATAATTTCAACATTATAAAGACCACATATGAAAATCCAACAGCTAACATCACACTCAATGGTGAATGTCTATAAGCTTTCCCTTTAAGATCAGGAACAAGACAAGGAAGCTTGTTTCTACCACTTCTATTCAATATAGTACTGGAAGTCCTAACTAGAGCAATCAGGCCAAAAAGAAGAAGTAAAAGGCAATCAATTGGAAAGGAAAAGAAAAGATTATCTCTGTTTGTAAGTCTACATGAACCTACATTAAAGAACCATAGGGCTTCCCTGGTGGCACAGTGGTTGAGTCTGCCTGCTGATGCAGGGGACATGGGTTCATGCCCCGGTCCGGGAAGATCCCACATGCCGCGGAGTGGTTGGGCCCGTGAGCCATGGCCACTGAGCCTGCGCATCCGGAGCCTGTGCTCCACAACAGTAGAGGTCACAACAGTGAGAGGCCCATGTACCGCAAAAAAAAAAAAGAACCATAAAGATTCCACATCACACAAAATGTTAAAATTAATAAACAAATTCAGCAAAGTTGTAGGATGCAGAACTAGCACTCAACAATCAGTTTAGTTTCTATACAGTAACAATGAGCAATCTAAAAAGGAAATTAAGAAAACAATTTCATTCCCAATAGTATAAAAAACTATTCTTTTGTGTAAACTTAACCAAGGAGGTGAAAGACTTATGCACCAAAAACTACATAATTTTACTGAAAGAAATTAAAGAAGACACAAAGAAATGAAAAGACATTTTATGTTTATGGATTGGAAGACTTAATATTATTTAGGTGTCAATAATACCTAAAGTGATCTATAGAATCAATGAAATCCCTATTAAAATCCTATATTTTTTTGCCTATATAAAGAAATCCATCCTAAAATTCATATGGAATCTCAAGAAACTCCACAGAGTCAGAACAATCTTAGAAAAGAACAAAGTTGGAAGTCTCACACTTCTTGATTTCAAAACTTATTACAAAGCTACGGTAATCAAAACAGTGTATTACTGGCATAAAGATAGATATGAAGACCAATGGAATAGAGTAAACCTATAGAATAAATAAGTCCAGAAATAAACCTTCACATATACAGTCAAATGCAAGTGTGCCAAGGCCAGTTAATGGGGAATGGACAGTCTTTTCAACAAATGATGTTGGAAAATATTGATATCCATATGCAAAATAATGAAGGTAGGCCCTTACCTTACATCCTATACCAAAATTAACTCATAATGGATCAAAGACCTAAACATAAGAGGTAAAACTATTAAATACTTAGAAGAAAACATAGAGGAAAATCTTCATGACTTTGGATTTGGCAACTCTTTCTTGGATAAGGCAGCAAAAGTACAGTCAACAAAAGAATAAATACATAAATTGGACTACATTAAAATGTAAATCTTTTGTGCATCAAAGGACACAATCAGTTGAGTGAGAAAACAGCTCATGAACTGTATAATTAAAAATGATTAAGAAGGTAAATTTTATGTTATTTGTGTTTTAGCACAATCTTTAAAAATGTTACAGTAGAGGAGGGAGTCATATAAAACGGGACAGAAAAAAAAGATAAACAAGACGACAACAACAACAAAAACTAAAAAAACAGTGATTTTCAAGAAGCTATGAACTGAGAAAAATCAGCTGATATTGGTAACCACTGGTTCCCTTTAAGAAAATAAAATGATAAAATTGTGAAAAATAATTCCAGGTTTCACAAAGTTTATGAGTTGATGTCTTCTGGTAGCAGTTATGGAATGAATGATCTTTTAAATAATTTGAAGACAAAAGAAAGTGAAGAGTTTGGGCATAAGTCTGAAGGAAAAGCAGGGCTTAAGACATTTAGAATTGTTTGTTTTTTAAACTAATGAGGACCTGATTGATTGTGCATAAAGATATAGGAAGACCAAATAGAATAATGACTTAAAGATGCAAAATGGGGGAATTCAAAGGAGAGATATATATTTTCTTCAAAGATAAAAACAAGAAAAGACAGTGAAAGGAAAGATTCAATAATATTCTGAAGTGTAGAGGAGAAAACCCAAGTTAAATTATCTTAATCTTCTAAAGAAGATAGCAGTTGAGATAACATCTGGCAAATCGTTAAGTGGCATAGGGTAGGACTCGAGGTTTGAAAAGACTGAAAAAGTTTGAATCAGCTTCTGAGGATAATGTGATAAGAAATAATAAGAGGACTAATAAAAATACTGCCCAGAGGCACCAAGAACCCTGACAGCATGAGTTTGCCATGGTCCCAGACAGGCCATTTAAAAAATATATTTTCCAGCAGTTCTTGGAAATGTGTGAACAGAAGAGCAAAATGCTTACTTTTGCATGATTCAACCCATTAGTTTTAATATGAATGACACTTTAGTGACCTAATGAAGACCTACAGTGCCCAGAATGGTGCCCAGAGCATATAGACAGTAAAGAGATTTTGTTGACCGACTAATGATGCAATGTCTTTTTAAATATGTATGATGTAGTAGAAGTTAGAGAAAAAAAGAAAAGAAAGAAAAAGCTACACGAAGGCAGTTTTGCTGGTATTTTTTTTTTAAACTACAAGATGAAGGGGAGAAATTTAAGCTTTAGTTTAGACCAGAAATACTGAAACAGCATTTTGAGCTGATGTCCAATTTTTTTCTCAGCTATATTTTTAAATAATCCCCTCATTTTAGAATTGCTTACCTGATTTATGGACATCCAGTTTAGGTAAGCTCAATTCCTAGAAAAGACAATTCTATTCATTCATCTTACATGTAATATATTGGACAAATTCAAAATATTTTGAGTATTAAAATATTCCAGTCTTTCAAATGTTGTAGAAATAGAAATGAAATGAATCTATTGCCCTAAAATAATTTTATGCTACAGAAAAGTAGCATAAGAAAAGCAAGAGATAAAGCTATATTTCACTTTCACAAAATGATAAAAGTACTGTACAAGCACTTCAAAAAAGGAAACAATTAGAATCTATATAGTTTTATTTGTACCATTGAACTTATTTACAAAACAGAAAATAGAGTCACAGATGTAGGAAACAAATTTATGGTTACCGGGGGCGGGGGGGGGGGAGTGGGTGGGGGAGGTGGAGGAGGGATAAATTGGGAGATTGGGATTGACACATACACACTACTATATATAAAATAGATAACTAATAAGGACCTATTGTATAGCACAGTGAACTCTTCTCAATACTCTGTAATGATCTATATAGGAAAAGAATCTAAAAAAGAATGGATATATGTATATGTATAACTGATACACTTCGCCATACAGCAGAAACTAACACAACATTGTAAATCAACTATACTCTAATAAAAAATTTAAAAATAAACTATACATACTTTTAAACTATTAAAAAAATCTACGTAGTTTCAAAATGAGGTATATTTTAAGCTTCATAAAACGTAGACTTCAGATCTTTCAAATGTAGATAATTTGTAAAAATGATTCCCTAAGGAGTGAGAAAATAAGGATCCTAGCAATGAAATTTGATTGAAAGATTTTTTTTTTTATGCTTAGAAAAATAGGTTTGTTTGCTCTTACAGACAACTCATTTAAAAAGTATGTGCTGGGTGCAAGTCACTGAGGAGGAGCAGAACGACTGTTTTTTTTTTTTAATGGAGCAATATTGTGTTTTAAGAAACACTTTTGTTTGCTTGTTCCAATAAGATCTAGTTACCATGCACATAGCCCAAAATGCAGTGATGGAGAGACAGACTTCTTATACTTGCAGATTGTATACATATTTTAGCTCATTTGCTGGCTCTGTAAATCTTAAACGGCAGAGCCAATCAAATCTATTGTGTCATGAAATGAATCAGATGTTAAGTCAGCTGGAAACACTGGTTTTTGATCCACTGAATTTTATCATCGAGTCATGAACTTTGACTTAGACTAATGTTTAACTTCAATTAGTTTGCTTTTATTGTATTGTGTAAGAAATTGAATACAGCAATCCAAGCTGTTCACTGAGTATATGTACCAAGGGATACATTTATCCTTAATTGTTGTGCAAAATCCATTTGGATGTTTTAAACTAATGTAGTAGCCTATAGACTTTTAAGTACAATTCATTCTCACTTGCATTTTCTTTCCTAGTGATCAGTAACTTTAAATAATGAGATCCCAAATTTGACTTTATTAGTGATGATTATAAATAATCAGTCCCTTCTGAACAACCCAAAAGGTAGAGATAATCTGCTCACACAAAATGTATGTTTATCTTCCTTCATTCCCAAACTTATCACATAAATATATACTTTTTCTAACAAAGGGCAGTTAGTATCAAAGAACACAAATGAGATGCAATGAAGAATAGCCATTCCTGCCCCAGGCATGAGACACCACCACTAAACAATGTGTGACAATCAATTTCCAGGGAAAATGTACACTTTACCTACTGCCTTCTGATGACAGCTTTTCATGGGAATCAGATTATAAGGCTGCAGGACTACAGGTTAGTGAGAATTGATGAAACCATAAATGTCCTTGCTTTAAGACTCTACAGCCTGAAATATAAACTTCTTGTAAGACTAATAGCACATCCCTTATGAGCAGAATTTGTAATAAACGAATAGAAGAACTTATAGATATCAGATTCTAGATGCTAAAAGAAAATAAGAGGAGCTAATGGACGTGGGATAAAATGTTATTCTGTTTGCCCAATATCACACTTTTGTCTCTATCTGTGAGCACAATAGAGTATTTTCTCATGTCTGTTTGAGTCCCCGATTGTGTTGCTGGTAACTTCAGAGCTAGGAGGAATACTGAGTTTCTTTAAGTCACAATATAAACCATGGGTGATTATGGACAGACAGAGAAATATCCAAATAATCAAATTCCTGTGTTAGAACAAAGTTCAGTGAAGCAAACAACCGTAAGTGTATAACAGAAATATATATATATTTCTGTTATATAAATATAAATATATATATATATATATATATATACCTTACCTGAAGTATTATAAGATTGTTTTTCATAAAAGACTGAAAAGTATAAATCCAGTACCTAAAAGGATCTGGCCATGGCCAAAAATACAGATTCTACTTTAAATGAATGCATACTTTCAACATCTTTGTGATTTCAATAACATGAATGTGATATCTTATCATTTTGTGTGTGGCACATAATTGGCAGTCAAAATTCTTTGTTGAATACATGAATGAATATGTATATTAAGAGGCTCTAGAATCTTTCTCTACTCCGCAACTTCAATTATTGCCTCTAACAAATGGCTTTCAAACATTTATCTTCAGCCTAGTTAGATGTCACTTTTGAGATTTAAACCAATATTGTTTTCCAACTACATACAGAAGATGTCCAACTGACTGCTCATAAACATTTCAAAATCAACATATCAGAAACATAATCCATATTGCCTTTGTCCCAGCCTTATCCTTGTACTTCATGTTTTCTGTCTTTTGTGGTTCCTTAACCTTTGCCCCTTAATAAGACATCACAAATTCTTGTCATTCTACACTGCCTACATGCCCCAAATATCTCCCTTCCCCTACCCTCCAAACCTCTCATTTTATTCCTACAGTCACTGCCTGTGACTAAAACTCTATCTGCAAGTAAAATAATAAAATAAAATGAATAAAAGTAACATACATTCCTGAAAATTAGCTTTCAACATCTTCAATTCTCTTAAGTATTAAAAAACAGGCAGAAGACTGAAAAACTACAAAATAAAATAAAGAAAAGCATATCTATAATTAATGAGATTAATGCAGATAAAACAGGGTAACAGAAACGCTGGATTAATTTTTCTCCAAATTGGGTAACTGAGGTAATTTATATCCTCAATTATAAGAGTTAATGGCAAAGACAATATTAGGACATGAACATTCTTGCTTTTAAAAGATTCCTCCAGACCTTCAATTTTGGTAATCACATTCGACTGCGTTTTTAGAATAAAGCAAAACAATCACCATGACTTCTAATTAATGGCCTACATTTTCTGTTTTTAGATAAATCTAACCAATAATGCTTTGGGTGATTCATTCAGCAAAAAACTGACTACTCTCCGCTTAGAATCAAAGTGAGTTTTTCAAACTTGGCTCCATCCTGAGTCGCCTACATTAGGCACTCAGTACTTACTTTAGTTTCACTGTTCCATAGGAGCCACATTCCCTGCAAAGAGAAGCATTTCCTGCTGTCTTTAACAATAACCATCTGCATTATGGTCTCCGAATCATCCAGAGTGGGCATCTTTATGTACCATCTTTGTACAATAGTAATTGCTGTATGAATGACATTCACTTTAAGTAGATAACTAGGGGAACTGACATGGCCAAAGACTTTACTCTGAAGATCACAGAAATTCCCCAGTAAAATACCCTGTGGCACATTTGTTAATAGTTTGGCTGTATTTATTCTATTAGGGTTGAAAGATACATAGTTTAAGCTATTTCATTTTCTTGCTCAGTGATTATGGAAACAATACCAAAATGGTAATACAACAAACAAATGTCATTACCTCCTGTAAAAAAGGCACCACCCAGATCAAACTTGTTTTCTACTTTCACTTACGTTATTATATTCTTGTTGCATTTGTTGTTTCCTGTATCAAGAGGCAAGTACATTGATTTGAAATTTTATTATGACAAGATGATTCTACTCTAAACTATGTTGTAACTATAGGGGAAATATTTTGGAGGGTGAATCACTTAATAATTGTAAGCTTAGGATAAATAGTTAACTTAATGGAATTTATATGACATATAGCCAGGTATATTAGAGCTAAATTTGGTAGTTTTTTCTTCTTTAAATAATTCAGTATTAGGTAATTACACACCACATTTTTAGAGACATGGAACTTTTTAGTGTTGTTAATGGATCCTTTTTATAAAGCAATATAAATTCTAGTTTCTTTGCTGGCAAAGCAAGGCCAGTCTGTGAATAAAGTAAATGAATTCCTAGTGCATGAAAGAAGCAGAGAAAAATGTTACAACTTCTGCTTTGCTCTCCAAATTATCTCCTAGTGTTTCCTCTAGGGAATAAAAGTTGAAGCTTTTACCAGGAGTACTGACATAGAAGGAGCTCCTGGTGGTGTAATCAAAAGAGACAACAGGAGCTATTCTTTCATTCTATATATGAATTTCTCTGCCAGCCAGCTGATATATGAGGCTACAGAAATAGCAACACTTGGTGTATTTAAGGCAACATTTAAAGTGTCTTTTTGAATTCACAAGGATTATATGGAGATTTGTGAAATTGTATATTTGCACAGTCCCAAGATTGGGTGGCACATTTCTCTGATGGCAGTGATCAGTTACAAATGTTCAAAAAATACTGCAATATAAATCTATATTCTCTCCCTGTATCCTTCTAAATGGATCCTTAGGCTGCTAATGCTCGGTCAGGACCAAACTAGATGTCTATGAGACAGATATAGAACACAGAGTATCTTTATTAGATCACATGGTATTTGCAAAAAATGCAAGGATTCTCAGAAATTTACAAAGACAGTTTAAACTGCAGTTAATAAATGACAAAACCATTCAGGATGTCATGTTTTAATAATATATTATGGTAATAAAGCTCAAAACTGTATCTTTTACTTGTGCCTTCAGATAGTAAAGAGATTTTTTGTTTGTTTATTTCTTTTGTCTTTGCATTATTTTTAATATAGGAGATTCTACTTCAACAACTCTTTTTTTTTTCCTGCAAAGTAATCAGCGTAGATTTTATTGGATGTCAAGGGAGATAAAGATTACAAGACTAGCAGTTCCTTTTAGAAAGTGAAATCAATAAAAATTACTAATTAATTAGAACTCTAATTACCGACTAGATAAACAGGGACAATTTATTTCAGTGATGCTGCTATTGTTCACAACATCTTGCTGTTTCTCTTTCAGGTTGATCTGCAGTGCTAGGTTATAAGCCACATAAGAAGATCATTGTCATTATTTTACTGATTGACCTCACATTATCAAGTCGTTTAAAACTCTACCACACTGAACTCCTTTTTTTCACTGAGTATCTACTAATGTTTGATGATTTTCCTTGGTGCCTTTATTATAAATTCACCTAATTTCAACCATTTTCTTTCCTCTTTGACTATATATGTCAACACCAACACTTGTCTTAGTGATGAAAACAAAATCCTACACTAAATACTTTATTTCTAATAAAATGTGCAAGACATAGTTAATAATAAGGAGAGTTTAATAGAGTAGAAAGTGCCCTAGACTGTGAATTGAGAGACCCACATTTCAGTTCCAGTTCTAGTTCATGTAAATCTGGGTAATCAAAACACACTTGACATCAGTTTTCTCATTTGTCAAATGACAGAGTTAGGTCAGTCTCTAATTTTTAATATCCCTTTCCTCTCTAAAATTTTATGGCTTTTTTAGAAAGGGTTAACTCTAGGCATGAGCCCCAATTAATTTAAAATGTAAGGTCAACAGATGGAGTATGAAAATAACATACCACATCTTCAAAGTCAGTATCTTTTTATTGTATAAAGTAGAAAATCTTGATGATAATAAAGAAAATTACCCTGTCCAATTTAAGGCAACTAGAAATAGCTTTCTCCCCAATTGATGGTGTGATCATCTAGTTGGATTGAGTTACTCTCCCCAATTTCCCACTGTCTGAAAATAGAGATTTCTATATATATAAACACTTCACAGCTCTTCTCCATAATCTATGTAATGCTTTGTAGGCAACATTTTGGTGTGGAATGATGATCTTAAGGAACCAAAACATCAGTAAATCAATAGTTGATGTGTCAGTAATTCAGGGTGTATGAACCTCTCCTGTAGCCAACACCATGGAAGTTCCACATCAATCAGATTTGTCCAGATGAAGGGAGAAATCACAGTGGAGAATTATGAAGGCAATTGAAGAAAAATGCATTTCACCTCAGATAACTGTGATTCATATGATACTTGCAGTAAATGAGCATGCAGTGTCTGATCACTGAGTTACAAAATTTGGCCCAAGCCCAGTGTACACTATTCAAATTTAAAAGTAATGTAATTAGTATTACACTATAAATAACATTGATAACTCTTAAGGTGAAATTACATAGTTACAGATCTTAGAAAACTAATCAACTTGAATTTTAAAGATAGCTAAAGAAATGGAAAAAAAACTTACTATTAAATGCACATTACAGATTTAGGTGAAACAAAATAATTTTCAAAAAAATTAAATATTATTAGTTTACATGAAGTTAAATTAGGTCATCCTTTAGTTGAACCCAGTCTGAGTCATTCTTGGGCAGTTTATTCTGAAGGTAAGGAAATTTGAAATTATTTATTTGTGAACCAACACAAAAGAGTTTCACTGGGGTAGAATTCAATTGAAAGGATGGTTCAAAGAAAGTGAGTCTTGTAAAGTAGAGGTAATTTTAGTTCTTGAAACAGATGTACCTGATTAGGGATTATTGTCTCTTAGGACTGAAGAACAATGGAACTGTGATCACAGTAAGTAAACATCTTGCCAAACAATGGTTACTCAGAAGTTTGAAATCAACTCACATGTTCTTTCTTTCCCTTTGAATTGCAAAGTAGTCTATATAAGTTCAAAAGCTGCCAGCAGTGAAATGGAAAACCTAGAGAAACATGCCAATTTTCATTGTCTATCAGTGCACAAATATTTCATGACAAAAGAAGAGAATAATGTATGATATGGGTAGAATGGACATGTTTTGAAGTACAGTAGCATAAAAATATATGTAACAAGATAAATGGTCACAGGTCTACAATTTTTACACACTTACTGATAAGCTTTCCTGCTTCATTTGTATTCAAGTTATAAATGCAGGTCTATAGGAACTTATATGAACTACAATTTTTTTCCGAAGTTAGGAAAGAGATAGCAAATGTTTTTAGACATTAATAAAATATTTACATAGACAGAAATTATATTTGCCAGGAAGGATAGGGCATGGTTCCAATTATCATACAATCTACTTTTGAATTAATTTTCAAATTTCTTTATATAGTTAACTTAAATTTAATCATCAACTAAAATCCATAAAAATTATTTTTATTCATTCAACAAATATTTATTCATCATCTGTTGTGTGTTAAAAACTGTTGTATGCCATGAAGACACATCAGTTAAAAACAAAGCAAAGCAAGAATTCATCGTTTGATAGAACTAATATTCTAATGTGGGCATCCAAATAATGAATATTTAGATCATTATATAGCCTAGATAATGACAATTTTTGTTTGTATACTCAAATGTTTTAAAAATTGTAAAAAAATCTAATTCTTAGATATATAAGTATACAATGCCTTTAACCATCTAAATATGTGTGTTAAGGTATATTTCACAAAGATCTAAGCAGAAAGTTACCATGTTTGAGATCCTATGAACTCTACCAGCTACAGCCACATGCACTGAGCTGCAATTATGTACTAATCCCCATATATTTAAGATGTTTAGAGTTCTTTTTAGAATGAATGCTTCTCTTTAGGAGAGCAACTGTGCAGAAAAATTTCACTACTGTCAAGAAGCCAATGGTGCTGACTATGATCAGTGTCCCATACTTTATTTTTCCATTATCATTTGTTGGGTTTGATTTCCATGAGTTGAAACATATGATAGATGAACGGTCTTAATCTCTTAACTCTGATTTTTGAAGGTTACTGAAGAGAAAGTAGTACAGCATATTGGTGGAGTTCCTGGGCTTGTAGAGTCAAATAAACCAGAATTAGAATCCTATACTGCTATTTGCTAGCTTAGCAGAGCCCTTGGCTTAAAATATTTAATATTTATTTTTGTATTTTGTTTTTCCTTTTGATTTTGTGAACAAGTCAGGGGCTGAATCATTGGTTGCTGGTAGCTCACAGGTTCACCATCAGAGGTTGTCAGACATGAAATGACAAGCCTCCTTCAATTACTTAAACAACCTCTTTGCTTGAGCTTGAGGAATTCAGGTGAGAGTGTTGTACAAAAGAACAGATAAATGTTAGAGTCTGGCTGGGGAGAGTGGATACTATAAATTACCCTAAAAAGAAAGCTCATGCTCTGAAGTGAAAATGGGGCTCTGACTGACATCAACCATTGTTCTGTTTTTAAATTTCTCTCTGGCTCAAATGTATGTCTTCCTGTTTCATGTAATCTCTATGGCCTTAACCTAATACAATGTTTGTCTTCAAGGATAGATTTAAGCCCCAAAATGATGCCACTTGAAGAAAATAAGAAAACTATAAATAATCTTTGATTTGAAAATCAATTAAAGACTCAAATATTGATATTTTTGTGGAATCTAGCATGCTTATACTACAATACAGATAATGTGCATAAATTATAAAGAGTTTTTCTTATATAAAAATATACATTTTGCCCAAAGGCAGATTATTTTAAAAAAGTAGAATCCATGAGGTCATAAAATAGAATGTAGATTTGACCCCCTGCCATCTAGTAGTCCAGGATCCTCAACTGCAAACAATGGAAAATACCTTGTGACACAAACCTGGTGTCATAAGCCTGGTATAAAACCCTGGTATAAATGGTGTTCCTGAGGGTTAGCTGCTTTCTTTTGCACACAGATATACTTAGGAAATCCATTTCTACCCAGAATCCTCTCAGATTTTAGACTATGATTTCAGGTGCCCTTTATTTTTTCCAGAATATTTTATTCTTTTCTTTCTAACTGCCAGATTTTTTGTTGCATTAGAAGACTGTAAAGGCATCTGAAGGGAAAAAACAAAACAAAACAAAACAAAACTCTTTATTAACTATTAGTGTCATGGTTAACATCAAACATTTCATTGCATCAAACTATGTGAATGTATAATGACATCTAATTTTCTACAATTTCTTAAATTACTTAATGTGTTACTCGTCTATGAATAAGTTATTTATATGATTGTTGATTAATATGACATTTATCACCAGCAGTAACATGGTTTATGGCTGAGCTTGGCCAAACACAAACACAAATATGGCCACATATGCAAATAACTAAAAAATCTATTTTATAAAGCAAGGTACAGGAGTAATTCAACATATACTTAAGGATGTAAAAGAGAATTTTAAGTGTATCTAAAGATAGAAGAGATTATTTTAGCACAAAAGACATATAAGTAGATACTTCAAATGAATAATTTGAAAGTGATTTAATAAAACCCAGTTCTTTTTACCCCCAATTAACATAAAGTTAGTACAAAATCAATTAAAAAGAATTATGTCTTAATGGGTGCCACACAAAACATTTTCTATAGGAAAAATATACCCTAGGTCATTTTCTTTAAGGTTTGAATACCTGTAGAAAGATGCCTGTTAAAAACTATGATAGGGCTTCCCTGGTGGCGCAGTGGTTGAGATTCTGCCTGCCCGATGCAGGGGACGCGGGTTCATGCCCCGGTCCGTGAAGATCCCACGTGCCGCGGAGCGGCTGGGCCCGTGAGCCATGGCCGCTGAGCCTGCGCGTCCAGAGCCTGTGCTCCACAACGGAAGAGGCCACAACAGTGAGAGGCCCGTGAACCGCAAACAAACAAACAAACAAACAAATCTGTGATATAACAGTGAATTAAAGCATAATCTAGTCATATAATAACTAAATGTCTATGGCTGCCACCATAAGGATGGACTAAGATAGTCTCCTTGACTAGAATGAATTATTGAACATCAAGAAAACAAATCTAATAGAATTTGAGAGGAATATATAATTGTTCTGTAAGAAGTCAGGATACACAAGCATTTGTTAAATATTTATTGTAGTCTACTATGTATGCCTATGTTTTCACTTAAACATATAATTCTATGCATCACAGGTAAATTTTTCAATACAAAGTCTTACTTTCTCAGAAGACAGTCTGATAAATCTATTGGTTCTTGGATCTGTGCAGATTTTATTGATATTATGAGAGGAGGAGGTTTGGAAAGTGGAAATAACTTCTCTTGCACAGAGGATCCACCTAGTGACTGAGTATTCTATTATTGCAAAGTTTAAAGGATTATAAGCCTTGAGGTGTAAAATGAGGTAAAGATGCTTTGTTCTAACAAATAATCCATGAAGCCCAATCTGAGTTGTTCACTGACATTAAACAGACATTTCTATTTTACAGGACAATATGACTGACTGATAAGAATTCTATGACCTTTCCTTTTCTTCTCTTTCCCACACTACAAAAATGATCTACTTCAAAATGTCATGGAAGGTATAAAAACTTAATCTTGAATCTGTCATATGAGTTGATAGACTAATTGCTAATATAGCATTCGTAGTTTTTAATGTACATCTAAGATCATTAATATTTGTTTCAATAAGCAAATATTTGTTCTTTCAACAAGGAAAAAGACCAATAACTTAAAATTGGAAATTCAAAAAAACATTTTTTTAAAGATGGAGTTCTATGTATTTTCTCCTTCTTATTTTAGGATTCTTTTGGAATATTTTTCACACGTAAGAAGCTAGTCATTTTATAAGAAAAAAATACAGATACTAACCCTTGATACTATTCTGATATATACACAGGAGTGACTAATCAGTTATCAGTACCTCATCTATTGTGTTCACTTATTCTCAAGATAATGAATGAGTTTATCTTGATGAACTGTGGAGTAACTCCAAAGGACAGATGCAGATGTCAGAAATAACTTGTTGAATTTCAACAAGTGAGAAAGACGCTAAATAACTATTAAGACTATGAGCTTATTTTATAAAGCAATTGAATTTTGTTTGAGATTTCTTCTTCTGAGATTACTACAGTTCTTGAAATTAATATAAGTGAAAAAATCATAAATTAAAAGCATTCTGGATTTAATAAAATTTCTTTAAGGCATTTGTTAATACACTTCTTTAAAGATTTTTTAAGGCTTCTTCTAATATTCTGATAGTGTCTGTTGGGAATGTTTCTATTGTATAGTTGAGGGTAGTGGGAGAAAGGGTATAAAGCTTCATATCCTGAGTTTCTCTATGGTTTTCTCCTTGTAATCCCTCCAAATTTATTCTTTCCAAGCTAGTAAGAAGTTCTATGTGATAGTACTACACATCCAGTTTACTGCATTGAACCCAAAGTGACTTTTGATGATTTGTCTATTTGTAAGGGATAGTAGTCATTGTTGAATTCAGTCATGTTACTAAAAAGCAAGTAACTACAACAGGAAAATCACACACCCAATTAAACAGATCTGCTTATTTCCTTCTGTTTTTGCTCTCTTCTCAATATAGCTATGTTATTGTTTCTTCATATTCCCTATTGTTTGGTTAATAAAATTTATAAACTCCCTGTCATTCAAAGAGCTCAAAAACTGAACCAAGTGAACATACAGAGACATATGGGAAAGTCAAAGGAAGTAAAGTGGAGAAGGAATAACAAAAAAAGGGGGGGGATGAAAGGCAAGCATTTCTACCTTTTGATTGTACAAAATTAGGAAGAACTTGTGGGAGGAATTTGTCCTACTTCTGCTTCCTGAAGAGACAGTAGACAGCACTCTGCTAGATTCCTGGATTATCTTCCCAGATTTACACCCATTATTTTATTTTTGTATTTCCATTTAACATTATTAATTTCAATATTCTTTGTTGTTATTACTTTTGCCATTGGCCCTTTTCTTCATTCCTTATTCAAAATTGAGCTTATTATATAAACTCGGATGTTGAGAGAGAATGTAGGAGTAGCTTACAAACAAAATGTTCTTGACGAATAAATCTGTTTTATTTCCTTATCAAATGTCATTAGTTTTCTTTGCCTTGGTGAGATATTTATAAAATCCATGGAAGGTATTGTCATCAATAGCATTTCTACAATACAATTCTATAGTACAATTGTGGAAAATGTAAGGAAAAAATATTTTTACAAGTGTTTAGCACTACATATAAATTTCTTTTGACATATTAATCACCCCTTTCCCAGAAAGTGGAAGAGAATGGCAGTCTATTATAAGTGAGAATTGAGACTAAGAACGTGTAGATTATGCTTCTCTCTCTGCCTTGACTTGCTATACGACTTTGATAAAATAATGTAATAGCCATATTGTTAATCAGTTTACAAAATAGAATTAACAGTACTTTCTTGCTTCTTGCTGCCTCATCATTAATAATACCTTTAATTTTCCTCTAAAGGCATGAGGAAAGGGTCAGATGGACATAATCCTCAGATATCATCATTCATTAGCTTCATATTCTGTATATCAGAAATTATTTCTTGATTCTCTATTAAGTGTAGAATATTATGCTAAAACTTGAGGAGCCAAATAACTTGTTGTTCAGGAGCAAAAAACCCCATGTAATCCACCTTCAAGGAATTTTTAATCTGATGTAGAGGTAGAATACCCAAAGTAAAGTTTTCTCATGTAGCTAAATTCTTAAATACTCTAAATTCTTAAATACTCAATTGTATTCACATTGTTCAAACTCAACGTAAGAGTCAATTTAGTTTACATATAATGTATCATTGAATGTCCCAAAAATAGTATTTTTAAAATAATTTTTATTGGAGTATAGTACTGTATAGCAAAGTGAATCAGCTGTACATATACATACATCCCCTCTCTTTTGGATTTTCTTCCCATTTAGGTCACCACCACCACAGAGCATCAAGTAGAGCTCTGTGTGCTATAGTGTAGGTTCTCATTAGTTATCTATTTTATATGTACTATCAATAACGTTTATATGTCAATCTCAATCTCCCAATTCCCCCCACCCCCCCTTTCCCCCTTGGTATCCATACATTTGTTATCTACATCTGTGTCTCTACTTCTGCTTTGCAAATAAGATCATCTGTACCATTTTTCTAGATTCCACATATATACATTAATATATGATAATTGTTTTTCTCTTTCTGACTTACTTCACTCTGTATGACAGTCTCTAGGCCCATCCACATCTCTACAAATGACCCAATTTCATTCCTTTTTATGGCTGAGTAATATTCCATTGTATATATGTACCACATCTTCTTTATCCAGCAATCCCATTACTGGGCATCTACCCAGAGAAAACCATAATTCAAAAAGCACATGAACCCTGATGGTCATTGCAGCTCTGTTTACAATAGCCAGGACATGCAAGCAACCTAAGTGTCCATCGAAAAATAATATTGAATGTTATTGAGTTAGGGATTAAATTTGGTAGCATTATTTTCCCAATTTTCTTGAGTAAAACCATTTTTTTCCCAAAAAAATCATGTTTAAAAATGCACAGTGGATTTTTAAAACTACAGACAAGATCCATCAGATAATTCAAAGCTAGCTTGATAATGTTAAAAATCTTATCTAATGTGATCTTTTCCCCTAAAGACAAAAAGTCTTTTTACATGAAGAATTATACCTAGAGATGGAGCCTTAGATAAAACATTTTGTGTATGTTCCCTTATTTTCATATTCAATATGAGTGGTTCTGAAATAAAATTTAAAGTGTCATTACAGGTTTAAGATTTATTGTTTCCTTTCCCCACCCTTCATTTTAATCTAACCTATTCCACTAAAAGGTGAGGAGAAAACCTATTCTGAAAACGAGTCTGAATGTTTAAGTGCTTTTGGTTGATTTATAAAGTGATAGAACCATATAGGTCTATATCATTAGTGCTCAACTGGTTTCTGATGAATTCTATTCTACCTAACACTCAAGAAGGCAGATAGAATTTCCAAAATGAATCCAATATTAAACTTTGGTCTTCCAAATGGCTTTGAGGCACACCATCCTGAAAATGGATTTTGCCTGAACTCTGTCTGCTACACATTTACAATAAGACAGCTATTTGAGTTTCAAATAAATGTGTTTAGCACCAAGCCAACTTTAGCAAATCATGATTCTGATCAAATAAAACACTCAATTCCATTAGACATATTCTTACATTTAGCCAGTTGTTTAGTTTGGAAAATGTTTCAGATTAGCTACTAAACAGCATGAAATAGACATAATCCAATAATCAGAAATGATAAACAGAAGAATATAATTAACTTCAAATATTTTTATTGTTCATTTTGAATTTCTAAACAAGGTAAATATATTCAAATTTTTAGCTTTGTTCAACCACTAGTGATTATGAATGGAGAAAAAGTAAACCAAGCACTTCAAATTCAGTGTTAATACCTGAGCTTCAGGGTATCAACCAACAGGGCCCAGCCACTTATTGCACAGGAATTGGTAGCTATACAAATTAACAATTTAATGTAATTGACTGGGTTATTTATAGGCATTTAACATGCTGTGTTTTCTATATTTCTAAACCACTTGAAGACCACTATAATGGGGTCTAAATCTAACAATTATCCAAGGCAGGAAAACAGTATTATATGTTGGAGTGCTTCCAATATTTGGTAAAGAATTTAATTTATATATGTGTAATCTTATGAATTTGATTATAGGAGAGAAAATTAACTACAGGTTTTATACATAAATGTGCTTGTAGTTGCTTTTATATACACTTCTTTATGTATCCATGTACAAATTACTCAATTTAAAAAAAAGGAATATTGTGACAATACTCCACAAATGCAAATTCTGCACTTTCCTTTCTCAACGTGATTTAAGAATACAGAATGCAGCCTAAATTCTCTAAAACAGTAGAAGATAATTTATTAACTTTACCTAACTGAGAAGCAAGAAATTCATATAATAGGTTAATGATGGTAGCTATTTGAATAAGAAGCTTCTATTCGAAAAGATTGTCAACCTGTTTATTGTTTTATTTGAAAAAGTAATGTGGGTCTGAGAAAACTGAAGCATGCCCTCTTTGTGTGAATATAAGCTTTTAATTCAAGAATATTTTTAAAGCAAACTGCTCAAGCAAAAATAATTCTACTTGTTAGATATGGAACTATAGACCTAAATGGGGGACAGTAAAATGTAGAAGTTAAGAATATGTTTCTGGAGTCTAATCAAAGAACTGAGTCGGAGGCTGAAATACTTACTTATTAGCTGTGTGACCTGAGGCAAGTGTTTTACTCTTTTTCTCTTTAAGCTTACATTCCTCATCTCTTTGGGATTTTTTTTCTGGTGATTTTTTCTGTATTTATGGGGTTTTAAATTAAGTTTTATTGGAGTGTACTTGCTTTATAACATTGTGTTAGTTTCTGCTGTACAGCAAAGTGAATCAGTTATATGTATACATAAATCCCCTCTTTTTTGGATTTCCTTCCCATTTAGGTCACCACAGAGCACTGAATAGAGTTCCCTGTGCTATATAGTAGGTTCTCAATAGGTATCTATTTTATACATAGTATCAATAGTGTATAAATGTCAATCCCAATCTCCCAATTCATCCCACTTCCTCTTCCCCCTTAGTATCCATAAGTCTGTTCTCTACATCTGTGTCTCTTTTTCTGCTTTGCAAGTAAGTTCATCTGTACCATTTTTCTAGATTCCACATATAAGCAATATTATATGATATTTTTTTCTCTTTCTGACTTACTTCACTCTGTATAACAGTCTCTAGGTCCATCCACCTCTCTGCAAATGACACACTTTTTCCCTTTTTATGGCTGAGTAATATTCCATTGTATATATGTGCCACATCTTCTTTATCTATTCTTCTGTTGATGGACATTTAGGTTGCTTCCTTGTCCTGGCTATTGTAAATAGACCTGCAATGAATATTGGAGTGCATGTATCTTTTTGAATTATGGTTTTCTCTGGGTATATGCCTAGGAGTGGGATTGCTGGGTCATATGGTAGTTCTATTTTTAGTTTTTTAAGGAACCTCCATGCTGTTCTCCATAATGGCTGTACCAATTTACAATCCCACCAACAGTGTAGGAGGGTCCCTTTTTCTCCACATCCTTTCCAGCATTTATTGTTTGTAGAATTTTTGATGATGGCCATTCTGACCAGTGTGAGATGATACCTCATTGTAGTTGTGATTTGCATTTCTCTAATAATGAGTGATGTTGAGCATCTTTTCACATATTTGTTGGCAATCTGTATGTCTTCTTTGGAGAAATGTCTATTTAGGCCTTCTGCCCATTTTTGGATTGGGTTGTTTGTTTTTTTGATATTGAGCAGCATGAGCTGTTTGTATATTTTAGAGATTACCAAAGGGATTGTTTTTGTTTGTAAGCTTTTAATTACATTTACATTCCTTAGTGTGGTTCCTAGAATACTCTAAACACTATAAATGGTCAATACCGATATAGTTATTCATTTTTCCCATGGTAAATCACCACCTTTTATATATTTACCCATATTTAACAACCTTAAAAAAAACCTTAAGATGAGCTCTCTGGAATCAAGACTGGTTATAGCAAGTAATCTCTGAGAATCTACTGTAATTACTCAGACAGATTTACTTACTTCCTACTCTCATTAATATCAATGATTGATAGGCCCTCATATCAATTAATATTTTCATTTAAAAATTTATTCACATTGTATTACATCTTTAAATTTCCATGTCTCTTGAATGATTATAAACTTGACTGCAGCTAGAAGCTTGTCTTATTCAGCTCTATATCTCCAGGGCCGAGAACAATAAGTGGATTGAGGATATTTTTTGTGAATGAATGACCTATAAGTGTTAATCTTTTTTTCCAGCAATGTTACTGGGGACAATGTATTTTCTTTCTCTGAAAAACTAATGACTGAAACCATAAGAAGTCTGTAAACTTTCTAAAGAGAATGAGAACTCACATTTACTTATTATCTACCATGAGCAAGGCACAGGGCTAGGTTCTGCATAGAGAATTTGTGGAATTCAACAATATGACAGAAGTAGTATAAGGCATCTTGGAGAGCAAGGTGAGAGCTTCTCAGTTAACAAATTCAAATTTCCTACCTTAAAAGATAAAGCACAGAAAATGCACCACGCTGCTCACAGATGCAAATTCAGTGTTCCAGCTATTTCCAGTTATTTTTCAGCCTTATAATAAAGATCAGATATTTCTACTATGAACTGCCAAACATGTATAGCTTAAATAGGATCAAACTTATTATTTGTGCAAAAGCTTAAGAATACCTTCACATCTCCATTTATTTTTGGAGAAGCCCTCTGTCACATAGAATAAAATGTCAAATATTTTGAGTCAACCCCTTCTTATGTAAATATAAAGCTAAGAGATCATTGTAAGGAACTGAATCCAAAAGTGTGTTCTATGAATTGTTTGGTAGAGTTGAGTTAATGAGATCTCAGCCTCTCTGACTCTTTTCTTAAAACAACTTTGTTGAACAGATTGGCTCAAAATCTTACTAGAAGAGACACAGCTGCCAAGAGATAAGTATGCTAATGAAGTTGTCCATGCATTGTACATTTCATAAATGTTTATAAATTTTGAAAACTTTGAGTGAATTTGAAGTATAGCAATTGTGCAGAATACAGTTTTCACTACAGCACACATGGTGAAAGTCAATGAATTCAGTGTAACTGAAAAAAAACAATCCGAACAAAAAATATTTTGGAAATATACCAGGAACTCAAATGAAAAAGTTTTCATATGTCGTCAGAAATAAGGTTTTGACATTTTCAGGTTCAAGATAATGTGAACAATCAGTAATTAATTAATTAAAGATTTTGGATATATTTGTCATGTATGTAAAATAAGTGTTTCTATATATTTCTTTTCAGAGTTATGCAGTACCTAGGGTTTTAGCTAGAAAATCTTAACTACTTCAGCATTACAACTGAGTCTTGCAAGTATCTCAAGATTCAATATAATTATGACCATGAAGTCACCTTTTTTTTGAAATAATTTTGTGTGTGCATGCTCTTAACAGATTTCTTTGGAAAATAAACCTTTCCTGCTTGTGAGAAATAATATAAGAATAAATTATATGACTTTTAATGATCACTGTCATTATATATAATTGTGACATATTTAGATGACAGTTTCCCTATAACTATAATGTAATGAGCACAAACAAAATCACTAAGGTTATTTATGTAGTTGTTGTCTTGTGGTATATGTCACCTATAAGCATTTAAAACATAGTCCACAGAGACCTTCAAGATGGTGGAGGAGTGAGATGTGGAGATCACCTTCCTCCCCATTAATACATCAAAAATACATCTACATGTGGAACAACTTCTATAGAACACCTACTGAACGCTGGGAGAAGACTTCAGACTTCCCAAAAGGCAAGAAAATCCCCATGTACCAGGGTAGGGAAAAAGAAAAAACAGAGACAAAAGAATAGGGACAGGATCTGCACCTCTGGGAGGGAGCTGTGAAGGAGAAAAAGTTGCCACACACTAGGGAGCCCCTTCACTGGTGGAAATGGGGGGTTGGGGGGGAAGCTTTGGATCCACAGAGGAGAGTGCAGCAACAGGGGGGCAGAGGTCAAAGCAGACAGATTCCCTCACAGAAGATTGGTGACGACCAGCACTCACCAGCCTGAGAGGCTTGTCTGCAAACCCACCGGGGCAGGTGGGGGCTGGGAACTGAGGCTCAGGCTTCAGAGTTCAGACACTGGGAGAGGACTGGGGTTGGCTGCATGAACACGGCCTGAAGGGGGCTAGTGTGCCACAGAAGCTGGGAGAGAGTCAGGGAAAATGTCTGGAGCAGCTGAAGAAACCAGAGACCATCATTTTGGGGTGAGTGAGGAGAGGGGATTCCTGCTCCATGCGCCCACAGAAGGCAGAACACCACTGAAGCAAACTCCAGATATGGGCACGAGCTGTGGTTATTAGCTTGAACCACAGAGACGGGCATGAAACACTAAGACTGCTACTACAGCCACCAAGAAGCCTGTGTTCAAGCACAGGTGACTACCCACACCCCCCCAGGAGCCTGTGCAGCCCCACTGCCAGGGTCCGGAGATCCAGGGACAACTTGCCTGGGAGAACACACCACACGCTTCAGACTGTTACAATATCACACTGGCCTTTGTCACTGTAAGCTCGCCACACATTCCAATTATGATTACCATACCCCTCCCTTGCCCCTGCCTGAGTGAGCAAGAGAGCCCTAATCAGCTGCTGTTTTAACCCCCTCCTGTCTGGGCAGGGAACAGATGCCTAAAGGCGGCCTACATGCAGAGGTGGGGCCAAAACCAAAGCTGAAACCCAGAAGCTCTGCCAACAAAGAAGAGAAAGGGAAATTTCTCTGTGCAGCCTCAGGAGCAGCAGATTAAATCCCCACATTCAACTTGATGAACCCTGCATCTGTGAAATACCTGAATAGAGAACGAATGTCCCCAAAATTGAGTTGGTGGACTTTGGGAGCAACTATAGACTTGGGGTTTGCTTTTGGTGTCTGATTTGGTTCAGGTTTTTAAGTGTATCTTAGTTTAGTTTTTAGTCCTTGTTATCATTGGTGGATTTGTTTATTGGTTTTGTTGCTCTCATCTTTATTTCTTTTTTTTTTATTATTTTCTAACTTTTTAAAAAATATTTTTCCTTTATTTTCTCTTTTTGTGAGTGTGTATGTGTATGTTTCTTTGTGTGATTTTGTCTGTTTAGGTTTGCTTTTAGCATTAGTCCTAGGGTTCTGACTGTTCATTTTTTGTTTTTGTGGTTGTTTGTTTCTTTTCTTTTTATGAGTGTGTATGTGTATTTCTTTATTTGATTTGTCTGTTTAGTTTTGCTTTTACCATTTGGCTTGGGGTTCTATCTGTTCTTTTTTTCCTTGTTTTTCTTCCTTATCTTCTGAGCCATGTGGCTGGCAGGGTCCTGGTGTTCCAGCTGGGTGTGAGGCCTGAGCCTCTGAGGTAGGAGATCCAAGTCCAGGATACTGGACCAGCAGAGACCTCCCAGACCCTCGTAATATCAATGAGTGAGAGCTCTCCCAGAGATCTGCCTCTAAACACTAAGACCCAGCTGTATCCAATGACCAGCAAGCTCCAGTGCTGGACACCCCATGCAAAACAACTAGCAAGGCAGGAACACAACCCCACCCATTAGCAGAAAGGCTGCCTAAAGCCATATTAAGAGACAACCAAAAAACACCACCAGACACAGCCCTGCCCACCAGAAAGACAAGATCCAGCTCTACCCAGCAGAACACAGCCACCAGTCCCCTCCACCAGGAAGCCTACACAGGCCACTGAACCGGGGGCAGACACCAAAATCAACAGGAACTACAAAGAAGTATCCTGTGAAAAGGAGATGATACACAGTAAGTTAAACAAAATGAGAAGACAGACAAATCTGCAGCAGGTGAAGGAGCAAGGTAAAAACCCACTAGACCAAACAAATGAAGAGGAAATAGGCAGTCTACCTGAAAAAGAATTCAGAGTAATGACAGTAAAGATGATCCAAAATCTTGGAAATAGAATGGAGGAAATACAAGAAATGTTTAACAAGGACCTAGAAGAACTAAATAACAACAATGGTGAACAACACAAGAAATGAAATTAAATATTCTCTAGAAGGAATCAATAGCAGAATAACTGAGGCAGAAGAACGGATAAGTGACCTGGAAGATAAAATAGTGGAAATAACTGGGGCAGAACAGAATAAAGAAAAAAGAATGAAAAGAATTGAGGACAGTCTGAAAGATCTCTGGGACAACATTAAATGCACCAAAATTCAAATTATAAGGATGACAAAAAAAGAAGAGAAAAAGAAAGGGTCTGAGAAAATATTTGAAGAGATTATAGTTCAAAATTTCCCTAACATGGGAAAGGAAATAGTCAATCAAGTACAGGAAGCACAGAGAATCCCATACAGGATAAATCCAAGGAGAAACACGCCAAGACACATATTAATCAAACTATCAAAAAATTAAATACAAAGAAAAAATATTAAAAGCAGCAAGGGAAAAGCAATAACATACAAGGGAATTGCCATAAGGATAACAGCTGATCATTCAGCAGAAGCTCTGCAAGCCAGAAGGCAGTGGCAAGACAAGCCAGAAGGCAGTGGCAAGACATATTTAAAGTGATGAAAGGGAAAAACCTACAACCAAGATTACTCTACCCAGAAAGGATCTCATACAGATTTGATGGAGAAATTAAAACCTTTAGACACAAGCAAAAGTTACGAGAATTCAGCACCACCAAATCAGCTCTACAACAAATGCTAAAGGAAGTTCTCTAAGTGGGAAACATAAGAGAAGAAAAGGACATACAATAACAAACCCAAAACAGTTAAGAAAATGGTAATAGGAACACATATACCAATAATTACCTTCAACTTACCTGGATTAAATGCTCCATCCAAAAGACACAGATGGGCTGTATGGATACAAACACAAGACCACTATATATGCTGTCTACAAGTGACTCACATAGGACCTAAGGATACATACAGAATGAAAGTGAGGGGATGGAAAAAGATATTCCATGCAAATGAAAATCAAAAGAAAGCTGGAATAACAATACTCTTATTAGAAAAAATAGACTTTAAAATAAAGAATATTACAAGAGACAAAGAAGGACACTACATAATGATCAAGGGATCAAATCAAGAAGAAGATATATCAATTGTAAATATTTATGCACCCAACATAGGAGTACCTCAGTACATAAGGCAAATGCTAACAACCATAAAAGGGGAAATCAACAGTAACACAGTAATAGTAGGGGACTTTAACACCCCACTTTCACCAATGGACAGATCATCCAAAATGAAAATAAATAAGGAAACACAAGCGTTAAATGACACATTACACAAAATGGACTTAATTGATATTTATAAGACATTCCATCCAAAAACAACAGAATGCACATTTTTCTCAAGCAATCATGGAACATTCCAACAGGATAGATCATATCTTGGGTCACAAATCAAGCCTTGGTAAATTTAAGAATATTGAAATCATATCAAGTAACTTTTCCAAACACAATGCTATGAGACTAGATATCGATTACAGGAAAAAAACTGTAAAACATACAAACATATGGAGGTTAAACAGTATGCTACTAAATAACCAAGAGATCACTGAAGAAATCAAAGAGGAAATTAAAAAATACCTAGAAACAAATGACAATTAAAACACAATGACCGAAAACCTATGGGATGCAACAAAAGCAGTCCTAAGAGGGAAGTATATAGCAATACAATCCTACTCAAGAAAGAAGGAAAATCTCAAATAAGAAACTTAACATTATACCTAAAGCAATTAGAGAAAGAGGAACAAAAAAATTCCCCAAAGTTAGCAGAAGGAAAGAAGTCATAAACACCATATCAGAAATAAATGAAAAAGAAATGAAGGAAACAATAGCAAAGATCAATAAAATTAAAAGTTGGTTCTTTGAGAAGATAAACAAAATTGATGAAGCATTAGCCAGACTCATCAGGAAAAAAAAGGGAAAAGACTTAAATCAACAGAAAAAGAAATGAAAAAGGAGAAGTAACAAATGACACCATAAAAATACAAAGGATCATGAGACATTACTACAAAAATACAAAGGATCATGAGACATTACTAGTTGCTTGTAGACATTACTACAAGCAACTGTATGCCAAAAAAATGCACAACTTGGAAGAAATGGACAAATTCTTAGAAAAGCACAAGCTTTTGAGAGTGAACGAGGAAGAAATAGAAAATATGAACAGACAAATCACAAGCCCTGAAATTGAAACTGTGATTAAAAATCTTCCAACAAACAAAAGCCCAGGACCAGATGAAGGTGAAGTCTATGAAACATATAAATAAGAGCTAACACATATCCTTCTCAAACTCTTACAAAATATAGCAGAGGGAGGAACACTCCCAAACTCATTCTACGAGGCCACCTTCATCCTGATACCAAAATCAGAAAAAGATGTCACAATAAAAGAAAACTACAGGCCAATATCACTGAAGAACATAGATGCAAAACTCCTCAACAAAATACTAGCAAACAGAATCCAACAGCACATTAAAAGGATCATACACCATGATCAAGTGGGGTTTATCTCAGGAATGCAAGGATTCTTCAGTATACAAAAATCAATCAATGAGATACACCATGTTAACAAATAGAAGGATAAAAACCATATAATAATCTCAATAGATGCCGAAAAAACTTTTGACAAAATTCAACAATGATTTATCATAATAACTCTCCAGGATGTAGCCACAGAGGGAACTTACCTCAACATAATAAAGGCCATATATGACATACCCACAACCAACATCATTCTCAGTGGTGAAAAACTGAAACCATTTCCTCTAAGAGCAGGAAAAAGACAAGGGTGCCCACTCTACTGCTATTATTCAACATAGTCTTGGAAGTTTCAGGTATGGCAATCAGAGAAGAAAAAGAAATAAAAGGAATAAAAATTGGAAAAGAAGTAAAACTGTCACTGTTTTCAGATGACATGAAACTATACATAAGAATCCAATAGATGCCACCAGAAAATTACTAGAGCTAATCCTTGAATTTGGGAAAGTAGCAGGATACAAAACTAATGTACAGAAATCTCTTGCATACTTACACTAACAATGAAAAATCTGAAAGAGAAATTAAGGAAACACTCACACTTACCACTGCAACAAAAAGAATAAAATACCTAGAAATAAACCTACCAAAGGAGACAAAAGACCTGCATGCAGGAAACTATGACACTGGTGAAAGAATTTAAAGATCATACAAACAGATGGAGAGATATACCATGTTCTTGGATTGGAAGAATCAACATTGTGAAAATGACTATACTACCCAAAGCAGTCTACAGATTCAATGCAATCCCTATCAAACTACCACTGGCATTTTTCACAGAACTAGAACAAAAAAATTTACAATTTGTATGGAAACACAAAAGACCCCGAATAGCCAAAACAATCTTGAGAACGAAAAGCGGAGCTGGAGGCATCATGCTCCCTGACTTCAGACTATACTACAAAGCTACAGTAATCAAGACAGTATGGTACTGGCACAAAAACAGAAATATAGATCAATGGTAAAGGATAGAAAGCCCAGAGGAAAACCCACGCACATATGGTCACCTTATCTTTGATAAAGGAGGCAAGAATATACAGTGGAGAAAAGACAGCCTCTTTAATAAGTGGTGCTGGGAAAATTGGACAGCTACATGTAAAAGAATGAAATTAGAACACTTCCTAAAACCATACACAAAAATAATCTCAAAATTGATTAAAGACCTAAATATAAGGTCAGACACTATATAATTCTTAGAGGATAACATAGGCAGAGCACTCTATGACATAAATCACAGCAAGATCCTTTTTGACCCACCTCCTAGAGAAATGGAAATAAAAACAAAAATAAACAAATGTGACCTAATGAAATTTAAAAGCTTTTGCACAGCAAAGGAAACCATAAACAAGATGAAAAGACAACCCGCAGAATGGGAGAAAATATTTGCAAACGAAGAAACTGACAAAGCACTAATCTCCAAAATATACAAGCAGCACATAGAGCTGAATTTCAGCAAAACAAACAGCCCAGTCCAAAAATGGGTGGAAGACCTAAATAGACATTTGTCTAAAGAAGACATATAGATTGCCAACAAACACATGAAAGGATGCTCAACATCACTAATCATTAGAGACATGCAAGTCAAAAACACAATGAGGTATCACCTCACACTGGTCAGAATGGCCATCATCAAAAAATCTGCAAACAGTAAATGCTGGAGAGGGTGTGTAGAATAAGGAAGTCTCTTGCACTGTTGTTGAGAATGTAAGTTGATACAACCATTATGGAGAAGAGTATGGAGGTCCCTTTAAAAGCTAAAAATAGAACTACCATATGACCCAGCAATCCCACTACTGGGCATGTACCCTGAGAAAACCATAATTCAAAAAGAGACATGTACCACAATGTTCATTGCAGCACTATTTTCAATATCTAGGACATGGAAGCAACCTAAATGTCCATAGACAGATGAATGGAGAAAGAAGATGTGGCACATATATACAATGAAATATTACTCAGCCATAAAAAGAAACAAAATTGAGTTTTCTGTAGTGAAGTTGATGGACTTAGAGTGTGTCATACAGAGTGAAGTAAGTCATAAAGAGAAAAGCAAATACTGTATCCTAACACATATATATGGAACCTAAAAAAAAAAAAAGTTTCTGATGAGCATAGTGGCAGGAGAGGAATAAAGACGCAGACATAGAGAATGGATTTGAAGACACAGGGAAGGCAAAGTGTAAGCTGGGATGAAGTGAGAGAGTGGCATGGACATACATACACTACCAAATGTAAAACAGATAGCTAGTGGGAAGCAGGTGCATAGTACAGAGAGATCAACTTGGTACTTTGTGACCACCCAGAGGGGTGGGATAGGGATGGTTGGAGTGAATCACAAGAGGGAGGGGATATGGGGATATATGTATACATATTGCTAATTCATTTTTTTATATAGCAGAAGCTAGCACAGCATTGTAAAGCAATTATACTCCAATAAAGATGTTAAAAATTATTTAATTAATTTAAAAAATAAATAAAATGTAACCCACTAGTTAACTTCCAAATCATAACACAGCTTTGCCAACTGACTAATACTGGCCTAATGAAGGTTCTAGGCTTATTTTTATACCACCTACTGTGCAAATGTAGGTCAGTAAAAACAAAATAAAATGATATTAAATTAAAAAGAGATTAGATATTAACTGTCAAATAATAATCACTATTGTGAATGTTTTAAAAACACACTCCTTCTACCAGTGTCTATCTACTCACATACATATACAAACATTTATAAGATACTGGCTAGAAATAAATGATCTCATTATAGTGAAGTTTCAGGCTAACCAGCAAAGTATATTTAAAGCAACTTTTCTGCACAATGTTCCTAGTAAATACTTTCTGTTACTCATTTTAAGTGTGATTTTCACACAGTTTGGAAACCTCAAGAGTGTTGGCCTTCTCCATTAACAGATGGAGTGTTATTGATTCAATACTTGCAGATTAGAGAGGAGCTCATTTTCACCGTTAAGATTTGTTATCATTTGGTTGCTTCTAGTCCAACAATGGATTGAAAAATATGCCTATGCATGCAAAGCTTGTTCAAGATGAATACATTTCAATTTCCTACAAATGCCTTGATTTTCACTTATTCTCAGACAAGTTTCAGGAATCAAAGCCTGGAGCACATTTCTTTTAGATTCCTGATGATAGATGCAAGTGTGATTTATACATAAGCTACTTATAAGTGAACCAAATAGAAAATTAATCTCTCTTGTTGGATCAAGATTCACTTGAGGTCTAAAACTATGGACTTTGGGGAGACCTTGAAGATGGCAGAGGAGTAAGACACGGAGATCACTGTCCTCCCCACAAATACATCAGAAATACATCTACATGTGGAACAACTCCTACAGAACATCTACTGAACGGTGGCAGAAGACCTCAGACTTCCCAAAATGCAAGAAACTCCCCATGTACCAGGGTAGGGGAAAAGAAAAAACAGAGACAAAAGAATAGGGAAGGGATCTGCACCTCTGGGAGGGAGCTGTGAAAGAGGAAGAGTTTCCACATACTAGGAAGTTCCTTCACTCGTGGAGACGGGGTTGTCAGGGGGGAATCTTCAGAGCCATGGAGGAGAGCACAGCTGTAAGTGTGCAGAGTGCAAAAGGGAGAGATTCCCACACAGAGGATCTGTGCCAACCGGCACTCACCGGCTTGACAGGCTTGTCTGCTCATCCACTGGGGTGGGTGGGGGCTGGGGGCTGAGGCTCTGGCTTCGGAGTTCAGATCCCAGGGAGAGGACTGCGGTTGGCTGTGTGAACACAGCCGGAACAGGGCTAGTGTGCCAAAGTTAGATGGGAGGGAGTCCGGGAAGAAGTCTGGAACTGCCTAAGAGGCAAGAGACCATTGTTTTGGGTGTGCGAGGAGAGAGGATTCAGAGCACAACCTAAACAAGCTTAAGAGACGGGCACAAGCTGCCGCTATCAATGCGCACACCACAGATGGGCATGAAACACTAAGGCTGCTGTTGCAGCCACCAAGAAGACTGTGTGCAAACAAAGGTCACTATGCACACCTCCCCTCAAGGAAGCCAGTGCAGCTGCCATTACCAGGGACAATCCCGTGATCCAGGGAAATCCCCAGGAGAACACACAGCACGCCTCAGGCTGCTGCAAAGTCACTCCGGCCTCTGCCGCCACAGGCTCACCCCGCATTCCATACCCTTCCTTCCACCCTGGTCTGAGTGAGCCAGAGCCCCCTAATCAGCTACTCCTTTAACACCGTCCTGTCTGAGCAAAGAACAGATGTCCTCAGGCGACCTACATGCAGAGGCAGGGCCAAATCCAAAGCTGAACCCCAGGAGCGGTACGAACAAAGAAGAGAAAGGGAAATCTCTCCCAGCAGCCTCAGGAGCAGTGGATTAAATCTCCACAATCAACTTGATGTACCCTGCATCTGTGGAACACCTGAATACACAAAATATCACCCCAAAATGAGGCTGTGGACTTTGGGAGCAATTGTAGACTTGGGATATATATATTTCTTTCCTTTTTCTCTTTTTCTGAGTGTGTATGTGTATGCTTCTTTGTGTGATTTTGTCTGTACAGCTTTACTTTTACCATTTGTCCTAGGGTTCTGTCTGTCCTTTTTTTTTTTTTTTTTTTTGCTCTTTGTTTTATTATGTATAGGTTTTGGTGTTTGCTATCATTGGTTGATTTGTTTTTTCGTTTGGTTGCTGTCTTCTTTCTTTATTTCTTTTTCTTTTCTTTTCTTTTTTCTTATCACTTTTTATTACCAATTTTTAAAGTTTTTATTTTAATAACTTTATTTTAGTTTTTCTTCTTTCTTTCTTTCTTTCTTCCTTCCTTCCTTCCTTCCTTCCTTCCCTCCCTCCCTCCCTCCCTCCCTCCTTCCTTCCTTCCTTTCTTTCTTTCTTTCTTTCTTTCTTCTTTCTTTCTCACTTTTCTTCTGAGCAATGTGGCTGACAGGGTCTTGGTGCTCCCTCCGGCCGGGTGGCAGGCCTGTGCTTCTGAGGTGGGAGAGCCAAGTTCAGGACATCGATCCACCAGACCTCCCAGCTCAACATAATAACAAGTGGTGAAAGCTCTGCCAGAGATCTCCAACTGAATGCTAAAACCCAGCTCCACTCAACGACCACCAAGCTACAGTGCTGCACACCCTATGTCAAACAACTAGCAAGACAGGAACACAGACCTACCATTAGCAGAAAGGCTGATAAAATCATAATAAGGTCACAGACACCCCAAAACACACCACTCGACATGGTCTTGCCCACCAGAAAGACAAGATCCAGCCTCATCCACCAGAACACAGGCACCAGTCCCCACCACCAGGAAGCTTACACAACCCACTGAACCAACCCTAGTCACTGGGGGCAGACACCAAACACAACAGAAACTATGAAGCTGCAGCCTGTGAAAAGGAGACCACAAACACAGTAAGTTAAGCAAAATGAAAAGACAGAGAAACACACAGCAGATGAAGGAGCAAGGTAAAAACCCACCAGACAAAACAAATGAAAGGGAAATAGGCTGTCTACCTGAAAAAGAATTCAGAATAATGATAGTAACAATGATCCAAAATCTTGGAAATAGAATGGAGAAAATACAAGAAACGATTAACAAGAACCTAGAAGAAGTAAAGAGCAAACAAACAATGATGAACAACACAATAAATGAAATTAAAAGTTCTCTAGAAGGAATCAAGACCAGAATAACTGAGGAAGAAGAACAGATAAGTGACCTGGAAGATAAAATAGTGAAAGTAACTACCACAGAGCAGAATAAAGAAAAAAGAATGAAAAGAATTGAGGACAGTCTCAGAGACTTCTGGGATAACATAAAACGCACCAACATTCGAATTATAAGGGTCCAGAAGAACAAGAGAAAAAGAAAGGGACTGAGAAAATATTTGAAGAAATTATAGTTGAAAACTTCCCTAATATGGGAAAGGAGATAGTCAGTCAATTCCAGGAAGCACAGATACTCCCATACAGGATAAACTCAAGGAGACACATGTCAAGACATATATTAATCAAACTATCAAAAATTAAACACACAAAAAAATATTAATAGCAGCAGTGGAAAAACAACAAATAACATACAAGGGAATCCTCATAAGTTTAAAACCTGATCTTTCAGCAGAAACTCTGCAAACCAGAAGGGAGTAGCAGGACATAATTAAAGTGATGAAAAGGAAAAAGCTACAACCAAGATTACTCTACACGGCAAGGATCTCATTCACATTTACTGGAGAAACTAAAAGCTTTACAGACAAGCAAAAGCTAAGACAATTCAGCACCACAAACCCACCTCTACAACAAATGCTAAAGGAACTTCTCTAGGCAGGAAACACAAGAGAAGGAAAAGACCTACAATAACAAACCGAAAACAATTAAGAAAATGGTAATAGGAACATATATAGTGAAAATTACCTTAAATATAAATGGATTAAATGCTCCAAACAAAAGTCATAGACTGGCTGAATGGATACAAAAACATGACCATATATATGCTGTCTACAGGAGACCCACTTCAGACTGAGGGACACATACAGACCGAAAGTGAAGGGATGGAAAAAGTTATTCCATGAAAATGGAAATCAAAAGAAAGCTGGAGTAGCAATTCTCATTTCAAAAAAAATAGACTTTAAAATAAAGACTATTAGAAAAGACAAAGAAGGACTCTACATAATGATCAAGGGATTGATCCAAGAAGGTATAACAATTGTAAATATTTATGCACCCAACATAGGAGCACCTCAATGCATAAGGCAAATACTAACAGCCATAAAAGGGGAAATTGACAGTAACACATTCATAGTTGGGGACTTTAACACCCCACTTTCACCAATGGACAGATCTTCCAAAATGCAAATTAATAAGAAAACACAAGTTTTAAATGATACATTAAACAAGATGGACTTAATTGATATTTATAGGACATTCCATCCAAAAACAACAGAATACTCTTTCTTCTCAAGTGCTCGTGGAACATTCTCCAGGATAGATCATATCTTGGATCACAAATCAAGCCTTGGTAAATTCAAGAATATCAAAATCATATCAAATATCTTTTCTGACCACAATGCTTTGAAGCTAGATATTAATTACAGGAAAAAATCTGTAAAAAACACATGGAGGCTAAACAAACACTACTTAATAACAAAGAGATCACTGAAGAAATCAAAGAGGAAACCAAAAAATACCTAGAAACAAATGACAGTGAAAACAGGATGATCCAAAACCTATGGGATGAAGCAAAAGCAGTTCTATGAGGGAAGTTTATAACAATACAAACCTAACTCAAGAAACAAGAAACATCTCAAATAAAAAACTTAACCTTACACCTAAAACAATTGGAGAAAGAAGAACAAAAAAACCCTAAAGTTAGTAGAAGGAAATAAATCATAAAAATCAGATCAGAAATAAATGAAAAACAAACGAAGGAAATGATAACACAGATCAATAAAACTAAAAGCTGGTTCTTTGAGAAGATAAACAAAATTGATAATCCATTAGCCACACTCATCAAGATAAAAAGGGAGAAGACTCAAATCAGTAGAGTTAGAAATGAAAAAGGAGAAGTAACAACTGACACTGCAGAAATACAAAGGATCATAAGAGATTACTACAAGGAACTATATGCCAATAAAATGGACAACCTGGAAGAAATGGACAAACTCTTGGAAAAGCACAACCTTCTGAGACTGAACCAGGAAGAAATAGAAACTATAAACCGACTAATCACAAGCATTGAAATTGAGATTGTGATTAAAAATCATCCAACAAACAAAAGCCTAGGACCAGATGGCTTCACAGGCGAATTATATCAAACATTTAGAGAAGAGCTAACACCTATCTTTCTCAAATTCCTCCAAAATATAGCAAAGGGGGGAATACTCCCAAACTCATTCTCCAAGGCCACCATTACCCTGATACCAAAACCAGACAAAGATGTCACAAAGAAAGAAAACTACAGGCCAATATCACTAGTGAATATAGATGCAAAACTCCTCAAGAAAATACTAGCAAACAGAATCCAACAGTACATTAAAAGGATCATACACCATGATCAAGTGAGGTTTATCCCAGGAATGCAAGGATTCTTCAATATATTCTAATCAATCAATGTGATAAATGATATTAACAAATTGAAGGAGAAAAAACATATGATCATCTCAATAAATGCAGGAAAAGCTTTTGACAAAATTCAACACCCATTTATGATAAAAACCCTCCAGAAAGTAGGCATAGAGAGAACTTACCTCAACATAATAAAGGCCATATTTGACAAACCCACAGCCAACATCATTTTCAATGGTGAAAAACTGAAACCATTTCCTCTATCAGGAACAAGACAAGGTTTCAAGGAATGCAAATCAGTAAAGAAGAAGTAAACCTGTCACTGTTTGCAGATGACATGATACTATACATAGAGAATCGTAAACATCCTACCAGAAAACTACTAGAGCTAATCAATGAATCTGGTAAATTAGCAGGGTACAAAATTAATGCACAGAAATTTCTTACATGCTTATACACTAATGATGAAAAATCTGATAGAGAAATTAAGGAAACCCTCCCATTTACCATTGCAAAAAAAGAATAAAATACCTAGGAATAAATCTACCTAAGGAGACAAAAGACCTGTATGCAGAAAACTATAAGACACTAATGAAAGAAATTAAAGATGATACAAAGAGATGGAGAGATATACCATGTTCTTGGATTGGAAGAGTTAACATTGTGAAAATGACTATACTACCCAAAGCAATCTACACATTCAGTGCAATCCCTATCAAGCTACCAATGGCATTTTTCACAGAACAAGAACAAAAAATTTCACAATTTGTATGGAAACACAAAAGACCCCAAATAGCCGAAGCAATCTTGAGAAAGAAAAACGGAGCTGGAGGCATCATGCTCCCTGACTTCAGACTATACTACATAGCTACAGTAATCAAGACAATATGGTACTGACACAAAAACAGAAATATATATCAATGGAACAGGATAGGAAGCCCAGAGATAAACCCACACACCTATGGTCAACTAATCTATGACAAAGGAGTGAAAGATATACAATGGAGAAAAGACAGCCTCTTCAATAAGTGGTGCTTGGTAAACTCGACAGCTATGTGTAAAAGAATGAAATTAGAACACTCCCTAACACCATACACAAAAATAAACTCGAAGTGGATTAAAGACCTAAATGTAAGGCCAGACACTGTAAAACTCTTAGAGGAAACATAGGCAGAACAAGCTATGACATAAGTCACAACAAGATCCTTTTTGACCCACCTCCTAGAGAAATGGAAATAAAAACAAAAATAAACAAATGGGACCTAATGAAACTTCAAAGCTTTTGCACAGCAAAGTAAACCATAACAAGACAAAAAGACAACCTTCAGAATGGGAGTAACTATTTGCAAATGAAGCAACAGACAAAGGATTACTCTCCAAAATTTCCAAGCAGCTCATGCAGCTCAATATCAAAATAACAGAAATCCCAATCCAAAAATGGGTAGAAGACCTAAATAGACATTTCTCCAAAGAAGACATACAGATTGCCAACAAACGCATGAAAGGATGCTCAACATCAGTAATCATTAGAGCAATGCAAAACAAAACTACTATGAGGTATCACCTCAAACCACTCAGAATGGCCATCATCAATAAATCTACAAACAGTAAATGCTGGAGAGGGTGTGGAGAAAAAGGAGCCCTCTCGCACTGTTGGTGGGAATGTAAATTGATACAGCCACTATGGAGAAGAGTATGGAGGTTCCTTACAAAACTAAAAATAGAACTACCATACAACCTAGCAATCCCTCTGCTGGGTCTATACCCTGAGAAAACCATAATTCTAACAGAGTCATGTACCACAATGTTCATTGCAGCTGTATTTACAATAGCCAGGATATGGAAGCAACCTAAGTGTCCATCACAAATGAATGGATAAAGAAGATGTGGCACATATACACAATGGAATATTACTCAGCCATATAAAGAAAGGAAATTGAGTTATTGGTAGTGTGGTGGTTGGACTTAGAGTCTGTCATACAGCGTGAGGTAAGTCAGAAAGAGAAAAACAAATACCGTATGCTAACAGATATACATGGGATCTGAAAAAGAAAAAAAATGGTTCTGTAGAACCTAGAGGCAGGAGAGGAATAAAGACTCAGACGTACAGAATGGACTTGAGGACACGGTGAGGGGGAAGGGTAAGCTGGTACGAAGTGAGAGAGTGGCAAGACATATATATACTACCAAATGTAAAACAGAAAGCTAGTGCGAAGCAACCGCATAGCACAGGGAGATCAGCTCGGTGCTTGGTGACCACCTAGAGAGATGGGATAGGGAGGATGGGAGGGAGACGTAAGAGGGAGGAGGTATGGGGATGTATGTATATGTATAAGTGATTCACTTTGTTATAAAACAGAAACTGTTAACAGACCATTATAAATCAATTATAATCCAATAAAGATGTTTTAAAAACAACTGTTTTACTCCAATAAAGACTTTTTAAATAAATAAATAGAACTATGGACTTTGGTGTTCATCTTGAATTGATAGTAGTTATTTTTATGCTTTAGGATCTGAAAAAAAATGATTTTACACACAATCTAGGTGGCTACTGCTTCCAATGTTGGAAAAATAATTTTATTATCTTCAACCTAAAAAAATAGGAGGGAGTTATAGCATATCATGAATAAACAATTAATTTGTTTTCTCCATAATGGAACTGATTGACCCTAACCCCTAACTCTGAGAGACTGAACAAAATAGTCCAAAAGCAAGTGCTATATTCAGAGCCTGAAATGCAAACAGAAGCTTTCCAGTGCAGTTGAATTGCAAAAGCACAAATTTAAAATAGATTCCAGGTCCAATTTTCAACACTGATGATAATTTGCAGGTTATTTGTAATGGTAAAGGACTGTAAGGTTTTTCTGTCACTAAAGGTGCTAATAAATATATCTTGCTTAATTGAAGTTTACTTTCTAGAAGTATCAAAGATAATTTCTAAGTGCTAAATTGATATCAAAAGATTGAATGGATCAGTAAGTATTTATATCAAATTGGGCAAATTGCCAAGTTCAACTAGGCACATGATCTGTCCTATTACAACCTCTATTCAGAACATGAAGTCTGTTCAATGCCCACTTTCCCTCAGGAAAGTTCTCAAAGTGAGTTCTTTCAATATCTTTACTCACGTGGCTGCATATGCATTTCAAGTGAATTTCTGAATAGTGAAAAATTATTTCCAAAGCAATCTTCCAGAAATTGAATGCTTGATAAAACCTTAGTTCTTCAGTGCAAAAGGCATCCTCCATCAGGTAGAAATGATTTAATGACTCTGTAGCTCACATACACCCATTTATTGTCAGCTGTACAACATAAGCCACAAAAAAGTACACAGAGTCTTTGCATGCAAAATCTTAGGATTTAAATCTCTTGCAATTCGAATCCTTCATATGTATTATTTTATCCTCACAAGATGCTATTCATCAGGTACTAGTATCATCATCCTCATTTTACACATTTGAAATTCAATCACAGAAGTTTTAAATAACTTGAGTTTTTATCACTAATTCATGGTGAAGCTGGGCATGAAATTTTAGCAGTTTCAAACAAAATAAAGGGCACTAAACTAATACTCTGTGCTGCCTCCTATGTACATGTTGCATAGATTTTCTACCTTCACTGTTTCTTGCTTACCCTGGCATTTAGCATGATAGCATTTCTTATTGGCTAAGCACCCCTGAACGCCTAGGCATAAACCCAAGTTGGTAAGTTTCACTTGGTTTAACCCAATAGTTAACCTTAACATGCATCAGAATAACTCGTAGGCTTATTAAAACATCCATCTTTGGGGCCCACCCCTGGGGTTTTTGATTCAATTGGCCTGGTGTGGGGCCTGAGAACGTGCATTAAGATTCAGTTCCCAAATGCTGCTGTTGGTCTAGGAACTACAGTTTGAGAAACAATGGTCTATTAACCCAATCCATTGCCTATTAACAAACACAATATTTTGTGAAAGTATGTGATAAGGGGTCAATTATAACATTTAGCTCCAGAACTTGTCAGGACATATTTGTAAACTGAAGCCAATAATTTTCTTTACTAATTTATTTTTCTTCACTGACACACAGACAATGTGTACTGGAAGTGAGAGGTCATATTTCAAGAAATACATAGGAGCCCAAATTACCAGAGATCCTACATCTTATGCTCTTATTATAACCTTTGTAACCTTTACATACCTGAGACCCCCCCATACACACACACAAACAAAAGATTTAGGAAAAAAGACAAAGTACAACCTGAATGTTCTTTTTAAGAGTGAAGCTGCCCTGTGATACCAGTAAATAAATGCATTTGTCAAAAGAAATGAAATACTCATTAAAAAAGTATTTACTTGCTTTCTTAATTTCTCTTGTTTATACATCTCATTATGCTGAATATTGTCACTTTTCCAAGAAATTTAGGTGACCCAACTTTTAAATGTTTAGCAGATAATTAGCGAAAGGTAGTGATTTCACTGTAACTTTATTAACAAGGCATTTTTAAAAAACAGTCTATAACTGTAAACTTCAAATTGGAAATAACAAAACCCTAGTTATGACACATGTTATGATTAATGTGTGCCAGATAATGCTACTTTGCTACTTATCTGAATGCCTATTATTCATGGAACACTGAATTTAACATGAAGGCATACAAAAGAAATGGAAAATAAGATTCCCTGATCACAATTGAGTTAAGTTAAAGATGTAATGTTGTAAACAAGCAGACTAAGTTAGAAAAACTGAGTTCAACAAGCTTGAGAGGATGTGTATTAAAACCTGTGAATGAGTGAGAAGAAATTAATCAGGGAAGGCTTTACAGAGGAGGTGGTTTTAAAACCAGTTTGTAAAGAAAAGCATAGACTGGTTAAGAAGGAAAAGGACCATTTGAATAAAATATGTGGTAACCCAACTTCCTCTTTAAAATTTCCCCAAGCATATGTGTGTGTGTATATATATATATATATATATATATAGAGAGAGAGAGAGAGAGAGAGAGAGAGAGAGAGAGAGAGAGAGAGGGAGAGGTAGAGGTAGAGCAAGAAGGAGAGAGAGAGAGATTCATTTCTCTCAAGCAAATGACTAAGGGTAGAATGACTAGGTCATCTAATGGGAGTATGTTTAACTTTTTAGAAACTGTCAAACTGTTTTCCAGCATATTTCTTCAATTTACATTCCCACCAGCAATATATGAGAGTTCCAGATGCCTCATATTCTCACTAAGAGTTTTTAATTTCAAGTATTCAAATGTCTTATTTTGCATTTCCCTAATGACATGGAATGTGCGTATTTTAATGAAATGTTTGCCACCCATACATATTCTTTGTTGAAGTATCTGTTCACATTGTTTTGACCATTTTTAATTAGGCTGTTTGTTATCTCACTACTTAGTTGTGAGAATTTCTAAAAATAAATTTCTGGATATAAATCCTTTATCAAATATGAGATCTGCAAATAAATTCTCTTTCTGTGGCTTGTCTTTCCATTGTCTTAAGAATGTCTCTACAAATGAAAAAATGCAAATAAAAATTTAAAGGGCCTGGCACACACACACACACACACACACATTTACACACACACGCACACAAAAAGGAATGTCTCTAAAAAGTTGAAATGCTTAATTTTGATGAGGTACAATTAATCTTTTTTTTGGTGTTCCATATAAGGAATTATTGTAAATTATTGTATAACCCAAGGTTGGAAAGATCTCACATGTTTTATTCTAGAAGGTTTATGGCTTTAGATTTTACATTTAGGTTGATGATCCATTTTGAGTTAATTTTTATTGATTGATATATGATGTGAAATATGAATTGACATCCATTCTTTCACATGTGGATATCCAAATATTGTAGCACCATGTATTGGCAAGAAGATAATTTCTCCACTGAATTTTTTTTTATACCTTTGGTAAAAATCAGTTGTTTATATATGTGTGAGTCCATTACTGGACTCTCCATTCCATTACTCTGCTCTATTTGTACTTTTTTCCCCCCACAAAACCACACTGTATTGATTACTGCACCATTAACAAGTCTTCAAGTCAGGCAATGTATGTCTTTAAACATTGTTCTTCTCTTTCAAAGTTTCTTATGCTGCTCTGGTTTTTTAGCATTCCCATATGAATTTTAGAATCAGCTTGTCAATTTCTACAAAAAAAATGGAAGCCTACAGAATTTTGATTGAGATTTGAGATAAACTATAAATCATTTAGGGAAAATTGACATCTCAACAATATTGAGAATTTCAATCCATGATTGATATTTTGGTTATTCTTTGCTAGTATATAGAAATGCCATTAACATTTGTATGTTGATCTTGTATCCTACAGCCTTGATGAAGTCACTGTTAGTTCTAGCAGTTTTTGTATAAGATTTTTTGACATCTTTGAAGAAAGATTTACTTCTAGCAGTTTTTGTGTAAGATTTTTTGACATCTTTGAAGACAGTTTTACTTCTTCATTTCCAACATTATTTCTTTTTCTTACCTTAAGTATTGGCTAATACCTTCACTACAAGTTAAATAGAAGTGGTAACAAGGGACATTCTTGCCTTGTTCCTGACCCTAGGGAGAAATCATTCAGTATTTCATCATTCTGTATAATGTTAACCATAGGTTTTCACAGATATACTTTATCAAGCTGCAAAACTTCTCTTCTAGTCCTAGTCTATTGAGAATTTTTATAAAAACTCAGTGCTGGATTTTGTTGCATTCTTTTTTTGTATTGATTGAGATGCTCACATGGTTTTCCTTTTTCAATCTGTTAGTATTATGAATTACACTCATTGATTTTGAGTGTTTAAACCAATCTTGCATACCAGGGGTAAGACCCACTTGTTCATGACATAGTATCCTTTTACTACATTGTTGGATTTGATTCACTAAACCTTTGTTAAGAATTTTTGCATCTATGTTCATGAAAGATATTGGTGTGAAAGTTTTCTTGTTGTCTAATGTCTGTTTCTGCTGTTGATATCAGAGTAATTTCAGCCTCAAAGAATGATTTGGGATATATTCTGTCCTCTTCTATTATCTCAGTGTTTGTACAGAATTAATATTGTCTTGTTTACAAATGTTGAGTAGAATTCCCTAGTGAAGCCATCCAAGCTTGGAATATCCTTTCTCAAAAGAATGTTTATAATTTCAAACTCAATTTCTTTAATTGATATAGAGCTATTCAGGCTTTCTATTTCTTCCTGAGTAGGCTTTTGTATTTTCTTCCAAATGATTTTTATATTTCATCAAAGTTGCCAAATGTACAGGTATAAATGTTAATACTCTTCCTTTATACTTGAAGTATCTGTAGAATCTCTAGTGATGTCAGCTTTCAGAATCCTGATATTAGGAAGTTTTGTCTTCTCTGTTCTTTTCTGATCAGTCTGGCTATTAATTTTCTCAAAGAACAAGATTTTGCTCTCATTGATTTTCTCCATTATTTTTCTTTTATTTATTTTTATTTTATATTGCAGTATAGTTGATTTACAATGTTGTGTTAGTTCCAGGAGTACAGCAAAGTGATTCACTTATACATTTACATACATCTATTCTTTTTCAGATTATTTTCCCATTTAGGTTATTATGGAATACTGAGTAGAGTTCCCTGTACTATACAGTACTTCCCTGTTGATTATGTATTTTATATGTAGTAGTGAGTATATGTTAATCTCAAACTCCTAATTTATCCCTCCCCCACAGCTTTCCCCTTTGGTAACCATAAATTAGTTTTCTAAGTCTGTGAGGCTGTTTCTGTTTTGTAAATAAGTTCATTTGTATCATTTTTTAGATTCCACATATAAGTGATATATGATATTTGTCTTTCTCTGTCTGACTAACTTCACTTAGTATGATAATCTCTAGGTCCATCCATGCTGCTGCAAATGGCATTATTTCATTCTTTTTTATAGCTGAGTAATATTCCATTTTATATATGTACCACATCTTCTTTATCCATTCATCTGTCAATGGATATGTAGGCTGCTTCCATGTCATGGCTATTGTAAATACTACTGCAATTAACATTGGGGTGCATGTATATTTTCGAATTATGGTTTTCTCCAGATATATGTCCAGGAGTGGGACTGCGGGATCATATGTTAGCTATATTTTTAGTTTTTTAAGAAACCTCCATACTGTTCTCCATAGTGGCTGCACCAATTTACAATCCCACCAACAGTGTAGAAGTGTTCCCTTTCTCCATACCCTCCCTAGCATTTATTGTTTGTAGACTTTTTGATGATGGCCATTCTGAGCAGTATGAGGTGATACCTCATTGTAGTTTTGATTTGCATTTCTCTAATAATTATGAATGTTGAGCATTTTTTCATGTGCTTTTTGGCCACCTGTATGTCTTCTTTGGAGAAATGTCTATTTAGATCCTCTGCCCATTTTTGATTGGGTTGTTTTTTTTTTCTTTTGATATTGATATGAATGAGCTGTTTGTATATTTTGGATATTAATCCCTTGTTGGTTGCTTCTTTTTCAAATATTTTCTCCCATTCTATAGGTCGTCTTTTCATATCGTTCATGGTTTCCTTTGCTGTGCAAAAGCTTTTAAATTTAATTAGGTCCCATTTGTTTACATTTGTTTTTATTTTCATTCCTCTAGGAGGTGGATCTAAAAAGATATTACTGCGATTTTTGTCAAAGAGTGTTCTGCCTATGTTTTCCTCTAAGAGTTTCAGAGTATCCAGTTTTACATCTAGGTCTTTAATCCATTTTGAGTTTATTTTTGTGTTTGGTGTTAGAGAATGTTCTGATTTCATTCTTTTACATGTAGCTGTCCAGTTTTCCAAGCACCACTTATTGAAGAGTATGTCTTTTCTCCCTTGTATATTCTTGCTTCCTTTGTAGTAGATTAATTTACCATAGGTGCGTGGGTTTATTTCTTGGCTTTCTATCTTTTTCCATTGATCTATACTCCTGTTTTTGTGCCAGTTCCATACTGTTTTGATGACTGTAGCTGTGTAGTATAGTCTGAAATCAGGGAGCCTGACTTCTCAAGCTCCATTTTTTTTCTCAAGATTGCTTTGGCTCTTCAGGGTCTTTTGTGTTTCCATACAAATTAAAATTTTTTTTTGTTCTAGTTCTGTGAGAAATGCCATGGGTAGCTTGATAGGGATTGCACTGAATGTGTAGATTGCTTTGGGTAGTATAGTCATTTTCACAATGTTGATTCTTCCAATCAAGGGACACGGTACATCTTTCCATCAGTTTGTGTCACCTTTGATTTCTTTCATCAGAGTCTCATAGTTTTCAGAGTATAGGTTTTTGCCTCTTTAGGTAGGTTTATTCCTAGGTATTTTATTCTTTTGATGAGGTGATAAATGGGATTGTTTCCTTAATTTCTCTTTCTGATCTTTCATTGTTGATATATAGAAATGCAACAGATTTCTGTGTATTAATTTTGTATCCTGCAATTTCACTGAATTCATTGATGAGCTCTTGTAATTTTCTGGTAGCATCTTTAAACTTTTCTATGTATAGTATCATTTCATCTGCAGACAGTGACAGTTTTACTTCTTCTCTTCCAATTTGGATTCCTTTTACTTCTTTTTCTTCTCTGATTGCAATGGCTAGGACTTCCAAAACTATGTTGAATAAAAGTGGCAAGAGTGGACATCTTTGTCTTGTTCCTGATCATAGAGGAAATGCATTCAACTTTTCACCATTGAGTATGGTGTTTCCTGTGGGTTTGCCATATATGGCCTTTATTATATTGAGGTATGTTCCCTCTCTGCTCACTTTCTGGAGAGTTTTTATCAGAAATGGGTGTTGAATCTTGTCAGAAACTTTTTCTGCATCTATTGAGATGATTATATGGTTTTTATTCTTCAATTTTTTAACTGTGTATCACACTGATTGATTTGCAGATATTGAAAAACCCTTGCATCCTTGGGGTAAATCTAACTTGATCATGATGTATGATCCTTTTAATGTATTGTTGGATTTGGTTTGTTAGTATTTTGTTGAGGATTTTTGCATCTATGTTCATCAGTGATATAGGCCTGTAATTTTCCTTTTTTGTAGTATCTTTTTCTGTTTTGGTATCAGGGTGATGGTGGCCTCATAGAATGAGTTTTGGAGTGTTCTTTCTTCTCCATTTTTTTTGAAATAGTTTCAGAAGGTTAGGTGTTTACTCTTCTCTAAATGCTTGATAGAATTTGCCTGTGAAGCCATTAGGTTCTTGACTTTTGTTTGCTGGGAGTTTTTAAATCACAGTTTCAATTTCAGTATTTGTGATTGGCCTGTTCATATTTTCTATTTCTTCCTGATTCAGTCTTGGTGGATTGTACCTTTCTAAGAATTTGTTTATTTCTTCTAGGTTGTCCATTTTATTGGCATATAGTTTCTTGTAGTTGTCCCTTATGATCCTTTGTACTTCTGGGGTGTCTGTTGTAATTTCTCCTTTCTCATTTCTAATTTTATTGATTTAATCCCTCTCCCTTTTTTTCTTGATAAGTCTAGCTAATGGTTCATCAATTTTGTTTATCTTTTCAAAGAACCAACTTTTAGTTTCCTTGATCTTTTCTATTGTTTTCTTCATGTCTAAGCCATTTGTTTCTGCTCTGATCTTTTTGATTTCTTTCCTTCTACTAAGTTTTTTTGTTGTTGTTGTTCTTCTTTCTCTAGTAACTTTAGGTGTAAGTTTAGGCTGTTTATTTGAGATTTTTCTTGTTTCCTGAGGTATGATTGTATTGCTATAAACTTCCCTCTTAGAACTGCTTTTGCTGAATCCCATAGGTTTTGGATCATTGTGTTTTCGTTTTCATTTGTCTGTAGGTATTTTTTTTATTTCTTCAGTGATCCATTGGTTGTTTAATAGCATATTGTTTAGCCTTCAAGTGTTTGTGTTTTTTTGCATTTTTTTCCTTGAAGTTGATTTCTAATCTCATAACATTGTGGTTAGAAAATATGCTTTCAATTTTCTTAAATTTACAAGACTTGCTTTGTGGCCCAGCATGTGATCTATCTTAGAGAATATTCCATGTGCACTTGAGAAAAATTTGCATTCTGCTGCTTTTGTATAGAATGCTTTATAAACATAAATTAAGTCTATCTGGTCTAATGAGTCATTTAAGGTCTGTGTTTCCATATTGATCTTCTGTCTGGATGAGCTGTCCATTGATGAAAGTGAGGTGTTAAAGTCCCCCACTATTATTGTGTTACTGTTGATTTCTCCTTTTATAGCTGTTAGTATTTGCCTTATATATTGAGGTGCTCCTATGTTGGGTGCATATATATTTACAATTGTTATATCTTCTTCTTGGATATGATGATCCCTTGATCATTATGTAGTGTCCTTCTTTATTTCTTGTAACAGCCTTTATTTTAAAGTCCATTTTGTCTGATATGAATATTGCTCTTCCAGCTTTCTTTTGATTTCCATTTGCATGGAATACTTTTTTCTATCCTTTTGCTTTCAGTCTGCATGTTTCCCATAATCAGAAGTGGGTCTCTTATAGACAGCATATACATGTATTTTTTTTTATCCATTCACCCAGTCTTTTGGTTGGAGCATTTAATCCATTTACATTAAGGTAATTATTGATATGTTTGTTCTTATTGCCATTTTGTTAATTGTTTTGGATTTGTTTTTGTAGGTCTTTTTCCTTCCCTTCCTCTTTTGTTCTCTTGTGGTTTGATGACTAACATTAGTGTTGTGTTTGGATTGCTGTTTCTGTTTTATGTGTATATCTATTGTAGATTTTCAGTTTGCAGTTACCATGAGGTTTTGATATAGCAGTTTATATATATACAAGATTGTTTTAAGTTGTTTTTCTTTTAATTTAAAATTCAATATCTTGCATTTGTACTCGTCTCTTCTCACAATTGCTGGTTTTGATATCATATTTGTGTGTGAATGATTTTCTACCTTTACTGTATGTTTGCCTTTACCAGTGAGCTTTCCCATTCATAATTTTCTTGTTTCTAGTTGTGGTATTTTCCTTTCCACCTAGAGAAATTCCTTTAGCATTTGTTGTAAAGCTGGTTTTGTTGTACTGAATTCTCTTAACTTTTGTTTGTCTGTAAAGTTTTGATTTCTCTGTTGAACCTGAACAAGAGCCTTTCAGATGTATTGTATTCTTTTTGTAGATTTTTCCTTTTCATCATTTAAAATATATCGTGCCATTCCCTTCTGGCCTGCTGAGTTTCAGCTGATGACCATATGAGTATTCCCTTGTATGTTATTTGTTGCTTTTAATATTTTCTCTTTGTCTTTAATTTTTGTCAGTCTGATCAATATGTGTCTTGGTGTTTTCCTCCTTGGGTTTATCCTGTATGGATCTCTCTGTGCTTCCTAAACTTGGGTGACTGTTTCCTTTCCCATGTTAGGGAAGTTTTCATCTGTTATCTCTTCAAGTATTTTTCAGGCCCTTTCTCTCTCTCTTCTCCTTCTGGGACCCCTATAATGTGAATGCTGGTTCATTTAATGTTGTCCCAGAAGTCTCTTAAACTGTCCTCATTTCTTTTCATTCTTTTTTCTTTATTCTGTTCTGCAGCAGTGATTTCCACCATTCTGTTTTCCAGCTCACTTATCTGTTCTTCTGCCTCATTTATTCTGCTATTGATTCCTTCAAGTGTATTTTTCATTTCATTTATTGTATTGTCCATCTCTCTTTGTTTGTTCTATCTTCTAGCTCTTTGTTAAACATTCCTTGCATCTTCTCAGTCTGTGCCTCCACTCTTTTTCTGGGATAGTGGATCATCTTTACTATCATTACCTTGAATTCTTTTTCAGGTAGATTGCCTATTTCCACTTCACTTAGTTGTTCTTCTGGGGTTTTATCTTGTTCCTTCTCCTGGAACTTATTCCTTTGCCATCTCATTTTGCCTAAATTTTTGTGACTGTGGTTTCCATTCAGTAGGCTGCAAAGTTGTAGTTCCTCTTGCTTCTGTTGTCTGCCTCCTGGTGGATGATGTTGGCCTAAGAGATTTGTACAGGCTTCCTGGTGGGAGAGACTGGTGCCTGCCTACTGGTGGGTGGAGCTGGGTCTTGTCCCTCTGGTGGGGAGGTCCACATCAAGGGTTGTTTTTAGAGGTGGCTGTGGGCTCAGGAAGACTTTAGGCAGCCTTTCTGCTGATGTGTGGGGTTGTGTTCCTCCCTGTTGGTTGTTTGTCCAGAGGCATCCCAGCACTGGACTCTACAGGCTCTTGAGTGGGACCGGGTCTTGGTGACAAAAAGGTGGCCTCCAGGAGAGATCACACCAATGAGTACTCTCCAGTACCTCTGCCACCAGTGTTCTTGTCCCCTTAGTGAGTCACAGCCAACCCTGCCTCCCCAGGAGACCCTCCAAGACCAGCAGGTAGGTTTGTCCTAGGCTCCTATGAAGTCATTGCTTTTTCCCTGGGACCCGGTGCACATGAGACTTTCTGTGTGCCCTCCAAGAGTGACATTTCTGTTTCCCCCAGTTCTGTGGAGTTCCTGCAATCAAGACCTGCTGGCCTTCAAAGCTGAATGCTCTGGGGGCTCTTCCTCCTGACACCAGACCCGCAGGCAGGGGAGACTTGTGTGGGGCTCAGAGCTCTCACTCTTGTGGGAGAAACTCTGTGATATAATTATTTTCCAGTTTGTGGGTCTTCCACCCAGCTTGTATAGGATTTGATTATATTGCAAATGTGCCCCTCTTACAGTCTCGTTGTGGCTTCTTTGTCTTTGGATGTAGGATATCTTTTTTTGGTAGGTTCCATTCTTTTATGTCGATGGTTGTTCAGTTTTTAGTTGTGATTTTGGTCTTTCCATGAGAGTTGAAATCAAGTCCTTCTACTCCACCATATTGTCTCCAACCAAAAGGGGGAGAGATGAGACAGTGGGACAGGGCAGTGGCAACTGACTTGGAGTTTCTGCTGTGGCTTCCTTCCATCCCTGCTATCAAGCTTTGAGAAAGCCTATTTTTCTGTTTTTTATTTCATTGATTTGCTAATTTTTATTATCTCTTTTCTTCTGCTTAACTTGCTTTTATTCTGCTTTTCATTTACTAATTTCTTAATGTGGAAGCTTAGATAGTTAATTTAAGACCACATTTCTTTTCTGATATAAGAATTTTATACTATAAATTTTCCTTTAACACCACTCTGGGACTCTAGTCAACTTGGCCTCCCTCGACTCAAAATTCCAAAACAGTCAACTTCAAGACTCCAAAGTGTTCTGCCTGGGTTCCCTCTAGCTGTACTACAGCATAGAAGTGTTATCCAGGCAGTAAGCTAAAGCAATAGCAGAAATCACCTTATTTGTTTTCTGTCCCTTAGTATCATTATTCTTGTAACTCTACATATAATATCTTTAGAACCATTGTTTCATACATTTATTTCATGGAGGATTAACCCTCTCCCTGTTACTCAGTCTTGGTCAGAGACAGAAGTCTTGAATTTTGTTGTTTTTATTTAAATATAATTATTACCTCAAGAGTCTGGGTTTCTGAAAAAAATTAAAAATAGGGCACTCTTTTTTTTAAAAAATAAATTTATTTATTTATTTATTTTTGGTTGTGTTGGGTTTTCATTTCTCTGTGAGGGCTTTTCTAGTTGCGGTGAGTGGGGGCCACTCTTCATCACGGTGCATGGGCTTCTCACTGTCGTGGCCTCTCTTGTTGCGGAGCACAGGCTCCAGATGTGCAGGCTCAGTAGTTGTGGCTCACAGGCCTAGTTGGTCCACAGCATGTGGGATCTTCCCAGACCAGGTTCGAACCTGTGTCCTCTGCATTGGCAGGAAGATTCTCAACCACTGCACCATCAGGAAAGCCCAAAACTAGGGCACTCTTAAGAACACATTACATGATTCAGAATCATTTGAGTTATGTCTCAGAAATGTTATATTATATTTCTGAGGAAGAAATATTTACAGGCTTGATCTTATTTACATCTTAATTACCAATTTCTTATTTGCTCCAACAAAGTCTTTCTGTTGGAGAAATGTTCCTCAAGGAGGATTAAAATATATTTTGATGATATATCCTAGTTGAATAGAAATGTCAACATGTGTACTAATGTCAGGTGCATAATATACTGAAAATTTGAAATGTCTTCAATAATTAAATTCTGCAAAACACAATCAAAAGCTGCTAGGACCAAAAGTAAAATGGTGAAATTAATTATTTCTTTTCTGACTGAAAACGATTAATTCTTATACTATGATAGTTATTTTCTCAAGTAGCAAAAAGCACATGGACACCTTGCAGGTAGTCTAAAGGAAGCCTTTTATGTGTTCTTTCTAAGAAACCTCTTTAAAGCTTCAGAATATAGCTCAGTATGCAGTCATCTAGACTGCCCAAGTGCAAGTGACAAATGAGAAATTTTGAGGACAATTGAGCACTGCAAAACCACACAATGGATTGACATAAGGTTTTTTAATTATGGTTGTTTTTGAAACAATATAATTCAAAATGTTCAAGGGCTTCCAAGTTCATTCTTTGACCCTCTAATGTAAGATTATTAGTTCAAATGCTAATCTTTCTATTTCTACACTGTAATGATTTCTTTCAGATATGGCCTTTGAATGCATGTAATTATGGGCTGAAGATATATGAGATATGCATACTCTAGTTTTCCCGACCATTAAAACAGATAACTAAGAAGACTGATGAGGGACTTCAGATTGGAATGTTTTACAATTCTTCACTGTTTTACATTTGCAAATCATGAGGTGAAGGTTTGGTATTTCTAATAATTTCCACAAATTTTTTTTTTGTATTTTTCAAGGAGAATCTGACTTTTCAAATACTGATATAGGTAACAATACCTTCATTAAACATGGAAAAGTTAAGTAAGAGTTTACATGTTTTGGGGTAGTCTTCCTAAGGGAAAAATGCAAAAAGAAAATAAGTCCTAAGTGGCATTCAATCAATTATCCTATCATTTTCTTTTCCATTATATATCGATAAACATTTATCAAAAATAAATATAACATGTTATAGAGTAAACATAATGAAGGCCTGAAGGCCACAAAATGCCCACATTACTCATTTTGGCAGATTGTTATTTTCCAAAGATATCTACAAAAATATCTCCTATCTTACAATTTCCTCTAGAACCTTGCCACTCCACCATCAAGTGGTGGAGTCTGTATATCCTCTTCTTGAATCTGAGTGGGCCTTTGTGACTTCCTCTACTTACACAGTACAGCAGAAATGATGCTAGGTCATAAAATATTGTGTACTTTCACCTGTTTAGCTGTTGGATCCATGAACCTCGACGCATAAGCAATCTGATTTCCCTGAGGCTGCTATACTGCAAGGGAGTCCAAACTACTCGACATGGAGAAGCCCAGAATGTACCTGAGGAAAGAGCTGCCCTGCCAGTCTCCAGCTCTTTCAGTCATCTGTTCCAGTTCTAGCCAACTTCTGACTGCAACCACATGAGAGATCCCAAGCCAGAACCACCCAGTCCAACCCTTCCTGAATTCCCAACCTATAGATACTGTGAGACATAAAAAATTAATTGATGTTGTTTTAAGCCACTGAGTTTTGGAATGATTTGTTATGTAGGAACAGATAATCAAAATACTCATTCTTTTGGTTTATTTTACAACATTGACATGTTTTGCTGTCATCAATTATTAACACTGTGGTATTAATTTCTCTGAGCAGCAGTTGACTATAAAGGGAGGCAATGGGGGAAGGCTAGCTTTAATAGGAATGTGGAGCTCAGGAAAATTCTAGAGCAATTGATGAAACTTATATGGCTTTAGGCAACCAGGGTATAATGTGAGGACAGGTGCTAGATTAAGAGATGTATTGGAGGCAGAAATAAGCTTTGTCTGCTGAATCAAGGTGTTATTAAAGTATAAGTAAGGGTCATACTGACTGTGGTACTTGCCACAGCTGTAAGGCTACCCAGGACACAGTTATGATTTGCCTCCTCTACAGCACACGGAGAAATTAGAACAATATAAGATAATTTGTGATTTTTCCTCTCATTTAAATGAAAATATCATTTAAAATTAATTTTTCTCTTTAAATTGGAATGATGGGTTTTCTAAAATTTATCTATTAAAGTATTGTTTTCTTGACGTTAGGATTATTTGTGCAGAGACTATCTTAATGTAATTTGATTGCACTCATAGTTACTGCTTTTTGGAAATTTTTACATAATTTTGTGAGAAAAGCAAGAGTTGCTGGCTACTATCATTTCCTTTCTGTTTTCATTTATTTTATTTAAGATCAGAGAAAGTGTGGTCTGAACTAGAGTGAGTCATTACTCCTTGAATTCTTAGACTTACAATGTTGCTAAGTTTGGGAGTATACAAGACCATCCCCAAAGACTTTGGTTGCTCAGTTTCTGTCTTTCCCAACCAGATATCCTTTTGTCCCAAAGAATTGCAGTATGTTAATAATGACATTCAAGATGATGGTGATAAATAATATTATTATATACTAGATTGTTATCTTTTTTATATTAAGAGATTAACTCAGCAATAAATTGTATATAAACATTATTCAGGATAGTCTTTCTGTTTCCTGAAGGCATTGAAAGAAAAATAAAATGTCACCAAGTTATTTCAATAATGCTACAGAGTGCTGTGAAGGTCTCATGCTATAAATGAAGGTAGATTCATCTGACCTATGAAGTCAGATTGTTCACTCTATTGACACTGCAGAAAGGGATTGCCAAGTTGATTTATAAGTACTGGGGACACCACCAAGTTAACTCCTGCCTTCCAGCAACAGGTTGTCAAGTTTACACAGAAGACCTTATGCACTGGGGTGGCCTCATGTGTGACCTGAGCACTCTAGCTGACAGGGTAGAGCAGGTGTCAGTGACTTTAGCACATCTTGTTAAAACCCTTAACTGTACAAGAAATGTCATACTCCTGCTCATCAAAAAAAGTATATGAGGGTTTCTTTTACAGTTCTACCTTTTATAAGCCAGGATTTTCCCTCTCTATGCTAGTCCCACCCTAAACTACCAGCTTAAAGCAGAAACACACTAATCCCTGTTATCAAGATAATTTTAAGTAAGTCAGATAGAGACAAATATCATATGATATTACTTATATGTGGAATCTAAAAAATTGATACAAATGAACTTATTTACAAAACAGAAATAGACTCACAGTCGTAGAAAACAAACTCATGGTTACCAAAGGGGATGGGGGCTGGAGTTAAATTAGGAGTTTGGGATTCACATATACACACTACTGTATATAAAATAGGTAAAAAAAAAGGCCTACTGTATAGCACAGGGAACTATACTCAATATCTTGTAATAACCTATAATGGAAAAGAATCTGAAAAAGAATATATATATATATATATAATATATATGTATAACTGAATCACTTTGCTGTACACTTGAAACAAACACAACACTGTAAATTAACTATACTTCAATTTAAAAAAGATAATTTTAGTAAAGAAATACAGAATATATGAGCTAGGCTTAGATCATTATCTAAAACTACTATCTGGAATATTGATTGAATTTTATTTTTAACATAATTAATTTTCTTGGATTGGCCTTAAATGTTTTATTAAAGCCTGGAAAAATTGAAAAAGGTATAAAATAATACCATTTCATTTCTACCATTAAAATGAAGAGAAATCCAGATATTTAAAAGAAATAGATTTGACACTTTTAGAAGCAAGGTGAATCTGATAAGGCGGTCTTAGGGTGTGATAACGAAGCTCCCTTCTCCAGAGGCTCACATCTGTGTTCCTAGTAAAATATCAGTATCTAAAAGTTGAGGGGAATGGGCTATTCTAATATAAACACAGAACATTCTCCTATACAGGGCCTCACCAGACCACCAGTGAAGAGACATGTATGGACTCCAGGTTTCAAGAATGAATCTGTGGATGTATTGCTTCCTTATTCAACTAATAGTGGGAGGTAAATGAAAAATCCTACAGTTACTCCTCTTTCTGGTCCTGCAACAATTGGAATACCAGGCTATCTAAATAGTATAACAACAGGGGGAAATAAATCACAGCCTGATAGCTTTTTCGATTAGTTCTTATAACGTATCATAGTTTTAATTGAATCTCTATAAGACAAGCCTTATTTCCCCTTTAAAACAAAAGCTTTAATATTTTCTGTTCACATAAGCATAGTGATTGCATTAAATAGAAAGAAATAGGCTTTTTCCCCTATGAAGCCTTTATGAAGTATTTGTTTATTATAATGCACTTGCTTTTTAATTGGTTAGTTTCTTGCTTAAGCAAGCAAATAACCTAAAAAGGATAGTGTCATTACTCAGCAACTAAACAAAGTTAGCTGTAAATGTATCATCAATTTCAAGTTAGTAGTCTTTCCCAGTGGTTCCAGTGAAAAGACAGTATGGAACCAAGAGAGGAAACACAAACTATGTGACAGATCTAAAGGACATAACACCACTAAAAGAGAACTGAAATAAAATGGTATTAATAGGCATGCTCTTCACCATTTCAGTTTTACTATAGCTCTTTGATTTCAAGCTTTTTTTTCCTGTCTCTGTCATTCTTTTGTCCTTAAGATGACAATATTCCCCTTGCAATAGGTTTTATTAGTGTTGTTAATATAATGTTATTAATAGAGTTGTGGTAGCAATTGAATTAGTATTGTTAGGAAATGACTCTTGTAACTAAAAAATTTTTTGTCAAGAACTATTTTTAGTGTTATCTGTTTATATGATGTGTCATACAGTTGGCCCTCCGTACCTGTGGGTTCTGCATTCGGGAGTTCAACCAACCGTGAAAAGAAAATATTAAAAAAAAAAATTCCAGAAAGTTCCAAAAAGTAAACTTAAATTTGCCTCAGGCAGCAAGTATTTACATAGCATTTACATTGTATTTACAACTATTTACATGGCATTTACATTGTATTTACAACTATTTACATAGCATTTACATTGTACTAGGTATTATAAGTAATCTAGAGATGATTTAAAGTATACCAGGATGTGTGTAGGTTATATGCAAATACTAAGCCATTTTATATAAGGCATTTGAGCATTTTTGGAATTAGATATATGTGGCGGTCCTGGTACCAGTCCCCCATGGATACTGAGAGACTACTGTATATATTTGTACTTAGGTGAGTAGAAATATGATAAAATTAAAGTAAGACATAAAGACTTCATAAAGCTCTAAGACTATACTCATGCCTTCATGATTAAGCCCACCTTTTTCATATATTCTTTGCATTGTACTTAACCCCTCTCAGCCTCAGTTTTGCCATCTGTAAAATATTGATAAAAATAACTTTTTTCTTTGTTTATTTTCAGTTATATGAAATAATGAACAGAAAGTACATAGTAAATACTGAGTAAATGTTTATTTTTGTTGTTACTATTGTTAGTGTTTTTCCTCATACATATTTGATTCAGCCACCTATACATTTGAGAATATTGTATATAATTCTGGAAAATGTTGGTAGTAATTACCGAGGGTAAAGTTAGTTATATTTAAGGTAATACTGAATATTTAGTACACTTTGTCTCTTTCTGGTAAATACTTGTATGTGTACATGTGTTAAGTATGTAAGATCAAATTCCTTAGTATATAACTGATTAAATTAGCCATCAGAGAATATCAATAGAAAGTTATACAGACAATAATTATAATTAAAAGGCTACATATCAACAACATATATGTTTCTGCTACAAAAGCTTAAAAATAGAAAATATTTTGTATGCTATGTGTGCAATTCTGTGAAAGCTACATGTGAATATACTCAAAAACTTGAACATAAAAAAAAAACCTCAATGTTCGAGTAATGGGTATAAAAAGATTGAAAGTAAATTTTTCCTTTCATCCTAATATCTTCATATATTGTTTGAATTAAGCATGTACAATGAATCATAATAAGTTTAAAAACCTGAAACACCCTTTACTTGCTAGTGATATGAGCAAGCCTAGTGATTTATTCATCATATATTCTCCATATTCTCCATATATTCTCCATATCATATATTGTCCATCATATATTCTCCACAAAACGTGTATGTGTGTGTGTGTGTGTGTGTGTGTGTGTGTGTGTGTGTGTATGTGTGTGTGTGTGTGTGTGAGAGAGAGAGAGAGAGAGAGAGAGGTCTTTGACTATTTGTTAAGTCTGCCCACTTCCTCTCTACATTGTCAGTTCTATAACAGGAGCAGGGGACAAGGAAAGTAAATTTCAGAGGTATTATATAAGCAGGTACAAAACTCAGAGGAATATGAGCCAGAACTTTTGTCTACTACAATGATTGCTCATAATAATTTATTTTTCTCACTAGTCAATTGCCATAAATACATACAGCATTTGTGTACCATTCATAAAACTGAACAGTATGAGAACAGGTAAAATGAGATATTTTTGCCTTGTTTAAGTACATGTAGAATGTCATATCACATAGTGTTTTGGTACCAACCCAAACCCATTAACTGTAGTAACAATTCTGGTAGTGCATGGTAACTTCAATTAAATTACTGAACATACATGAATATTGATTTGAATTGTACCATGATGCTCACTTAGCAAAATGAAAAAAAAATGTGTAATATTTCAAGAAAGCACAGGAAGGTTACAAATAAATGGCAGCATTTCAAAATGTATTCTATATTCACTAGCACACAAATCAAAAAAGCCTTGTTCTACTAATCAGTATTATTTTTCATTTGCAAATTTTAATCTCTCATTGATAATAATAGCAGCTCTCATCTATACAGTGTTTATGATATGAGAGGCCTTGTGTTAAGCACTTTACATGTAAAATCTCATTTCATTTTCTTGATAATCCTATCTGAGGTAGACATGATTATCTGCATTAACATAGAAAATAACTGAGCTAAGTAAATCTTAATTCTGTGCCCATGGTCACATTCTTAATAAGTAGAAAACCTGGACCTTAAAATTCAATCCAAATTATTTAATTCTATACTTTGTTACCTCACCAAATTTTTAAAACCTCGTGTTCAAAGTCCTCATGCATTGATATTTGTTTATCCTAAACAATCAAAATTTAAGTTGACAATTTTGCAGGATGGTTTTAGGATACATATTGTAGACATGCATATATGATAAATGACCAACTGATAGAGGAAGGTGGACTTACCATGCACTCTCAAGATAATCAGGAGCCCCATGTAAAGCTGTATAGTACCAAACATGGAGGTAATAATGGAAAATTCAAGTCATTATCAAAGTTATCTAAATGTTTCCACAAAACGTTTTGATGTTTAATAGAATCTTTTGGTTTAGCTTACAGCTCTGTCTACAGAGCTATGAGGCTGCTTTTAAAATGTGTGTACAATTAGGCATCTTTAGAGAGAATTTACATTCTTTTAATAAAGTAGACAATGCCTACTTTATTCTGTAAGGAAAAGTTGTTTTATAAAGATAATGATAGTTTCATTGATTAAGACTTTTAATGGTATAGAGCCTGTGAAGTCTTTAAATGACCATGGATTTCTCAGTCTTCAAGGATGTTAACACGTTTCCTTAACCTCTCACTGATCAGTAAAACTGATGAAAAAGTTTAACAATTAAAGAATTTTTTGCCTTTACCTTGGGTGGTATTCTTTTCATTTTGTTCTAGAGGAGTCCATTTTCCCCTAATTAGAGAGATAATGGAAGAGTTACTGAGATTTTAGGTTATCAGATGTTAAATCAGCCCTTTCTATGCCAAGGAGCTTTGAAATAATAAGGGTGCTGACCTATACCCATGAAGAGGATATTAAACCCTAAACTCACATCAGTGAAAGAGTAAAAAGTATCCCAAGGGAGAAGCAAAAGGATTTATGCAAATAAACCTCAAATACCCAATCTCTGTATTTCAAAAGACAACTTTGAGTCTGGATATGCAATCATAGACAGAAGAAATTTCTCAGCAAAACTGCTTCCTACTGACTATTCCTATTTTTGTCTTTGCGTTTGCATGTGGTTTTTGATTGCTGGATTTCACAGGCAAGACTTTTCTGGTTGACAACTATCATAAAGCATGGCGAAATCAAGTTTAACTACAATATATGGAATTCTCAGGAATGTGGCAAATTCCAAGTCAAGGGATAAACACATCAGTTTTGAAACGCAGATACGCAATAAAAAGATGAGGAAGACATTTTCTTCCAGATGGTATACTCTGATAGAACAATTTTATTCAAAGTAGATTTTATCAGTGGGAATTGTGATACAAAATTGATTGCCCTATATTTTTCTTAGGACGAAATAAATATGGCATTAGAAAAGTGATTTTACACTATGGATTTAAGCATGAAATAAGCTACAAAAGGTAAAAAAATAAGTTAATGATAATCTTACATTTTCAGAGAAATTGTACTTCTGTTGTTACTACTACTACTGTCACTACTTCTACTACAACTACTACTAATAAAAATAACTAACATTTAATAAGAAGTATTGTGTGTTGAGATCTTTTATGTCTATTGATACATTTGATGCTAATAGTAGCCAGAAGAGATAGTTACCATTACCAGTTAGGAAAATTGAGTTTTAAAGAAGCTATGTAAATTGCTAAATTTCAAATAGTTAGTAAATGGGGTATCCAGGATCTAACCTCAGGTATTTCCAATGCCAAGTGTGTAAGCCTTTCTCCTATACCAAACTATCTTTTGCACTGAAGTATGAGAAGAAGAAAATATCTGAAGAAACTGCTTAGATTTGCTATGGATTTTAAATCTTGGTTCAAAATACTCTATAGATGTTTACTTAATGCTTTTGTACCCAGACAATCATTACAACTGAGAAATAATTAAGATATTTTACAGACCACTGAAAAATATTCTCAATAGTTATTGTCAGTTTATAACCATGCTTGATATATTGTGAACTGAGGAGCAGTATTAGAGAGAGAGAGAGAGAGAGAGAGAGAGAGAGAGAGAGATTTTTTAAAAGAACTATTCTTTTAACAAACAGAAGTGTTCATATTTGTACAACCTAGAGTTTGGGGCTTTTTAAACAAATTGGTAGAGTGGTGAAGAAATATGAGACAAGAATGTGGAAATATACTTTATAGATTAAAAGAGGATAAATACACACCACTGTAAAGCAATTTTACTCCAATAAAGATGTTAAAAAAAGAGGATAAATAAGGAACTTTTAAAGACATATCAAATTATTTTTGTCTATCAGTATGTCTTCAATTAAATGTTATTCCTGGGGCAGCCTGTCCAGGGGCAATTTCAAAACAAGTGATAACAACATATTCTTTCCAATTAACATTTCTTCACTCTTGTTCCTATCATATTTCCACTCTCTAATTCCAACGTTTTAAACCTAACAAGTTTTACAGATGACTTTCCTTTTCTGTCCTTGACTGAAATTGTTTCGGATAGTATGTCTTTGCCTGTCTTTCAGACATGAACATTTTAATTCCATTTTTGGCACTGAAGACCTGAATTGAGCTTTTCAGTGTAGAAGAGCACAGTGAATAAATGTCTATCAGAGACTGGTTCTTTGAGTACAAGGACTTTATGAGATTAAAATTTCAGAAAGGCAGTTCCTTGGTTTAGCAGAACTAGGAGAAGAGTTTCCAAAATCTACCAATTCTAAATCCCTTAAAACTTAAAATACAAAGTAACTTTACTTTTCTTAAAATTCTTTCTGATATCAGCCTCAGGACAGTTTTGTCCCTAGTAAATTATTTGTAAAGAGTTCCAAATTAAAGAAACTAATAATATTACATCAATAACAGAAAAACAAGCAAATCTGACATCACTGTTGTCATAATTTCACAATGGTATCTTTCACAATGACACTAAAAATCCCTAATAATGTTTAATTAAATTTCTAAACTGAATGAATTATTGGGTGCATAATCATAGATAATGTTGTTTTATGAAAAGAAGTTTCACATTTTAAGAAAAGAAAAGCATTACATCATATTTTAACTTGCCTTGGATATAAACAAGAGCTAATTTCGGATCTCCTTTTGAAAATTAAGTTTTGGCTAACTGATTAACTAATCAAATTCAGCATTTACTGTTCTATTTAGAGAGATCTATAGATGTCTCTGCATCTTAAGCAATTTTCTGATGGGATTATGGAAACCAGTTTCATTCAATGTGTCAGCAGAGAAAAAGGATGATATATAATAAACATACCATGTGTTTGGTTTATATGATGTTCCTTTAAAATAAAATCAGAGGACACTGACGGAAGTGAGTAAAATTCTTTAAAGATATGACCTAGGTGCACAATGTTCAAATTTCAATTTCTACAAAGGAAGCTGAGAAGTAGTGTAATTATTCAAGAGTAATTCAAATGATCATTCCTTAACCAAGGGTGTTTATAGGCCTGAGAAATCACTTCCCCAAGCCATATATACATATATATATATATATATATATATATATATATATATACACACACACACATATATATATATACGTATATATGTATATATATATATATATATATATATATATATATGGCATGTGTGTGTATGTGTGTTTGTGTGTGTGGAGAGAGAGACACACACAGTGAGTGACAGAGAGAGAAATTTTGTCTCCATCAACTCTCCCTACTCTCTAAGTATATACCTACCAAATGAGCAAGTCAAACCAAACACTTTTATTTAATGCCTATTCGGCAAACACAAGGCCCTAAAGAGCTTTTAGAGCAACTATTCATAACCCCCACCCTTCCCACTCTCTATCAATTGATAGCTTACTCCACTGTAGTAAAATTAAAGGTCATTGTATACTCTACCCTTATTTTTCTTTCTTCTATCTAAAATATCTCTACTTTTATGTACCTGGTTTCATCCTAGTGGTGTCACAAAGAAAGAATATTACTCTGTTCCTCACCTCCCTCATAATCCCCCATGTACATGTGTATATGACCTCAACTGATGCTAAAACAAAATTCTATTCAACTCCAGAGTAAGCTGTGCACAGTTATTTACATTTTGCTATTACTTTTGCCTATAACGCTATCCCTTCTGCTTCTCTTCCTTGAAAAAGGCTAATCATTCTTCAAATTCAACTCAAATATGCATCCTTATATGACTTTCTCAAGTAGTCATCCTCACAGTATTCTTTGCCTAGCATTTGGTAATTTTTAGAGAAAACATTAAATATACTGTTTTACAATTTATGGTTTCTGTATCTTCTCATACTACTATGAGTTTGTCTAAAGCAAGCACTATGACCTGCTTGTTTTTAATCTTCAGATTCTAGCACAGTTCCAGGCACTAAAGTTCCACAGAAAATGTGATGATTAAATCATATGGGGTTCAATAATTCCTTTGATATTAATACGGCACCAATAATTTGTTCTATCAATGGAGGCAACATTTGCGTTGCATTCATTTCCCAAATCTATCCAGGTTAAAAAAAAAATAGAAGTCAAGTACCATCTTGTTTTGGTTGTTATATTTTCATTAACTACCTGAGTTGTTTTCTCAACTGTCCACTTAGTTTGTGTTAAAAAATTATAGCAGCAATAAGTGAAAAACAGTGCCCCCAAATTAAAGGATTATATTAATTCCAACACGTATGTTATGGTTCAAGGTCACTTCTCTGAGGCCAGGTCTGTGTAAGTGAAATTATTCAGGTGATTCCAGTCAATAATTAAGTAAGCAATCTAGCTAGCAAACAAAACAAAACAAAAATCAGCTGTTAAGAAAAGGGAGTTTGGGGCTTCCCTGGTGGCGCAGTGGTTGAGAGTCCGCCTGCCGATGCAGGGGACGCGGGTTCGTGCCCTGGTCCGGGAGGATCCCACGTGCCGCGGAGCGGCTGGGCCCGTGGGCCATGGCCGCTGAGCCTGCGCGTCTGGAGCCTGTGCTCCGCAACGGGAGAGGCCGCAGCGGTGAGAGGCCCGCGTACCGCAAAAAAAAAAAAAAGAAAAGGGAGTTTGAAATATCTAAACTGGCTCTCTGTTGATTAAAATTTATCACACCGATGCCAATCTTGCTCTGCACTTCATGGTATATAGTTCTGGCATGAGTAAATGGTACATGTTACAGAATATTTTAGTACAGCATTGAGTGTACAGCTAATATCACTGTGCATCCATGTGCATCTATAAAAATTCAAAGATTTGAAAGGTGTGTAGCAATTCAACTTGCTCAGGGCTCTCTGGGAGGTATACATATTGATTGCACTCTTCCTGCAGCATTCACTTCCCAGGGGCATGGATGGAGATTCGCTAAATTCATGCTGGTACTTGAAAGGAAAAGAAATTAAATAGAAACTCAAGTCGTGGCATATTATAAGGCATTCAAATTTAAACATATTGAAATCTGCACTTGTGGACGTTTTCATGGAAATACTGATTTACTGTGGTCTCCAAATATTGCACTTTTCATTCTTCATAGACTGATAAACAGTCTTATGCCCCTTATTTTTTAATCTTGTGCCCTATTTATATAATTGAGAACCTTAATATTTTAGGTATTGTAAAAAAACAATCCAGTGCTCTGTGTTGATGTATTTAATAAGATTGTGCAAAGAACAGTTTGGAGCTAGTATTAGTGTTGTTTAAATTAAATTATACAAGTATAATTTGTTCAAGAAAACATTACTTAGCAGATATTCTAATGTAAGGACCACGATAAATTACTCATATCTTTTCCTTAGTATGAAGGCAGTGTGTAATGATGGAAAGAGCATAGCTTTTGCCCAGATAGATGTAGGTTTGCTTTCTCATAACATCAGTCACTATGTGACCTTGGCTGAGTTCCTCCACCTCTCTAAGGCTGTTTCTTCAACTGCGAAGAGAGCTAAAAGTACCTACCTTTAGGTAAAGTATTTTGTAATGTCCCTGTCCCATAGTAAGTACTCAATAAATGTTAGTTCCTGTCCTTCTTACCAAAGAAACAAAAACAAATAGACAAAAAACCCCACAAACCTACATTCTATGGAATTACAGACCACAAAAGTGCTGCCTTTGCTTTGCTACTGTCACTGAACTGCCTTGGTTCCCCTAAGTGAGGACTAATGAAAAACTCCTGTCACTGGGAAAACATGGGCAATGATCAATATACAACAACCCAGGCATTAATGAAGAAACCATCATGTAGGGAATAGTAGCATGAGGAAAATCAAGCAATCATCATTGACAGCTTTAGATATTTGATGAAATAAGTCCACATCACGAAAACACACTGGGGGAAACCTCTACTGCTGAACAAGGATTAGGATTTCAGGCCTTAGCAGTATCCTCATTAATTCCTCTCATTCAAGGATACATATTATAAAAAAAAAGAACTTGTGTCAGTAGGAAAATTATCTAAAATAAAGGAGTAAGTTCTAACAGTGGAAAATGTTTTCAAATGCAAAAAATCCACTTGAATATAAATTTTAAATGGTTAAGATGATTTGTGGCTGGTGGAAAATTCATTCTAATTTCTAAGGTTTTAGTAACAGCTTGTCATTCCTGCAGATGGAAAACTGAGGCAGGCACCTGTCTCTTTTTTTTCCTTAGTGGCAGGCACCTGTCTCTTTTTTTTTTTCTTAGTGTTCTTGTGTAGTAATTTATTTGAAAATAATATAATGTTTATGTCTGTTATGCTATTAATTTGGGTAGTAGATTAGTCAAAATACTTTTCCCAGGGGACCTAATCTCTAACTTTAACATGTAAGTTAATATAAAAATAGGATTCAATTTCCACAACTTTAAGTTAAAGGAAACTTGCGGTGGAGTAAAATTATTTACTAAGTATAAAACATCTATGCTAATTAAATTTCTTTCATGCTATATACAAACTCCTCTTTGAACTTGACAGCAATATTAGATATCTCCATTTTCCTATTTTGCTCTGTAAGTTCTCTAAAGGGCACAACTGCTTCATGGCAAACATTCTGCTCTATCATAAAAAAGAAGGTAAACAGCTATGTTTTGTGGGAGGTGAATAAAATAGAAAAATTAGTTTATCATGTAAACAGTTTCATACCCACTAGCAGAAAAGAGTCAGTGCATAGACAGATCTGACCCTTTTATCTCAAAGGACACTGAGGCATGCTTTTGCACTGCAAAGATGCCAAATTTAGCTATGTGAAATAATTTAAAACCAAGTTTACTTGACAATGCTTAGATTATCTAATCTACTCAGTACAGATACTTAATTCTCAAAAGATGACTTTTTGTTGCTCTATTTTCTCAATGATAGTAACTATTATTTCTTTTCTATGCTACAAAGAAAACAATCCTGTTCTATGGAAAAATTTAATAGCATCCTGTTGCCTCTTAATCATATATTTCATACATCTTATCTATATGTCATACACAATGAGGAAAAAAGAAAGGACTATATCTTTTCTTTCCATTTAAAAAATACTAGTTATAAGACCTGAATTCCCATATTAAAATTGTACAGCTGAATGTTAGGAACAAAAATGTGTCATGGACACTGTAATTCCTTCCTTTCTGGAATGCATGAAGCCAACACTAGTAGTGTTGGGAGATAAGTCCTGTGAGCTACTCTGAAAAAAATTTGATTTCATTGCTTTTCTAGAGAATTTCTTTCCAACTGCCAAGTGTGGTGGCTCCTTTATTTTAACTGAACAATGTCAATATTTAAGTATGAGGGCTTTTTTTTTTTCTAATTTAAGAACTATGTATTTAAATGACAATTCCTTCTGCTGATGGTACATCAAGTAAGATTACAAGATAATCAGAAAAAGAAAGACAAGAAGTAATAAATGTAAACATTAGCCTCTACTTAGAAAACTAACAATTAGCTAATGTAGAACACCACCGTTTTTAGAAGGTTGACTTGACTCTACCTTGAAATGGATTCAAGGTGAAAAATAAAACTAATTTGAAAGCAGAAAAGAGCCTACTGTAATTGAATATCTACTATGTTTCTTGTAGGTTTTATGCATTATCTTACTTCTTATTTTAGAAAACTTTGAGAGATTGGTATCATCCCCATTTTACATTTCTAGTTTTCTTCAACATTTCACATATCAAAGTTTATTTTCCATCTACTTTTCTTCAAATAGAAATTAGGTAATCTGGAAGTTTGGTTGAGGTAAAAGTCACTATAGACAAAATCATTTGGGTTTCAGAAGGAAAAAGAGATTTCAAATGTGATGATGTTTATAAAATTGAAAAGTCCCTATTTCCAAATTTAATTAAATGTAACTTCCCTCATGCAACCTTCTTATTTTGCCATATTTCAACCTGAACAGAAGATCAAAACATAAGAGAATACTGGAAATAAAGGAGAAAAGTATGCAGTCAGGTCATAAAGGGAAGTTGAATAGAGTAGTTTACAAGAAATGACGGGTACAACAAAAATAAGTCACTGTAGTGACCTGCATGGAGAAAAACAGGGCAGGAAGTCCATGTAAGAAAACAGGAATGATGGCTTGACTGAGGGGTAGAAGCCAGAGTAACTGGAAATTGAGCCAGACCTTTCTGTTCCTTAAAAAAAATTTAATAATACAATTTTTAAAAATTTTAACCTGCACAATTAACAGGTATTTAGAAAGCAACAGAAAGCAAATCTAGGTCAGTATTAAATAGAAAATTTCTGCTATTTTGTCTGCATTTTGTCCCTACATCACTAGCTTGGCGAAATTTCCCTGGCAACGAGAGGTGCCCTGTTAGCAAGTGCTTTCCTTTGTTTCCTCTGTGGAGAGAAAGTACCATTTTATTTCAGACATGGTACAAGTTACAGGTTTGCATTTTGTTCTGTTTTGTTTTAAATTTGTTTCTTTTACTGTGGTAAAGTATACATAACATAAAATTTACAATTTTAACCATTTTAAGTGTACAATTTGGTGGCATTAAGTACATTTACATTGTTGTGAAAACACCACAACCATCCATATCCAGAAATTTTTCATCTTCCCAAACAAAAACTCCATACCAATTAAACAATAACTCCTCATTCTTCTCCCTCCCCTGCCCCCAGTGCTTGGCAAACACCATTACACTTTCCATCTCTATGAATTTGACTACTCTATGTACCTCATGTAAGTGAATTCATACAGTATTTGTTCTTTTGTGAATGGCTTACTTCACTTAGTGTAATGTCTTCAAAGTCCCTGCATGCAGCATGTGTCAGAAGTTCCTTCCTTTTTAAGGCTGAATAATATTCCATTATATGTATATACCACATTTTGTTTTTCCTTTCATCCATTGATAGACAGTTGAGTTTCTTCCCCCCTTTGTGCTGTTATAAAAATACTGCTGTAAATATAAACATGGGTGTACAAATATCTGTTCAAGTCCCTGCTTTCAATTGTTTTGGATATATACCCAGAATTGGAATTCCTAGGTCATATAGCAATTCTGTTTTAATTTTTCTGGTCCTGAGATTTTCTCTGTTGAAAAGTTTATGATTACTGATTCAACTTCCTTATTAGTTATAGGACTGTTAAGATTTTCTATTTATTCGTGAGGCAGTTTGGGAGGCTGTGTGTTTCTAGGTATTTGTCCATTTTATTTAAGTTAGCCAATATACTGGTGTACAACTGGTAATGGTATTCTCTTATAATTCTTTTTTTTAATAAGTAGTCATGTTCTCTCTTTCATTTCTGATTTTAATTATTAGTCTTCTTTCTTTTTTTCTTAGTCAATCTTGCCAAAGTTTTGTCAATTTGTTGATATTTTTGAAAAAACAACTTATGGTTTCATGGATATTCTCTATTGTATTTCTATTCTCTATTTTATTTATCTCTCCTCTGATCTTTATTATTTACTTTGCTTTGGTTTAGTTTGTTCTTCTTTTTCTTCTTCCTGAAGGTGAAAGGTAGGTTGTTAATTTGAGATTCTTTCCCTTTTTAATGTAAGCATTTACAGGTATAAATTTACCTCTTAGACTTGCATCCCATAAGTTTTGGTACATTGTATTTTCATTTCCATTTGTCTCAAGATATGTTCTAATTTCCCTTGTGATTTCTTCATTGACCCATTGGTTGTTTATGAAATTTCTCTATATTGAGAATTTCCCTTCTGCTGTCGATTCTAGTTTCATTCCATTGTGATTGAAAAAGATGCTTTGCATAATTTCAATCTTTAAAAAAATTTAAAGACTTGTTTTATGGCTTAACATACCATCTTTCCTGGGGAATGGTCTATATGTTCTTGAGAAAAATGTATATTTTGCTGTTGTTGGGTGGAGTGTTCTGTACATGTCTGTTAAGGTTCAATTTTTCTATAGTGTTGTTCAAGTTCTCTGTTTCTATATCGGTCTGGTTATTTCAGGTTTTAGTTTTTAAATTTTTGCTCTTATTAGCTAGTTTGGTAAGGTTATATATCTTAACCCAGGAATACAAGGCATTATTAACAAAGTATTCTCACCTTGAAAATGATCAATTTTTCCATTCTTAGTTGTGCAGTTTTGAATTATCCTCTACTGTTAGTGTTCTACATTTAAAGAGTTTTCTCTTTATTAATGTATTCAACCTAACCAGTACTAGTGTACATTGACACAATGCCACACTTGGTTTCTATATTCTCTCTCTCTCTTTCTCTCAAGAGCTTCCTTCCAAATAGCCATAAAGCTCTGCTTCTGCATCACTCAGACAACTCAATGCTTACTATCTTAGGAACTGGAATGCAAGCTTTCTGAATAATAAGTGTGCTTATTGCTTCACATTTAAATAAAAGTGGCATGCAAAGACAACATTTTACTGTTGTTTCAAAGAGGGTTTTGTTATAAGGGTGTAGAATTATGTCTCTACCCAGCTGGAAGCACCTTTCATTCTACTGGGCTCCAAATGGTCACTACATATGAAGCTTATGAAATACTGACTAGAAAGCGAAACTTATTTATAAAAATTTTACAAATAATTTAAAAACTGACTACTACCATTATCATTTATTTTATTTTGGTTCAAAGTTCTTCTGGAAAAAAATTCCTTACTCCTTTATGTTGGTTGAATGTTCTGGATAAGTGCACCTAAAAAGCAAGTGACTAGTTTGAAAATACTGTGTCATTCAATCACATTTCACTGTATTAGTAACATACAAGTATGTGCCAGCTCTTCCTCTAGGTAGATTACACTTTAAAAGTTTTTGAGTAGCAAAGGTGTGGTAATAAGGTAAAAGAAAATTGATATGTTTAAGAGATGTTATGGACTGGACTGTATACGCTCAAAGTTCATATATTGAAGCTGTAACCCCTAATATGACTGTATTTGGAGATATGCCTTTAGGGAATTATAAGGTTAAATGAGATAATAAGGGTAAGGTCTTAATTCAATAGGACTTGTGTCCTTATAAGAAGAGGAAGAGACACCAGAGAGCTTTCTCTCCATGAATGCACAGAAAAGAGATCATCTGAGGACACAGCAAGAAGGCTGCCATCTACAAATATCATATGATATCGTTTATATGTGGAGTGTAAAAATATAGTACAAATGAACTTATTTACAGAACAGGAATAGAGTTACAGATGCAGAAAACAATCTTATGGTTACCAAGGGGGATAAAATGGGAGATTGGGATTGACATATACACACTACTATATATAAAACAGATAACTAATAAGGGCCTACTGTATAGCACAGAGAACTCTACTCAATACTTACTAATGGCCTATATGGAAAAGAATCTAAAAATGAGTGGATATATGTATATGTATAACTGATTAACTTTGCTGTACACCTGAAACTAACACAACATTGTAAATCAGCTATACTCCAATAAAATTTATTTTTAAAAATTAAAACATAATAATCAGGAAAAAAAAGAAGGTTGTCATCTATAAACCAGGAAGAGAGTTCTTACTAGAAACCAACCCTGAGAAGTACCTCGATCTTGGACTTCTATCTTCCAGAACGTTGAGAAAATAAATTCCTATTGTTTAAGCCATCTAGTCTGTGGTATTTTGTTATAGCATCCCTAGCAGCAGGCTTTCAGCTGTCTATGTGTGGCACCATTATCAATAATTTTGGGATTTATTGAGGAATTTTTGCTGAGTATTTATGTAATCTGTTGCTAAGTGCAGCCTTATTAAAATATACCAAATCAACAAAAAATTTTGATTCAATTGGCTGAAGGTAGGCAGATGTGAGTATAACAGTTTTCAGTATCATCTCTTGGGAAACATAAAAAAAAATTGCTGCAGGATTTTATTCGTTGCAATCATGGCTAACTTAAGAGGGCTGAGAAACTGTCATTTTTCTAGGTTTACCTCAATTCGACATCATCTTATTTTCATCTCAAATTCACTAGAAGAATTGGTCAGTGTAGCAGTTTTATTTTATTCTTCTTTGATCAAAGATTATTATGACTTTTAACATAAGGGGTATTCTAGTAAAGTGGAAGAAGATAGGGCAGACAGAAGTCAAAACATAAGGATGGTTGTCCTGTCCCAGACAGTAAGATGTTTTGTGAGCCAGGGAATATCATTTAATATTCCTAAACCTCACATTCATCATCTGAAAAATGGGGGGGGGTAAGCTAGATAATCCCTAAGGATTCCCCCAGTTCTGACAATATATTATCTGAAGATTAATGTTCTTCTTACATAATACACTCTCTTTATTTTGTTTGAAGTGAATTACAACAGTCAAAAACAAACACATCTGACATAGATAGGGACATCATAATTAACATGTTTCTATATTAGATGGTTCTTTTCCAATATCATAAATACATATCAATTAAAAACAAAATTAATATATCTAATCAGCATTTTGTCAACTTAATAAATTCCAGTGAATTTGAGTCAGTTTCTGTTTCTGCTTAATACTTTGGACTTAAAGGCTTTCAATGATAGCAAGATCATCATTTTTATAGATCACATTCTCTAAATGAATACAGTGAAAGCCTTCAGTAAAAACAAGTTTTACTTAATTATTTTCATCAACATTGAGTCCAGAGCTAAATTGGGAAACATAAAGAAAGAATTTTGCAGGTATCTTATTAATATTATCAATTTAACTAGCCAACCAGGATGACCCTGGGTAGATATAATCTAAATATGACACAGGTGTAAAATACTGTTTTTGTGATTTACCTTTAAATACTCTCCCTATTTGTTTTCCCTAAACATCATTGCTGATAAAATTTCTCATTCCACTGGAAATTAAGTGTTCTTATGCTCCTAACATAAAATATCTCATCTTATTTAAAACTCATGTTGCATTGTAATAAATATCTGAATGCATTTAAGCACTGTTTATCTTGTAAGGCATGATTCTAAAACACTAATATTAATGGCAGTACAAGGGACTGTCTTGGGTTGTAACTGCAATCATTAGTGTTAGTTGTATTCATGGGAGGGAAAATCAGCTTCTCAGTATGAAATTACTATGTAAAAGTGATCTTTAAAAAATGAGAATGAAATTTTACTCTTTAAAAGGTTTAACAGATATCACTTCTTAAACATCTGGGGGCCTGAGAAACATTTGTTTACAGGTGCCAAACAAATGCAAATATATTCATAGTTGGAGACACAAAATGGGACCACTACACAAGACATACAGTCAAAACCACAGCAATTGCCAGATAGCGTTTCTTTAAATGACATACTGTCAATATTGTTCTTTTTGTTCAGATTTATCTCACTTAGGGGTTCTCTAGGATACTATATAAATGATCATCTTGGAGGAAGAGATATAAAAATCCACTGAATTTTAGAATTCTGTATAGAAATGCTGACCACACTTCCCTGCCTGAAACTCTGTCAAGCATTTGCTTTGCAATGCTGTTACCTTCCTCTCTTCCATCCTATTATCTTCCTCCATAAGAGTGAAATTTTTTGGCTCTTTTTCTTCCAATCATGTCATTGAAATTGTATTCTGCTAACATTTGTAAATGCTATCTTCTTCTTCTATGTGTTCTTGGGTAATGTCATCTATTCCAGTGACTTCAAATACTATATGCCCTGTCATGACTCCCACATCTTTATCTCCAAGGTCAAATTCTCTCAGAACTCAAGACCTGTATTTTAGTTGCCTCCAGAACATCTTCATCATGATAACCTACAGTTCCAGCAACGTAATGTCTCCAAAACCATATCCATAACCTTCTGCCTCAAGTTTTGTCCTCTCCCTATATATCCTACTTGTGTTGAAATCAGAACTTAGCCAGAAACTATTGTCCCATTATCAAATTTTTACTTGTCTCATATTCAATTTCCATATTCAATCAATAATTTTTCAACTTTCTACCTCATATATCTTTTGAATTTATTCTCTATTTGTTCTTACTATTGGAGTCACGGTGTAGGCTCTTAAGAAATTTAATATGTGCATCTGTGCTTAGCTTACTCCAATACTTGTTCCACACAGCTGCTAGAATTGTTTTGTTAAACCCAAATCTAGTCATATCACTCAGGATCTTAGAGGATACCAGGGTGTTACATTGCCAAAATGGTAATTTTCAATTTTCTTAGTATGACATACAAGGCCCTTCATAATCTATGGTAACCTCATACCTTAAGCTCTAGCCTATTTAAAACAAAACAAAAAGTGCTCCTTCTAATAAACTCTGATTTTATATTCCTTTATCTTAAAATTATGGGGTGAAAAGTTACTTCTAGCAGGACACCTGAGGAACTCCACAGACTTGCTCCCCAGTGAAACTGGTAAAAATTGTAGAAGAACAGCCATTTAAAGTCTCTGGAAATGGGCCTAAGGCATCCAACTAATGAAGAAATACTTATTCAAGAATATCTACTAATTAACAGGATGGAAGAAAGTGGCTTCCCCTGCCCTGCGCATCATGCATTCCCTGTGGGGGACACAGGATGCATGGGGGCCGGCGGGGCCTCGTAAGCAGCTTTCAGGGCTCGGGACGTCTTCCTAGTGACACGGCGACAAGCTGCTGCACATGCTCGTTTGGAAACCAAGCTGAATGCCTGCCCGGCAACCACAGGTCTGGGTGAAGGCCGTCTCTCCAACTCAGCCCAGGGCCGCCTGTCTTGTCCGAGGCCAGATGCCTCTCTCCCCAGCCTGCCTTCCATGGAGCAGGGGGCCACTTCCCAGTGTGGCTCAGACAACCGCGGGGAGGTGTCCATTCCTGGGTCAGGGTGCCTGTCTGGGTATGGGTGGGAGGCTTTGCTCCCTCGCCTCACCTTGGAGAGTCCCTTGTGCCAAGTGCAGAGGACCCTGAGGGCTGGAGGTGTCGCTCTCCCGAGCAGCTGTGGGTTGTCGGGCGCGGGCCGCTGTGGCTCCCACGGGGCCGGGAATTGCTGTGTGGGTGGGTTGGGTGCACGCCGGGTCTCTGCTGCCCCGGGACTCTGCACAAGGGGCCCCTCCTCCTCCCAAAGCCATCGATGGAGCTTCTTTGGAATTGTTTGCCAAAATCCCAAGGTAGAATCCAAGGGTCCAAGACCATTTCCATTGAGCACACGTTTTCCTTTTCCATAGGAACATTTTTTGTTGTTTTTTTTTAACCAGCACCACACCATGCTTCCGAAGGCCATGTTTCGTCTTTCCTGGATCACTACAGTGAAGTATTACAGTTGTACAATTCCCAATCTGGCCTTGGCTTGCTCGGATAAAACTTTGTATGTATTTTGTAAGGCATAGATTCTATATTGTAATGATGTCCTATGCAAAAAGAAAAAAAAATAACTAAATTGTAAATTTTATTGTTTTAACATGTATGCATGTTTAGTGACATTTACATTTTGAAATTAAATTTATGATTCATTAAAAAAAAAGAATACTAAAATTCGGTCAAAAACAACAAGAGTCTATAGTATCTGAATGAAGACCCATGTCTTCCATTGGTCTCTCTTTGAAGTGAAAGCAGCTGAGAGGTAGGGGCTCTCTGCTTCCACCAAGACCTCACTCATGGGTTGGAGGCTTTACTTTGGACCAGAACCCTGAGAATATTAAGGTCCCAATCTAGCCTGCCCTGGCTTGTAAGGCAGTGAGTGGTTCCATGCCCAGAGAGAAAGGCTAAGATTTGAAACTATTGTGACTGCCCATCCCTTCCTTCACCAAGCCCTCAGCTCCTAAACCAAGAGTATCACTGAGACAGAAGTACACCAACCAGGACCAGATGACTTCACTGTTGAATTCTACCAAATATTTAAAGAGAATTAGCACCAATCCTTCATAAACACTTCCTCCAAAATGGAAGAACAAGTGAACACTTCCTAACTCATTGTATGAGGACAATATTACCCTGATACCTGATACTAAAACCAGACAAAAATATCACAAGAAAATTACAGACCTGTATTTCTTATGACTATAGACACAAAAATTCTGAAAAAATACTAGAAAACCAAAACAGCAACATATAAAAATAATTATACATGACCAAGTAGGATTTATCCCAGGAAAGCAACAGTAGCTCAACATACAAAAATCAATCGTATATCACATCAGTAAAAGACAAAAATACACATTATCATTTTAATAGATGTAGAAAAAACTTTTAATAAAATCCAATACCTTTTTATGAAAAAATACTCAACAAACTAGGAGTAGAAGGGAACTTCCTCAATCTAATAAAGGGCATTCATGAAAAACCCACAGATAACATTGTAACTGATGCAAACAGTTGGATGCTTTCTCACTAAGACAAGGCACACAACAATGACGTCCACTCTTGCCACTTCTATTCAACATTGTTCTAGAGTCTTACTAGAACAATTATGCAAAAAATAAAATAAAATAAATAAATGAAATACATCCAGATTGGAAAGGAAGAAATAAAACTACCTCTATTTGCAGATGACCTGGTCTTGTATATAGAAAATCTTAACTAATCCACTAAAAAATAATTAGAACCAATAAAGTTCAACAAGGTTGCAGGATACAAGATCAATATATAAAAATCAGTTGTATTTACCAATTCTTCCATTTTTTTGTTTTTAGATATAACAAATGTAAGCAACACCATATATTTAACTTTTGGACTGGTTTTCATTTTTTGTTTTTTTTTGTGTTTTTTTTTTTTGTGGTACGCGGGCCTCTCACTGTTGTGGCCTGTCCCGTTGCGGAGCACAGGCTCTGGACGCGCAGGCTCAGCGGCCATGGCTCATGGGCCCAGCCGCTCCGCGGCATGTGGGATCTTCCCGGACTGGGGCACGAACCTGCGTCCCCTGCATCGGCAGGCGGACTCTCAACCACTGCGCCACCAGGGAAGCCCTGGTTTTCATTTTTGTAATGCTCTCTCAGTTCTATAATTGCTTGCAGTTCAGTGTTTATTTTACAATTTTACTCATAAATCATATTTTGCATTTGTCCTTTGAAAAATTTAAGTTATTATTCATGCTGATTTTCTCTATATTTTTGGTATCATTACAAGTTTTCTTAATCATTCATGAAACTACAATTATATATTTATTCCAATTAATTAACAAACACAATAGCTGACCTCCTTTTAGGTAGTTACCATTTTGGCTTCCAGAGAATAGTTTTAAACAGCTGAGTGAGAAATAGAAAATTTCAGAACTTCCATGACTCCATAAGCTTTTACAATGTGAGATGTTTCATCGTACAAAACTCAAGACCATAATAGCATTGTGTTCACTGAAAATGGCAGGAATATGTTTCTCTAGGACCTTGAATCTAATAATTACTATTTTTATGTATTTCCACACAGTAGTTCTCTGACAGGATGCCCTTGTTTTACAACAGAAAACACTAAGGTATTCTTGATGAGAACTAGTATATAGCACTTGCAGAACAATAGTTTATAAAAAATTCTCTTTGCAATCACTATGGATCCACTTGTTTTTCCCCAAGACCACAGCTCCTGAAATGTATGAACAAAAATGGAATATCCATTACTGTGGAGTATTGGGATGACTGGAGAAGCTGGGTACTTAACTAATGGACATATTCCCTAAGAAGGGGAAATTATTAAGCAGACTGGAGTAAAAGCCATTGATACTGCTAGAATTGCTACTGGGACAAAACTCTCTAATATTTTTAGTATATAATTAAAATTATTTTTTTTTATTTTAGAGTCGTTTTAGATTTTCAGAGAAGTTGCAAAGGTAGTACAGATAGTTCCCCTACTCCACACACATTTTTCTGTTACATTGCTATGATAAATTTTGCAACTATTAATGAACCAATATACTATACACTATTATTAATTAATTTATGCTTTATTAATTAATTTATGCTTTATTTGAATTTCCTTAGTTTTTACCTAATGCCTTTTTCTGTCCCAGGATCTCATCCAGGATTCCACATTGCATTTGGTCACCATGTCTCCTTAGATTCCTCCTGGCTATAACAGTTTGTCAGACTTTGTTTTTGATGACCTTGATAATTTTGAGGATTACTGGTTAGGTATTTTGTAGTACGCCCTTCAATTTAGGGAAAACTTAATGTTTTAAAATTCAGATTTCATAGCAGAAGACACAAAGATGTGCTTCTACATGCCAACGTAGCCTTTGAGAATGTGTTTACAGTTTTAGTTCTAAGTTCAAAGGAAACCAGATAAGTGATATAGAACTTCAACTTTCAATTCTAGGCCTAGATATGTCAACATTAACAGATTAGACACAAGTTTCTAAAGAAGTTAAAAACCTGGGCCTTTTATGTTTTAATTGTATTTGATTTGTATTAGACTGCCATACCAAGTATCTTCTCATTAGAAGGTTGCATTTATTTCCTCTTTATCTGCTTTTTATTTGTCCCTTTTACAACATGATTGAAAAGTTATCTTGGCATAAAGATATCTTATGGCTAGAAATATAATTAGAACTATATAAGAAAGTACAAAATGCTGACCAAAATTCCCAGCTTCCTAGAACTTGTTTTTATACTCTTGACATTTTAAGCGAAATACACAAATCACAATGAAAATAAACTTAAAGCATGGATTTATTCCCCAAATAACTTTCAGGTTATGTTCTTTAATCATAGGGGATTCATCTCAATAGCCTATACTTTGCATACCTAATCTACCACCGTGTACCCTGTTTTGTTTGGCCATATTAACTCTGAAACCAATACTATTCTAAAACATTTATAGTTATAATAATTTTCTGTTAATGCATAAATGACTATCCTAATGCATCAGCAAATGTAATATATGTTTATTTATATTTATTTTATGTAAAAACTTTTGTTCCTAAATTTAATGCTTCTAGTTTTACTGGTTTAGCTTTATTCTATATAAAGTGGTAGGAGGGGCATTAGGGTTTATTCCTTTTTACTCAATAATTAATTCACAATGTAAATATTTTAGGGCAAGTGTGACCAAGCAGTTTATCAACTAATTGATGATATGGAATTCTAAAGATGGAAGAAAATAAGTTAATTACTGTATCTTGATTTCCCCATTTCCAAAATAAGCATCACATCTAGTGAGAGGAGCAAGAAAGGGCCAGTTAGAGGGCTCTGAAATCCTTAGAGCAAAGTATATACATAATACATACATACACACTTAAAATAAAACAAAATACATACATACACACTTAAAATAAAACAAAATACATACATACACACTTAAAATAAAACAAAATATTTAAGTCTTTACTATAACTAGAATAGAAATGGAATCAAGTTTGTAAACTTGTAAATCAAATTTACAAAAACAAGTGATTGTATCCATTATAATTCCAAAGTGACTAATTAAATTTTATTCAATGTTGCATTAAGTTTTACCTTTAGTCACACTGGGACATTTTATTTAAATGAAAAATTGTGTTGTATGCCATTCACCACACACAGCTTTTCTTAAACTTGGCATCAAAAATGACATTTTGGTGTCGCTGAGATCTGCCTACTACTTCACTATTCCCCTCACTTTATTTTCCATAGAAGAAACTTTAATGTAATGAAATCTTAGCTGGTGCAAGCTCATGGTCAATTACAGCTTGGGTCATTGTTAACCCACTTAAGAACACCGAGAAATCCAAAAAATGTTTCAAGAAATTCATGGAATATAACATATAGTACATATTTAATTTTTTTTCCTGTCAGCTCAACTTTTCCTAGGCAAATAGACATATAATGTTGTTCCTTACTGAGAATTTTTAGCCATGAGATATGATAACCACGATACAGGAAACCATACAATAGTCCACAAATCTTTAAAGGAAAAGAACATTTTAATTTGATTAGCTCTCTAAGATTGTTTGGTAGTGGTTATTGCAGACATAGCAGAGGAATGCACTGGCTGTAATTATAGTATTGAACAGTTTAACAAATAAAGTATCACATTCTTCAATATTTACCAAGCATTTTCTCTTTTCTTTCTTTCAAGGGATACAGTTAAAAATCTCTGCACAGATGCACACATGTACAGCATGACAACTGCCTTGGCAAAAGCCTCTTTGTTTTGCTGAATGGTTCCATTATGATCTTCTATCTCTGGCTGTCATTGATTCCTAAAACAAATATGATTCTTTCTTGGTTTTATCAGGCAGGCTCTTTCTTGTTAATTACTCTTAGTTCAAATCACTTTGCTTTTCATTAAGGTCAACAAATTGAAGGAATTAAATAAATAATTCATGTCGTACTCTTACTGTAGCTCTCTCTCCTTGACTTTGCAGTTCTTTGAATACCAATAAATACTAAACTGTTTTTCTTCCTTGCCTATTGTTCTCAATAGTGACTGTGCGTAGTTATGTGTTTTTGGGGGGGATGTGGTTTTGTGGTACAGTGCATCAACTGTAAAGATTTCATAACAAGAATTAGGAAGACAACTTTCTTGAACATTTTCTTCTTGACTTTTCTTGTTTTGCTTCTCAGGATTGTAGCTCCATTATGTGACAGTCTTATTTGAATATCTACAGATGTATTTTTTTTAAAAAATCATCCCCTATGTGCCAAACTCTAAGAGATCTCCTGAATTGTTTTCAACTAAAATAGAACAAGAGGTAATCTGACCTAGCAAGCAGTGCATAGAAATGACTTCCATGAAAAGATAGTATAAGTAGAAATAAAATGAGAGTGAGAGCATTTAAAGGACAGTGTGCAAGTAAAGTGCTCCAGCAACATGCAAATCCATTAAGGATCTTTCCAATTTATAAATTCCCCATTGTTTTCAGTAAAACCTTACCTGTTGACCGTCATGGCACTTAAATATTTTTTCTAAAGTGAAAATTTGTTTTTTCTCCTGCAGCAGAACCTGAGAATTGTTCACCCATTAATCAAGCAAGATCAGCCACTTTATTAGTTCTTAGATGCAAATGACTCTTTGCACCCATAATCCAGAGAGATAAGATTAAACTCTATGTTTTCTATGTCTAATATGTTATAACTATTAAATGTAAAGCCCAGTATTATATATAATGGCCCATCTTTTCTTGGAATGCGTATGACCATCTACTAATACTTAACCAAAGAGATATAGTTGATTCTACATTCTATCTATTCAGAGCTGATTTTCCAGAAAGTCTCGAGGGTGGATAATTAAAGAAAATGAATTATTCTTGCTTTCACTGGCACTCATGCTTTCTAGAAGAACAAGAATACAAAGCCTGCATCATTTTTTTGTTCGTTTGTGAAAAGGAGAAGCAATGCCGCCGTCTTTCCCTTTCTCATGAACTTGCACATCAAAGAACTTGATTACATGAATACCTGGTTAAAATGAACTTGATTGGCAGTTCTAAAAACAAATTAGCCTTATAACCCCTAATATAATCAACAATACACTGTCACACTGTCTTTTATGAATCTAAATCGGTAACTGCATTTTCAAGTGAACTCACTCTCAAGGATGAGTATTTTACACAAAATTGCAAAACAGACTCACATGACGATTTTCAAATCTATTTTATAGTACATACAACACTATATTTTCCTATGCATCTCCAATGTAAATACATATCTGACAATCAGAAATATTCAAGAGCAAAAATAAGGGAACTTTCTATTTCTTAGGCATGAAACAATGTAGTCCTAGAAGTTTATATCACATTTTCACCTAAAAAACTCTCCAGATATGCAATTTTATTTGACATTTTTTCTCTAGAACAACATCATCTTCATATTTCTGAGCACTTGATAAAATAAATACCAGTAGCATTTATTGCTTCCTTGTAACCACAGATAAATTGGAGAAGAGGGAATGATGCTTTCAGACCTTCATTTGTGGCCTAGCTCTGCTGTTAGTAAATCAGATGAACAATACTTTCTGTCTAGTTCCAATCACTAATGGACATGACAGAAGGATACCCTCTACTTTCCTGATTTCCTCCTTCTATTCAAATTGTTTTCAGAACCCTTCAGTAATTTCCCTTAGAAATATCATCCTAGGAGTTCAAATGATAAGGTCAAAGTCACTCTCTATGTTACTTGATGCATGCTGTCAGGCAGTCTTAGTCACCTCTTTGAGCATAATGGAATAAAAGTTCTGATCAAAATTGCAAATGGCAACCTCCTGCATTCAATATTCAGAACTAGTTTTACATACAGAAGGCAGTGGTTATGTAAGTCATATACTGGAGGAATGCAGGGGAAAAAGCCAACTTGTCAAATAACCACCATTTCCATCTTGACCCTTTCATACCCACAATGTCCCATGGCAATGACTAACTACAGTTATTAGGGGTTCATTGTTTTTCTTCAGCCGGTGCATTTAGTGCAATTCTTGAAGAAAATGCAATTTCACCTGAAGCGGGAAAAGATAAACCAAGATACGAGACAGGGGATCATGAAGAAGAACGCTAAACAGCTAGAATCCCATGAGACGCAAAGCATATGAGTGAGATAAAGGCAACTATAAATGAAGGAGGTAGAGCAGAACTAAGACAAACCTGGTCTATTTCAAACTTTGTGTCATCTTCCTGAGAGGAAATGTCAGAAGAGACACCTCAAAAAACCTCTGTATTACATAATTGGTCTAAATATGCTTCATGGGAGATGAACACTCCTCAAAGTGAATAGGCTTTGTCACAGTTTATAATCTGCTTTTATAACTACAGCTCTGCCTCTGCTGATGTTCAACACAGCAGGGAGATGAATCACATCAGATGTGCAATTGTCTACAATAACATATTGTCCTTTTCTATAACAAGTGCTTCATGAAATACTCAAACAAAAGGTTTTTTTTTCCTTTTCCTTTGTGAGGAAAGAAAAATTGAAAGCTATTTTTAATTTCTCATTCAGATATTACTTACGCTCTCCCCCTTTGTGCTTTCAATCTTAATTTTCCTGGTAAACACGTAGAGTAAAGGGATGTAGAACTAAGGTGATGACTTTGAAGAAAAATGCTCAGCTTGTGAATATGTAATAAGTCCTGCATTGGGGGCTGAGAACATTACATATTTTTTCTTATCAAAAATCATAAATTTAACCAACAAGGACCTACTGTATAGCACATGGAACTATACTCAATAACCTATAATGTAATAACCCATAATGGAAGAGAATGTAAAAAAAGAATATATGTATATGTATAACTGAATCACTTTGCTGTACACCTTAAACTAACATAACATTGTAAATCAACTATATTTCAATAAATTTTTTAAAAAAATCATAAACTAAGTATTAGGAACCATTTTTAAAAAGCATTGAAAAGCTTAGCTTAGGGTTAGGTAAATAATGTTATTCAAAATAAGTGGGAATTTTCTGTTTTTCCTAATGAGAAATACACATAGATAGTCAATCAGAAATAACCCATTTCAAAATATTTATGACAGGGCTTGAAAGTTTATTGAAAGGTAATCTGATCTCCTACAGCTTTGACTGCAACCAGCAGGCTACTCTTGATTATTTCTGCACAACAGGAAGCCAATTAGAATTACAGCAATCACTTTCTCATGTCTAACTTACTGAAAATTGGTCATCTGTCTCCAGAAGCAGTCAGGGAAATGTACTGTATGTCTACCAACATCAAAATTTCAGTTTAGAACTAAGAGTCACAACGGAGATAAAAATGAGATCAAATTCAATTTGTAGAAAGAGAGAGGAGTGTATCAAACTATTGACAATTTAGGAAATTACCAAGTATCAGTAATTCGTGTAGCAAAGACACACATTTTCTGAGATTTTTGAAAGACTTTTATCTATTTGTGAGGAAACAATTTGACCAGAAGTCCGATTTAAGGAGATTCACACAGTAAATAGGTATTGTAAAGCTTGCTTGTGGTAGGCTATTGTCTCTCCTGCTTGGCTCTAATTCCTAAAGTGTCAGTCACACATTTAATATGGATATCTCCAAGCAGTATCATAAACATTGCCAAGAGGTCAATATGCTACCGCTAAAGACTGAGCTAAGAAGCTTCCATTTTTCTTACCATTTTATCACAGTTATCAGTTTTTCAGGGTAGAGAACAGAGGATGGAGTACAGACAGGACAATGCAGATAAGAAGTTGGGAGCACAAAGAGACATGCCATGGGTCATGCCTGGCCTAAGCAGGGATGATTCTAACCCAGTTGGCATGGGTTGCATGAAAGCACCAGGCAGATTGAAGGGAGGATTTACTAGAGACAAAAAGCTTACTTTGGGGATTTTTTCCTGGATTGGGCCATAACCCTATTGATGGTACCAACAAAATGTTATTGTAAGTTTATTTTATTCACATTTCCAACTTATTTTTGTGTGCAGTATGACAGTTTATCGTATATAAGTAGTATGTATGAAATTTCAGGTAGACTTCTGGCAACTTATTTTAAAGTTTCAAATTGTTCTAAGTTTTTCCTGTACTTGTAAAATTACTACTGATTCTTGGATAGGAAATGGTTTCCATGTTTTTCCCGCTCTTCCTAGAATACACTTCCTTTTCTGTTCTCTTCCATATTCCTTTGCATCTAGCTCTCTATAAATAACTGTTACTCTTCTTCACAAGCAATCCAGTAACTACAAGAGAAATTTAGGAAAAAATAAGTTAGTAATGTGGATATTTATTTTCTCTTCTTGAGGAAGGAAGAGAAGAAAGAAGGGGAAATTAAAGAAAGGTATTGATGCTTTTGAAGGGAAACTGGAAAAAGAAGGAAAATGAAAGCAAATCAGGGAAAGAAGAGAATGAAAGGGAAGACAGGGTGTCAGATTGTCACAGGCCTATTCCACTCTTGCCACTTATCTCACAATGCTTTGAAAAAACTTCAAGTTTATTCTGGCCAATCAGCTCACTACCTTTTATCCCATCTACAATCCAAATTCAAAAATCACAGTAGCTCTACCAAAGAAATTGTGGTTAAAATAGATTTGCAGTAGGCAGATTTATAGGCAAGTAGCATTTATTGATATTATAAATTTTTACCAAGAAGTGTTGGCAATGTCTCTTCCCATGTTCCTTTTTTCAGTTCTAAAGGAAAAGCCAGCAGCAAAACTTCATCATGGTAACTTAAGAGTCATATAAAGGACAGAGGTAGAAACTATCCTTTTTTCCTTACAATTCTAACCTGAGATCCAAGGAAGGGATTGCATTTACATAATGGAAAAGATCATTTCTTCATGAAAAAAGATTTCTTCTTTCACTTACCATTTCCATTCATCCATTCAACAACCCTGTCCCTGCCATCCCCCTTTTCTAATCCCTTCCCTGGATTTTAAGTCGGGAAAGTGAGAAAAAAAAAAAAAAAAGATACTTTCCACCTTTGGGCTTTGTATGACTCTAAAATACTACAATCATTTTCCATGATGAAGCGTTGCTGCTATGTTCTTTTCTCTTAGAACTGAAAAATAGGTCTAGGGAGGAGACATTTTCCAACACTTCTGGATGAAATTTATAGTAAACTATGCTTGCCTACAATTCTGTCTGCTGCAAATCTCTACTAACCACAATTTATCCATTTTACCAAGTAGAGGGATGATTGGCATTCATGATTCCTCTCAACTGGTGAAATTCATATGGACCTTCTAGATTATTAGGAAAAGTTTTAAATGATATTTGCTATGTTTTTAGTGTCAACTACTCTATATTGTATTGTAATGCTTTAAAAAATGATCATCAAATGATGATATATAATATTTGATAACTATTAAGTTTAACCAACCTGAACTTTCTCCCTCACTCTGATTAAAAAACAGCAACTTTACTGTACAAAATCCTCACTCCCTGATGTAAGGAGTCAGTCTAAAACAGCAGGGGCAAAGAGCAGACAACCACAGCTGTATCTTTCAACAGCCAGGGGATAGCTCAGTTGAATGCATGACTTCAGGTCTTTCTATTTTTCAAACTCTGTCCTATTCACAGCAATAAATGGTGCAGTGTAACTGTACTTTCAAAGAGTTGAATATGGATTCAGGAAAGAAGGCTAAATTCATCTGAGTTCCACACTGCTTTTTACTTAGAAAGCTATCTTTTGCTGCCTGAAAAGAAGTGTTATTAATATTCTGTAAAGTCTCATATATACTATTTTCAGGAATTTACATTTTCATAATGCCACACAGTAGACAAAGTTATGATTTAGACATATTTACAAAATCATAAATCATGTCTCTGATGCTTTTGTTCAAGGTAGGATTTTTCCACCTCTGCACATTCAGGTACAAAAACTACTATTTGATTCATTTCAAAGATGAAAAATAAAAGTGAAGCATATAATTTTAATAATAGTTTATGGAATTTTTTCAAAAGGAGGAAACTCACAACAAAACTAAAAACTAATTATCTTTCCTATATTTTAAGCAACATGGAGTAATTAGATAGTTCGTTTTGCTAGCTTAAGATTGCATAGCCACTTTTATCCTGTATTGGTTGGATGCGTAGGCTTTAAAAGGTTGGAATTGGGTTAGAGCTGATGTGTGTTATATTTTATTGAACCTTAAAAGTTACAAATGTGGTGTATCCATCTGTGAGTTCTCTCAATATTGTAAGAGGTTGAATCTTCTGTGATTTCAACAAAAAGGAGCATTCCAATTTTTTCTGAAATTATTGTTAATTATTTAAAGCTACCAAACATGTATCTAGGACACAGGATATATATCTCTCCACCCTAAACACACACACGGACTTATTAGTGATTCCATAAGCAAAAATGCTTAGAAAGACAATGTTATACCAGTATCTTTAAACAAACAAAAATTTCTTTCTCAGTTCATCTTTCATCCACTAATTACATCCTCTATGTAAATTACTTTGAGACTCTAAAAGTATAAATCATATAATTAATAAATATGTGGTGGTACGTTGTTCTTACCACTATGCAAATGTAACCACTATACAGTAACTTTGCATACTGAAATAATATGACTGATAAAATGGGCCCAATGACTTCGATCAGATTTATTTCTTTTGAAAGTATTTGCACACTTAGTTATGCCACTGGTTAGTCATTGCAAAATATTAAACTTATTTCAGACAAACATGACAACATAGAAGGGCAATTTCCTCAAAACACTTGATTTTTTGCTTTTACAGAGAATAAATTCAATTTCTCCACAAGTCAACACACTGATATGCTTTCCATAAAATCACTGAAAGTATCTTTATTATGACTAAAATGATCTGATGTGTTATTTAAGTAGTGGAATCTGAATTAAGGTTAAAGCGTCTGCTTGTGGAGCCAGATGTTAGAAGTCAACTATTCTTCCTTGGTTATTTCCTTGAATAGCTTTCACAATGCATTTTAACCATCAAGTGAATCTGTGGAAGTGGTATACTAATTCTAACCTCTTTCCAACTACAGTGGAAGAAATAACCACTGGATTGCAATAGCTTGTAAAATTTAGCATATTTTATACCTTATCATCTCTAACATATGTATTGCAAATTGAAGGTAAATAAACTATGAAGGTGTAATTAACACTCACTAATTTGATTCATTAATGATTTTATTAGATATCAAACAAATGAGAACCTTGCATTGATCATAATCAAACTATAACTGTTAAAGAAAAATAATCAAAACTGCAGTTTTATTTAATGACAATTTTAAATGTCGTCTGTCATTGCTGCTACTACCCTTATATCAAAGAAGTGTTTTAGACTAATGTGTTTCAGATTCTTGACTATGACTCAATTCCTTTAAAAATATGTTAAAACAAGCTATGATTTAAGAAAGCTTAAATAAATGATAAACTTCCCTAGGAAATATTTATTAGATGAGATGATAGTTCTATGAAACTTTTCATATAAAGAATTATGATATCTATTAATTAGTTAAAAGAAAAATTTTAAAAAGTATATTGGCTTCTGTGTATTAAATTATGATCTTTCACTAGATTATCCGTCCAATTACTGAGTCTACAGAGTGTAAAACATAGGTGTACTTTTTAGCTGAATTTAAATATCTGACCTCGTCATAACTATATGGTATTTATGTTATCATCCTCACAAATTTCTTTTCCTTTTTGTTCTCATTCAATAGTACTCAGCTCTTAATTCTCTAAAATCTATTAAAATAAGATTTACATCTTCCATTTTAAGTATATAAGTGAAAGCTGAAATAAATCGGGCTGTAATTTAAAACATGAAAATGCAGTTTTTTAACTTCCTAATGCTTCAGAAGCTATGTTTCAGCCCTTGTTATACCAACTTGGAAAAACAGAGCCTGATTTCCAAAAACTTTAATAAACACTTTTAAACAACTTTAATAGACATTTCACTTTGGTGTCACATACTACGTTCATTGAAAAGATAGAAAATATATGATTCCATATGAGATTTTAAGTATATAGACTGAAATACAGATAAAAACTTCACTGTAATCATTAATAATATAGATGTAATAGTAACAATTTGTATTTTAATATAAAATTTAATTATGTAAATAAAAAACCAGCGGCAGTGGTTGATGGTGAGGGAGGACCCGGGTCTGTTGCCGAGTAGAAGGGAAAACAAACAAACAAACAAAAAACAGAAAAAAAACCAAAACACAGTAATACACTTTGAAAGAATTTCAGTAACTAGGTCTGAGTTATGCAGCAGATAAGGAGCACCTATAAAAATTGAACCAAGTTAAGATTAAGTAGTAACTCTATTTGATAGTTTTAGTACTAAATTCCCTAAAAGACAAATTACATACAGTCTAAATTAAGAGAAATATTTTCAGTGTCTTAGTTGATGATTCAAAGTTCTTAAAAAAATAGAAATTATAGTGGGATCAAATGCAGAGTGGTTACCTTTCAATATAGCATCCATTAATTTCTCTTTTACATTATAGAAATATTGATCAACTGATAGTTTATCAAATTAAGAAAATATGTTCATATTCATGATACTCTCTTAAAAACATTTTGAAATGCAGACTGGAATTGTTTCCTGGGATAATACGAAACCTGGTATATGCTTTTGAAAGAATCACATTAAGATTTAAAAAGGATCAACTTAAAAAAATAAACCAAAGAGCTGTTTAATGTATTTCCTATGATTTTTATTTTTCTACCCTGACAATAAAATTTAGCCAATGTAAATACCATAGCATGTGCAAAGAAATGACAGTCTTCCTTGATTACTGGTAAAAATAAATACTTTTTAAGGCTTGGATTTATCTATACAGCTTTAGAAAAATAACTAACTCAAAATTTCTAGCGACCTCACTATCTCCCAGTGACTAAGCAGATCCTTTCATAAGGTAGGATAAGAGCCAACTGACTACTATCCCAGACCTCTCATAACAGAGCTAAAATTCCCAAAAGTAGCCATTAATTTTTGACTTTGCAATCGCCCTGTCAGAAAGGAAAGTGCAATTCTAAGAGTAGTAATACTTTAAATCCAATAGCACAGACTTATTTTAGTAGAATTAGCTAGCTGTCTGTTTACTGTGTAGAAAATAAACCCTGAAGAAACAAGATATTGGGTAAGAACATGTTGAGGTAGGAAAATTTAAAGAAAGGGGGGTGGCAGGGAGAACAATTTTACAATCCAGGATATTGTCCAAATAGTGTTAGATCATTTGGGACATACAACACAATTATCTGTGCTGCTGGATGATTGAATGAGGACATTGGAGAGACAGAGAATGCAGATGGTGGAAACTGAAAGGGATATATATTGGGACAGGTAAAACAGAATCAGTATTTTCACACTTTATTTTTTACTGATACTCAATTACAAAAACAAGCTACTAGTTTGGTATCCATTGTTTTGAAGTCATGTAAATACAGTGCATTGAATCATGCTAACATTACCACTAATAATAATGATAATGGCTAAACTTTGCATAGTGTTTCTGTATACCAGGCATGGTTAAGATTAATTTTAGATACATAAAGTTATTTAATATACACTTAGTAAATCCTTACAACAACTCAATGAAGTATGATTATTATCTTCATTTTACTACCTTGAAAATGACCTTATTTGATCACTTAATATGATTTCATGTTTGTAGATGTGAGATCTTTCGAAGGGGACCAATATCTGTAGATTATAACCCCCTTCTTGTTATATTTTCAGATTTTCAGTAGTTGCTACTTTTTCTTTTTGAAATCTTTAAATAGCACTAAGAAGGGAACTAAATTCTCTAATAGAGAATCTACAGAATTGGAAACTAGTAAGATCATTTAGGAGAACATACCTTTGTGTAAGCATCAATTTGAAAGTACAGAAGCCCATTTAATTTAGAATGAGATAACTGTCCTCTTTTAAGGAGTCCATTGTCACTACATCCATTTGCTTTTCCTTTATTATTTATTTATATATTCTTTTACTTTTTGAATTGCATTTCAAGCATTAAGAAAAACAATGCCTAACATTCCACTCTACTTTTCAAAATGTCAAGTGGACTTTTGGCTAACCATCAGTACCCCTCAATTAAGGGCTAATTCTGAATCTTCTGAGAATGCTGGAATATTTTTGTGCATCAACAATAAAGATTTTTTTTCTAAGCTCGTTAATGAAAGCAAAGCAGAAACCACTGAGGAATGATAAAGCAGTTTTGAGAAAAAAACTTTTTTCTAATAAATATTCCATATATATGAATAGAAAAATATACAATTTAGGTCAATATGTTTCCTTGTTTTCAATTTTAGTTCTCTAATAAAACTCAAACTTAAAGCATAAAGATACATTATTACATACATAGATTAACTTACTGCTTTTCTTAAAATATGCTGCTATCAGAAAATCCATACTCTATAATAACGTGGGACCAGTACCATAGACCTTACTAGCATATCTGCATCTCGTTACATACTGATATCCTAATAATAATAATAATAAAACAACTAGGCACTGAATAAATGTCATCTTTCATCATAGTAAAAATATCTGTGCTTGTGTCTTCCTTGCAATATCAGTATAGGTTGCTTGTATGCAATATGCAGTTATTTGGAGTGAGAAAGCAGAAAAGCAAAAAAGCAAAGAAAAGTGCCTTCAGTGTCTATGGGCCTTCACATACCACAGTTCACTAGCTACCCAAATTGTTTTCAGGCAGTTTGGCATATCTCATCAAGTCCTTCAGATTAAATTTGAAATGCAGTCTCAGATGTGAAAAGACAGTATTTTGTACACTAAACCCCAGAGTTCCAGCTTGTTTTTACACAAATTTATGCAAAAAGCCATTGAGAGTTGACACCAGATTATCCCCCAAATAAAATCTCTACATTGCATTAGAATAGATCCTGCTTAAACATAAAAATAAACTATTTTTTAGGCAGCAGAAATATTCTTATGCACAAACAATTTTAGCTTCCTTCAGAGCTTCCGAAAAAAGTGGCCCTACTTCTCAGCAAAAATTGTTCTTATCCTGTGTTTGCTGGCAGTTATTAAGTGTACCTATCAAGAAAAGGCTAAGTAATATCACTTTCTCCCATTCTTAGAATTATCCTAAATCATGGACATTCATGGTGGATGAAAATACTGTTGTTCAATGTTTTTTATTCTGGGGAGGTGTAAGAGAGTACACTTTACAGCAGATATCAGCATAACTTTTTTCTTTTTGTGTTAAATTATAATTGCTTTAAAAGCACATAGTAATTTACAATGTGTAATAGTTTGATTCAGTCTTACACATATTCTATTCCATACATGCAGCTTTGACATTTTTTTCTTTCTAAAAATACAATCAAGAAGCACAACCTTGGGGTTTCCCTGGTGGCACAGTGGTTAAGAACCCACCTGCCAGTGCAGGGGACACGGGTTCGAGCCCTGGTCCGGGAAGATCCCACATGCCGCGGAGCAACTAAGCCCGTGTGCCACAACTACTGAGCCCATATGCCACAACTACTGAAGCCCGTGCACCTAGAGCCCACGCTCCACAACAAGAGAAGCCACCGCAATGAGAAACCCACGCACTGCAATGAAGAGGAGCCCCCGCTTGCCACAGCTAGAGAAAGCCTGCGCAGAGCAACAAAGACCCAATGCAACCAAAAATTAAAAATAAATAAATAAATTTAAAAAAAGAAGCACAACCTTAGAGCCAACAGGAATAAATATGAGCCATTATAATGATTAGTACTAATCTAACTTTCTCCCAAGTATAGTAAAAGATAACAAGAAAATTTTATATTGGTCACTAAATTTACATAAATAGATTGATTTATGTTACTAATAATTCACTAAGTTGACTATCAATAGAACTCTAAATAGAATTCACATGTCTTAATTTGAATTTTATTAGGAAAAAGTTAACTACAAGAATCAGTTTAAAATGGTAATTTCAGTCAGTCTGTGCTTGGAGAGAGAGTCTGAAAATTTGAATCCACTAAAAGAAACAAGGGTAATTTAGTCAACTAATAAAAAAGGTAACTTGCCTAAAATGAGAAATTTTAAATCAGTTGATGAACACTGTATAATATTTATTTTTAAAAAAGAAAATACACTAAAATAAAAGAAATATATCTTCCATCATTCCATACTCCACTTCATGTAAAAGGAAAAATTTAATCTAAAGAGTCCAAAATATATACCTCAAATAAAATAATTTATATGAAGCTGTAAAACTAATGAGAGGTTAATTAATGAAATAAATATGCTTAGAACCACAGGTTATATTACATGATGATATAGCATTTTATATGGGCATATGTGCAAAACTGTTCATCAGACCATGAAAAGGGCCAACATCTTTGTATTAGAAAAGGTGATTTGTGGAACTAAGAATGGAATCATGTGGGAAGAAAATCAGGCATCAGAAACCTAAACATAGTTGTAAACAGCAAAAATAAAATGAAATAAAATCATATTAAATCACTGCCTCATCAATGTTGGCCATGACATGAAAACTGGACTAAAAGAAAATCTTCAATTCTGACTGGGAAAAGGTATGAATCTGAAGTTCAGTGCATTCTGCTTTAATCATGCTGCAGCACTGTCCACTCATGGTTAGGGGATGAAAGTAACAATAATAAAGGTAGACAATTTCAATAGAAATTGTAAAGAAATCCTTGTTTACATAGTTTTTCTTGTCATTAGGGAGAACAGGGGCAAGAAAATTAATAATTGTCTCCCATACCCCTGAATGCAGCATAACTTGGTTAATCTATTCAGTTTTAAATACCTGCTTTTATATGGAGGTAAGAATTGCCATAAGTGTTGCTAAAACAATTAATCCCAATTGGAATTATCATGTAGTGAGCTGGGGATATAGATTGTCTTATTTAGTTTAATTTTTAGCTCAAGGGATCTGGCTCTACTGTCATACTGAGTCTTCAAATCCCAGCTTCACACACATCCTGGCATATGGTATGTGCTCCACAAATTTGGGCAATGGTAGACCTATAGATAGATAAATATTTTTATAAATTTTGGTCTTCTTTTCCTAATATCAAGAGACTGATTGATTTTATGTGTCTTTTTCAATGTTGCACAATAGATTAACAATTTCAGCATTACAGAAAATAGTACTCATAATTTTCCAATAATGAAAAATCTCTTAACAGTCTACCCATGCCTTCCCATTATAAATAGTGGAACTAATATAAAAATCCATGTATAATTTTACACTCAGGCCTCTGTATCCGAGGTTCCGAATCCTCGGATTCAACCAACCACAGATCATGTAGTACTGTAGTATGTGTGTATTGAAAAAAATCTCCATGTAATTGGGCCCACACAGTTCAGTTAAGTTCAATTAAGAACAAGTGAATTATGGATATTGACCTGATAACTATACCATATTTTCAACTCATCTGCAATGAGAATTGTGTGTTCAAAGGTCAGCTGTACTACTGAGCCATGTCCTCTTTCAGTCCTTATTATTACTAAATTCCATGACATTAAAATTCTATACCTTTTCCAAAAATTGAACTGGGATATTATTTTTGTAGGACATTAAATATGTGAAGCTTAACAGCCTCTGAGTTTTATAATTTTTATTCATTTTTGAATATGAGCACTATCAAATTTCAACTTCAAGAGCTAAAATACAATTTAAATTTAATAATCCATTAGATATTTTTCAGGCAATCATTTGCTGGAAAGCTCCCATGGAATGGAATGACAACTCCATAAACATGATTGTAGAACTGCTGGTATTCTCCCATTTCCCTTTACCCTCCTTCTTCTCTTTGTTTTCCTTTTTCTCTTCCCTCCCCTGCTGTTCCCTCTTCTTCTCGTTGTCCTCCTCTAACTCTTCCCTTTCTTCTTCTTTCTTCTCAGAGAAATTCAGGTCCAAAAATTTTAAATAGCTTGACTAATGTCTATATATCTGAATGTAAATGTCAAAACCTAACAACTAGTTCAGTTCCTGCCATACAGTGGGACTTCCATAAATGTTTGTTAAATAAATGAATGAATTTGAGTCCCCTTAGCATACATGATAATATGTATTTTAGACATATCATTTAGCAGGCTCGTTCTTACCAGCTACCAGTTTAGTCTAAGAAGAATATAAGGCCATGATACAGGGTCCAGATGAGTTAAAAATATGGGATAGGTCAATATCCATAATTCACATGTTCTTAATTTGGACTCTTGCTGTTTGAAGGAAAAGCCATGTGACAATGGAGTCAGAAAACCCAATGAACAGAGATTATAATTCTATGCCTCATAATTTCAGACATTTAAGATTAATTGATGTTAATTTTCCCTATAAATTGTATATCACTCAATCATATTTATATATATTTTGTTTCAAATTGACTATTTACCTTTTTTAATCATCTTGCCAGATCCAGCTTTGCAACTTTTACTGTCACTGCTTAAGTTTGCTTTTATTATTATTTTTTTATTTTTGTTTATTTTTATTTTTTTTGCGGTACGCGGGCCTCTCACTGTTGTGGCCTCTCCTGCTGCGGAGCACAGGCTCCGGACGCGCAGGCTCAGCGGTCACGGCTCACGGGCCCAGCCACTCCGCGGCATGTGGGATCCTCCCGGATCGGGGCACGAACCGGCAGGCGGACTCTCAACCACTGCGCCACCAGGGAAGCCCTGCTTTTGTTTTTTAACCACCAATTATTTTTCCACAATGTGTATATGGAAACACGCACAAATTAAAGTTGGGTAGATTGAAATACAGATACTTGACCGTATGTAAACAATCCTTGATTCAGAAATGGAAAGGAGGTTCCGTTGTTATGGAGATAAGCAGTGGTATGGCCAATAGAAAAATCCAGTAAGACATTGAGAAGCAAGCTTTGCTGGTGCATCATCTTCTAGTCAGTTTAGTCGAATGAGCTCAGGACACAAATGGCCCTCATCCGTCACCACCATTGATACTTAAAATTCAGTTTGTTAAAAAACAGATGCTCATGCCTACAATACTACAGAGGGAACTCATTCTGAACTTTAACATATATTTTTGTCAGCTCCTTGGTTCATTTGCTGAAAACAATTTTTATTCTTCCTATCTCATAGATTTATTTTTAGCAGTAATATTAGATGAGATCTCAAGTTTTTTCCACATTTGATACTAGACCCAATAAATGAAGAGCTACTTTTCACTATAATGTCAGAATTTTTAAATATCTATTAGACTAAATAGATTTATATCTCAAAGGATTGTTTGTTCAAAGTAACCCATTTGTTTTCCCATTTTCTACCTAGTCTTTATTTAGTTCTATATCACTGCATATTTGTAATCACTTAATTTGGAGCAAAATTTTCTTAGATTAACTCAAGAGACTTCTAATTAAGAAGGAATAAGTAAAAATGACTTGTATTTACATGATATGAAATGTGTGGGTAAAAAGTGACCTGATCAACTAATGAACAAATTTTTTCCATATAGCTTGGTTATCGACATATTTCCAAAATTAACATCACAATTACTAGACAATTTTTCCACTTTCTAGAAAAACTATTTTGATATGATATAAGCATAAGACTTAAGGAAAAAGAATGAAAAGATAAAGTGCCATTATGAAAAGTTAGTCTAGGGCTTCCCTGGTGGCGCAGTGGTTGAGAGTCCGCTTGCCGATGCAGGGGACACGGGTTCGTGCCCCGGTCCAGGAAGATCCCACATGCCGCGGAGCGGCTGGGCCCATGAGCCATGGCCGCTGAGCCTGCGCGTCCGGAGCCTGTGCTCCGCAGCGGGAGAGGCCACAACAGTGAGAGGCCCGCATAACGCAAAAAAAAAAAAAAAAAAAAAAAAAGTTAGTCTAATGAGGAGAATTATCAGAAGCAAAAAGAGAAAATTAAAGTTACTGAATAACTGAAAAATTCCTTCAACTAATTCAGTTTAAGATATGATTAAATAGGAAGTCATGTAATTAACAGATGTTGGATTTTCTGATTTCCAACCCAGGATATTCACAATATATGCCACTCCAATAATAAAAATGGTAAAACTACCTATGAGTATAGATATGGCCATAGACCAAAGACTGAGATGAATTGTGTATTTAAACTTGCATTGAAAATGTTTTCACTGTAATATGTAAATGGATATTACTTTCAATAATTACAAACTTATCTTTTTCAGTCACTATTAAATTGTCATTTCAAAATGTCACAATTACATTCAAATCATGTCTGCTTTTAGTTTAGATACTTTCTAACAGACAAATGTGAAAATCTAGGCTATTATTAGTCTCAAAACCAGTATGTATATATACATCTATAGCTATAGTATCTAAAGTCACAGTTGACCATGGTAAGTCATCTAAATTTGGGAATTCGGTATGCTTTTAGAAATTATTTTATTTCTGTTCAATTACTATAAATCATTTCAATGTCTTTTTTTTTTTTTTTTTTTTTTTTTTTTTTTTTTTTTTGCGGTACGTGGGCCTCTCACTGTTGTGGCCTCTCCCGCTGAGGAGCACAGGCTCCGGACGCGCAGGCCCAGTGGCCATGGCTCACGGGCCCAGCCACTCCGCGGCATGTGGGATCCTCCCGAACCGGGGCACGAATCTGCGTCCCCTGCATCGGCAGGCAGACTCTCAACCACTGCGCCACCAGGGAAGCCCTCAATGTCTTTTATTGCCACTTTGTTTGACATGAAATAACTTATATATAAAAAAATATATCCTAATGTAAAAAGCTAGGTAGAAATCCAATACATTGAATTCTAACCAGAAATTTTGTGTATTATCATAAGCTCATTTTTTCTACTTAGGAAAAAAGACTTCTTAGGAAGAGAACCACACTTGCTTTAATAGAGTAAAACATGACTTAAGACAGATCTATAATACCTTAGGATGGAGCATTCCCAATGGGTTAATAATTCCCAACTAATACACATGAGTTTCCTTCCTCTTGACTTGAGGAAATATGGGTTAACTTGTGTCCTAAAAGGTGTTCAATGAACTAAGTTGTGACAGTTTTTCAACAGCCAATGTCTGAATTGTGTTTTTGATGTGAGAAAATGCTGAATCTATTCTTGAGCACTTTCTCAATATAGTTAAGACCCCCCCACTTGAAAAGTTGCATAGTCCTTGTCAAGTTACACACCTCCAAAGGAGAGAGTTAAAGTTGGAGTTGAATAATATTCAGATATGAATAATATTCTTTCTTTCCAAACTTCTAATGTCTTAAGCCACAACTCCTCAAATTTCAATGAATGCTTAGTGTAAGAGCATATATTTTCTTAACAAAAGTTGTCATGTATTTTAAACAAAACAAGGCGAGGTAATTCCAAATAGTGATGGTAGCAGCATGGAATTAGAAAGCAGTGATAGGATGTTATGCCTATGACACCATAGATTCCATCTATTGAGAATATTCTTATCTATAGTGAAAGCATATGATAAAATAAACTTAACCAAAAGCACATAGAATATAAAAGAAAATTACATTGTTTGCTTTCTCTTGATAGTGCTGATGAGGAAGACTTTCACTAAATATTAACTTAAATATGGTTAGTGCTTGGTATAAAGTGTCCCAGTGAGGCTGAATTTCTGATGTTTTATATTAAAATACCAACAGAGATCCTGAAATAGCAGTAATACTCTCTGCTAGAAAAAGTATTAATAATAGAGTGTTGTAACAACTCAATGCACAGTGAATACATCTCTCAGAAATATTGTTATGTGTCACATAAACAAGTTTTATACATTGAATAGTATATGCTAGGCAGATAATGACACTTATTTTACAAGGTTCTATATCTAAGAAAATTCTCTAATCCTCTAATACACTGCCAAGAATACATCAAGGATTTGTGGGTGCCATTCACATTTAAACAGATTTCTTGATAACAGCCACTTGAATAATGAGTGCAGAGTGAAAGATCAAGGCTTCACAATTCACACTCTTTAGTAAGAGCAATATAAACTTGTTTTTTTGCACATTTTGTAAATAGGTCAAAGAGTACTCACATATATCATCAGTTTACAGAACTTTATTTCATGTGTGCCCTGTGTTCTCTTGCCATCCAGTTCTTATGTACTTTATTTGTTACCATTGTCTTTAATTTACCCTCAGAATTCATTTGAGCTCCACTTTAGTGGGATACCAACTACCCTGATCATTTTCCTGCAATCTTTCCTGTTTGACAAAGCTTTTGTTCATCCAGCAGCGCTGCAATATAATCACAGAAAGAATGGAAAGTCTATTCAGTTATTACATGTTTATAGATTTCAAATGAGTATATTTAATATACTGTTACCTTGGCTTGGGAGAGTGTCAAGAAGCAATACTATTTCAATACTTCATTCAATAACAACAAAATATGGGAAATTATACATATTGTGGTTGTTATTTGGATCAACATAAATAAATGGGTACATTACTATCCTTACTCAATACGTAGACTTGAAATCTAGTATGCTATAATCATCATAGCATCTTTTAAACATTACTAAATTGTAAGATTGGGAAAACACTCTAACTGGGTTCTATTAACCAGGGATTGAATAAACCTATTGAAAGCACGAGCTGCCTTTTTGGAAGGTTTTATATCGTTACAATCACACATGCATATATAGAGTAGGGTTGATTAACCTCATTGGCAAATATGTTACTGGTCATTGCTTGCCTTTTCTGTGGGTACTGGTCCTATATTGGCATGCAAACTATATTTTACATCAATAAAATTAGGGCACTATTTTAATAACATTCATGAAAAGACCGATCAATCCAATTTTTTTCCTCAACGAAACTTAGGATTTTATATAAAGGATTTGCCACAGAAACAAATAAAATTTGCTAAATCTAAATTAAAGGCAGTAAGAATTGAATAAAGTAGTTCTCAAAGTTGGCTCTGTATTTGAAACATGTAGGGAGCTTAAAAAACTACCAATGCCTGGGTCCCACCCCAGAGATGTTGATGTAATTGCTTGGAATGCAAAATGGACATTGCCAGTTTTCAAAAGTCCCTAGGTGATTCTAACACGCAGCCAGAGTTGAGAAGTACCAGAAAAACTCCCTCCCTACTCAAGAATCACTGTGCAGTGAGCCACATTAGCTGACTGATGATCATAAGGACATTGGGAGAAGCAAATGGACTAATTGAGCATTTGCTATCTACTTGTTTCACAAAGCCCAACAAAAGCCAAAAAGCTTACCCACTAGCAACTTTTGTTTACTAAGTTTAAATGCATTGGTTTCTGCCATGAAGTGTGTTTTTTTTTTTTTTCCTGCTGCAGGTGGCTTCTTTGCTCAGTCTTGTAATGGGATTTCCTGTTTTGCAATACTCACTGCAATTTTTATGGCTAATTCAAAGCATAATGTTTTAAATCAATTTAACACCCAGACAACTTTACATAGGCATTACAGAGATGGTATCTTCTCATCAATAAAAATGATACACAACCTGTTCCGGAGTTACACAGCAAACAATTCCCAGCAATCACCTTTATTACAGAATATGAAACAGATCTCAGAGACAGTTCTTTAATGCTAGAGATTTACAGCACTGCATTCACAATTGCTTACTATGGAAAAGACTGAAGGTCAGTATTTGAGATTTGCTCCACTACACATCTTGCTTTCAAGAAAATAAGGAGGATAATCTGTCATGTTAGTAAAGAGTTACACTGTTCGAAGTATTATGCACTTCAAGAGAAAACCCAACTCTTAAATCAATGTTTAAAGTATATTTGGATAACATTAGCTCTCATTCATAAATAATAATACAAGCTGTTAAAGGGTATCTGATAAATACTGTAGGCCAAGAGGAGGCAAATATAATGGGAAGGGGTATGAAATTTAAACAGAATAAAAATACACTGGCATATGTGTCTGATATAAGCTAAAAGAGACCAAAATATAGGTGCTCAAAAACATAAACAAGAAGCCATTATATTTTAAAGAAAGGTTAGTGAATTTATGGAAGCTCTTACCTCTAAATGAGTAAGCCTGACAGAAAACCTAAGTACAAGTGAGTGGACTTTATTTTTATTCAAGAAAAATATTCTAAATAGGTTATTATAGTAAACTAAGCTTGTTATATAAGGTTAAATTTTTGGTTTACATATTTATTTTCCTTACTATACAAGGGGGTCTTTGAAGTCAAAGAAACTATCTCATTCCTTTAGATATTTTCATTACCAAGTACAGAGTTTGATACATAGAAGGCATTCCATATATGTTTGTTAAACAAAGGACAAATTTTTATTAAATATTTACTAGGTTTCAAGTAGTGTGTTAGGCATAGACTAAAGGAACTTATAAGACATCTTGAATTATTAATTCTTTATATCTCAACATTAGACTGTAAAATTTATGCTTTAGTGTCTCTAAAGCATAAAAGTTAATCCTATAAACTTCTTTTAAGCAATTAAGAAATAATTCAACTAAATGAAGAAGACTAGTTTCACAGGGATCCTCAATAAATGGGCTAGGAAATTGACTAACATATTCATAATTTTTTGGTAAAATAACAAATGATGATTAATTCTTAGAGGCTTCCCTGTGAGTCCCCTCGGAGTTAAGTAGGATACTTGCCTACTTTAAAAATTAAATGCATGAGGGGCAAATATGTGAGAAGTAAAGGAATACGAGGAAGTATGCCAAAGATAATGTTTCTAACGTAATCATCACAAGATATGAGACTTTGAAATCTCAATTCTTATTTATAAATGTCTCAATATCTGATTCAGCAACCGTTGCTAACTCTACTGAAGAAATGTATGCTCAGAAGAAAACTTCTTAACCTTCCAATATAAATGTTTCTTGGTAGAAAAGAGATGGCTCTAAGTCACTATTACCGAGGACTTATACTGCACTCTTAAATCCAGATATTTTGTCATAGAAACAGACAAAATATTTGAATCAGTACTCTCATGCATTGCCAAACTTCGTTCACCTCCATAGGTCTAATCTACTTATACCATTTATCATTAGTGTGTGCTTGTTCTAGTCCTCAAACCATACTGCCTAAGGGACATAACACATACAATAAATATTTAAGAAAAGATAATAAAGGAGCTTTTGATGATTGAAAGACTCAATGAAAAGTCTACATATCTTACTACTATAAAGCTTACAAAATTATGAATATTAGAAAACTATGAAAAACTGGCATCATTGCAAAAGAACATGGTATAACACATGTGAAGATGACATATATTCAGTAGAAACTGCAAAAGAATCTGTCCCCTGCTGGTGGCAAGAAAGCAATAGATCATAGAATAACTAAACCTCAGCTCAGCCACGGAGAAAAACATATGATTTAATGAAATAAACATGATTTGTCTAGTAGTCCAAAAGAGAGTGGTCAACGTTATCTCTATAGCAATGATATTGGCAAACGTTATTAGCAAACATTATCCAATAAATTGCCTAAGAAAGTTTCCTCTCCGAGTTACTTTCAGAAATCAAAAGATATGAATTAAGAAGGTGATACACCTGAAACAAACACAATATTGTATACTTTGATTAAAAGAATAAATAAATAGGAAAGTAAAGTAAAAAAAAAACCCCACAAAACTAAACTTTAATTGCGTGAATTATATCTCCAATAAAGCTGTTAAACAAAAAGAAAGTGAAAGAAAATTTAATCTTTTTATCCTAAAATAGGGGAATTTTACATTTCAAAGGTGTCATGAATTCAGCAGTGAGGACAGCTATGTCACTGTTTCTGATATGAAAATCTAAGTTTAGAATAGAATTATAATTGTTTCAATTGTTTTGTTGAGATCAGAAGTATAAATCCTAATCTGAGCTCTATAGTTTGGAGTATCGATTTCAATGTATCAGTTGTTGAGTTAGTCATAGACAGTAGAAGACAAGGCTTCTAAATTATGTACTGACTCAGATGGCATTGAATGAACAGAAGCAAGGACTTTCAACAGTTGCTAGAAAAAATGAATGGAAAACTGCCCAATCTGTGAAAATGGAAAGAGTATATATGCGAAAGGCTGAATCTGTAACTACATCTAACACTATTGTAAAGCTAATGACCTGAGAATAGTGTATTTAATACACATAAGAGTGCTATTCAAATAAACCTTGAAATTACTTTCTTCTTTTCTACTGCTTTGAATAAAATATATTTTGAAACCTTTTAAAACCTTGACTTATTTTACTTAATATATCACTGTCTATTGTTTCCCATACATTCAGAAAAGGGCATAGAGCTGAAATGAATATATATGATTTTATTTCAGACCATCCTCAATACTATGCCACACACAGAGTGAAAACACCTGCTTCTCAGAGATATAATGGGTGAATTTTGATGCTGCAAGGTGAGACAATGGTAGGTAGGAAGGCTTAGAACATTTTCAAGGGAGGTTTAGAGTCTTTCAGTAAGGGATGAGAAAAGGACGCAATGTGATCATATAGCCACACCCCCTCTACTTTTTTGGTATAGAAGCAAAGAAAAATAACATTTTTATAGAAATAAAGAGTCCAAATTGGACAGTTCAGTCACCTGGGACCTTACAGAAAAAAAAATATATATATAAAAAATATTCAGAGCATCAGAGTTTTACAAAGAAGACACCTCTCAGCATTGATTTTCCCAGGATACTTCTATGCACACTAAAGAACAGGATTACAACTGCCTGAATTAGGCTAAGGAGTAGTTTACCATTTGTGCCACATATTTCTTTCTGTTTTACGTGAAGTCAGAGGACCCTAAAAAGAAGATTTTTAAATCCCTGTATAATCGAGCATTTGCTATTACATTAGTAGAATACTTCACATTTTATTCTGGAAAATTTGAAATCAGTTTCCTTTGGATTAAGTCAGTTCTGTTAAGCTCTTATCAAAATATGGAAATTTAGGGCTTCCCTGGTGGCGCAGTGGTTGAGAGTCTGCCTGCCGATCCAGGGGACAGGGGTTCGTGCCCCGGTCTGGGAGGATCCCACATGCCGCGGAGCGGCTGGGCCTGTGAGCCATGGCCGCTGGGCCTGCGCGTCCGGAGCCTGTGCTCCGCGGCGGGAGAGGCCATGGCAGTTAGGGGCCCACGTACCGCAAAAGAAAAAAAAATGGAAATTTAAAACAAGACAAATACACTAAATGTCTATAAAAAGTGAAATATGATAGGTCCTAGTGATGAGGTTCAGGGCAGGTCACCCCAAGATACACTACTTCAGTGTATTGATTATTTGGAATTAAAGTAACTTAAGAAATAGCAAGTGCAAGAAGAACACTCTGACCCTCCTTTGTCCCCCTAAAAACAGGAAATAAATCTCCAATGTGAAAGGTATCTTCCCTGTGCAAGGAGAAAGATAGAGATCCTCATCACCAGAGAAAGGGAATTCAGGGCCAAGAAAGTTGTATACAAAAACTTTGTTACTTCTTTACTAATTTTACTACCCTAAGCCCAAATCCCTTTGTCTTGTCAATTCTTTACAAATTTATTGTTTCTTTATCTAAAAGATATAAAAGCTGCCGGCTTTGGTTACTTCTTTGAGCATCATATTTTTATGAGCTCCCATATGTACAAACTTAAATTTGTTTTTCTCCTGTTAATCTATCTTATGTCAATTTAATTATTAGACCAGCCAAAGAACCTAGAAGAGAGAAAGGGAAAAGTTTTCCTCTCCTACACTAGGAATCGAAAGAATACAGAAGAAATATGTACTTGATTAACATGAACTCACAATCCAGTTGTGAACATTATATTTATGGGTAGCAATGGATGGACAGATCACAGAAGGCTTTATAGAAAAAGGTTTCCAGAAATACTGGGAGAAGAGCAGTGTTTAAAATGTCAAATGTAACAGAAATTCTGGAGCCAGTGAGCAGAAAATCTTGGACAAATGATGAAAGGATTATATTTTAATTGGAAGTAAAAATAACAAATTATAGCAGGGAATATGTAGTGAGAAAATGCAGTTAATAGAGAGATGATTCTCTCAATTTAGTAGTGAATTACAGCAATGGCTGAAGAGGATATATTCTACTTGGGGGGTGGTTATTTCATATTTATTTTCCTTGACAAATGACATTTATGTATATTTAAAGGAAAAATGGAAGTGGCATGTATAAAGAGACTAAAAAGCTAGATATTTCAATAACTGAAAGGGAACAAATGAGATACTAGAAAGGAACTCAGAAATATATTGGGGTTACAAAGGTGGTCTCTATCTTAGGAGAGTAGGACCTAAAGTTATCTGCTGGTAATTCAGGGTTGGAAATTGTAAAAGGAATTTGAAGATGGTTGAAAAGGTTTGGGATAGTCATTCAAGGCCCAGGATAGAAAGTTAATGGAAAGGAGCATAAAAAGACTTCTGAACAATACCTAGAGCCACAGCAGAAGTTTAATACTATGAATGTGTAGTAAGCTAGATTTTGAGTACAATTTTGTAATTTCTTTTTTTTTTTTTTTTTTTGCCAAAGAGTGTTCAGTGACCTGTGGAGAATACAATCTGTGAGGGGACTACAGTTGGAAATTGGCACCATAAACAGAGTGAGAAGCCAAGAATGAAAAGTCAAGGATAGTAATGATGAGATGGGGAGAGGAATGTAACCAGGAAGGAATTTCATAAGGTGGGATGAGCAATTAGAGGACCTAATGAAGGGAAAGTTCAAGTTCACAAGAGGATAACACAAGGCGGATAATAAAGTTATGGTCATAAAAAGAGAGGACAATGTTCAAAATCATGGAGTCCTTGTAATCACGTGAAAATAACATCCAGGGAATGCACATATGTACATATAAGGGCAATAGAATCAACAAACCGAGCAACAAAAATCAACAAAATCCAAAACAGATCAACAAAAACAAACATGTAAGACAAAACAGATATTGATTTGTGGTGATAGCTACATTAACAGTTTTAACATTGAATAGTGCAAGCAGAAGTCTTGAATAAGCATAGAAGGAGAATCCAAAGATCAAACCAAAGATGTCCTTTAAAATCTGTCACTTTTTTTGCCACTAACTAAATTTTCAGTCACTACCCATTGAGTTAAATAATCTATTCCAAAGCAAAATAAGAAGTTGTTAAGACACTACCAAAGGACTCAGTATACCTGCAGTACAATGTCCCTGGAAGATCACATCTATGGAACATATGTAGGAAAAAGGTAAATAGGTTTGCTTGTAGTTGGTAATGCTAAATTAGAACTCTTATGTGATTTAACTTTCTCATAGCATTACTAACATTCAACTGAATGCCTGATAAGGAAAACTGGTTAGTATAGAAGAAATAGCATTCACAATTGCTATAGATTTAGCTTCATGCATTTGTTAGATTATCATGTTGCAAAAAGTATGTATGAAAATAATCCTTCATTAAAGCCAAGGCTTGTGGATACATCTCTTCAGAAACGTAACCTTAGAATTAGTTTCATTTAGAGAAAACCTTTAAAAAATATCTCAACATGCTGTGCCATATTCAAACTTCTAAATTATACAGTTAGGACAATTTATGATGAAGAAACTTCCCAAAGTTTCTGGATTGTTGAATAGGATAAGGGAAGAAGAAGTAGCTTGGAGACACCAGTAAAATGTTACTTTAATATATGTTCCTTTGAACATTCTCATTGCCTCCCTCTTCTTCATGTAGCCTTGGAGCAAATGGTTACACAAATGACAGGAGTCTGGAAGAAGAGAGGCCAATAACAGGCAATGACTTTTATTTGCTTTTTTCCTATAGCTATTCTTTCTGCTACCAACTAGCCTAGTCTGAAAGAAAACACTTTGTAAATTCACCTCAGGCAAATATAAAGAAATAAGAAATATACTCTTTTGAGAATCTCAGTCAGCTCTGTTTCTGCCAACTTCAGTTTAGCACTTTGGTGAACATACTCTTTAACAAGCATGGCCATTTGTGCAAACCCTGAGGGCAATTTAAACTCAGGCTTAGCCAAAGGGGACGGATTTAAAAAAAAATCTACGTGGAAATTTTTAGGTTAGTACTAACCTAGGGAATCAGTTTGTGTTTAAGCAAGAAATGTTTGTTTTATATTAACCAGGTTCAAAAATTGTACTTCTCTCTTTTAGTTGAAAACAAACATTGCTATCACCAATCTATTAAGTCACAGGTGGCTATGTGTTGAAATGTATTTTCCCCTTAATTAACTCTTAGCCATTCCATACTAAAGAATGAATGAAGTATGGAGTATGACATTTGCTTTTATTCTGCTCTTTGAATGCCACTAGCTTCCCTGTGAAATGTAATCTTTTAAAAGAGAGGTAGAAAAACATGTCTATCTATCTCTGTACCTTAAAACTCTGATTTGGAATCTAAAACTAGTCTTGTTTGGTGAGGTCTCTGAAGTCATTTAAATGCAAATAGCTGAGGAAGTCTTTGAGAAATTATAGGTCCTTTGAAGTTTGAGACTCTAGGTCCTTTGATGTTTGAGACTTTAGGACAATAAAGCATTCATTTAGATACTTCATTCTTAGCTAAGTTAATATGTGGCCCTATTTTTTTACAAATGCAGGAAGCTTATATTTTTCACTTACTCTGAATTAAACTGAACGTAAAAGTAATATTTTATAATTTATATTAAAAATACCTAAATAGGTGAGGTTCAAGAGATTAATTCGACTTTTTATGGAGATATTTGCAGTAAATCCAAAGTTAATGAATATTCTGACACTTAATATATTTAAGGTTTATAGCTTCTTGAATTTAATATTCAAAATACCCTTCAAATACATAAACGCAATGAACCAAAAATAAAGGGTGTCAGAGGACAGACCTAATATCCATGGTATATGTTAACCATATTATATCAGACTAGGTATAGAATGCATATAGACTAGTGAAAAGGGCTTCATAATAGGTCTGTAGCATCATCAGAGTTGACAGAAGTAAATTTTTTAAAAAATATTATTCTTCCAGAAGCATCTTAAAACATTAAATATATTCAGGGTAATTACTAAAATACAATAAAACTATTATTTTGATATAAAAGAAGTATTTGTTTTATGATTCAAGTTTTTCTCTTTTATTTTTTTTTTCATTATTCTGGATAGATTGCCTGGGTTCAACTCATGGCTTTTCTACTGGTGAGCTCTATAATCTTAGGCAAGCACTTAAGCTCTCTGCACCATGGTTTCCTCATCTGTAAAAGAGTTCATAGGATTAAACTATGAGTTTATAGGACTAAATATGTAGTAGGTATAGACATATAGATATAGATGTAGATATAGATATAGAAGTATACACATATGCACTTATATGTATACACACACACACAGTGCTTGGAACAGAGTAAGCACAATATTAGTAAGTTAATTTTACTGTGTTTACTTTGGTATAGAACAGTATTGGGAAAAAATGACCAAGTGCTCACAGCTGTCCCTTTCTTATACTCTGCTTTTGAGACCGGAGAGAAGTGGGCAGGGCACAAGAAATAAAAGAATGACACAGCCGTTGAGAAAAACAGGATACTACAAAAACTGGTTAGAACCTACTAGGTCCAAGACGGTGGAAGATTCAACTTCCAGTAGACCTTGAGACTCATTATACACTCATTGTAATACATTAACATCTAAATGACACACCCACAGGCATGACAGTTCAGAGGCTGACAATAAAAGACCAAAAGTTGGTGGTGCCCCAACTCCTGGAAATCTCTGCCCCTTCCCCCAAATAGTTGGAATAATCCTCCCACTTGTTAGCCTATGAAATTACCCAGCCCATAATAACTAACAACCCATACCCCAGGGCCCTCTTGCCTTCTGAGATGGCCCAAATTCTATCTATGGAGTGTGTATCTCCCTGAATAAATCGTCCTTCACTCTACTTTGACTTGCTCTTGAATTCTTTCCTGCATGAAGCCAAAGACCTTTGCTTGGGAACCCATCCCAGGGCCTTGCCTGAAACCTGGGATATGATCATTCTTTGGCTCCCTCCTTTTCTTACAACACTTTGTCTTGACCAAACTTTAGTCAGGAATCTCTCCTTCCTACAGGCTCCTGAGCTCTGCTTGCCACCAAGTAATGAGCAAGCACTAAAAATGTGGAATGCATCCCCTTTATCAGGGTCTCTTGGGAATCAGCTGACCACAGCAAGACACTTTTCCTGGTGGACCCCACTGGCCACTTATCTGGCCTGTCCGGTTTCTTCTTAAAAGATTCTGCTTATCTCTGCTTACCCCTTTTTACCTTAAAAAAAGAAGCACCTTTTTTCTGTTAGATTTTAAGACCTTGCAGATTTCTGAGGTCAGAGCCTTTTCTCTATTCTGAATAAAATCTCTAAGTCCAGATTTGGTTTTATTTGACAAAAAAAAAAAAGTATCCATCACTAAAAACCACACTTTCCATTGCTCCTTATATTGCGATTATATTACTGTTTTAATATTCACAATTGAAGTGGTTTATGTTAAAGTTTCATGACCCAGGTGTTTTCTGAGTTCATCCCAGAGTGCTGTGTACAGTCTTAATTTTTTAAAACAAAAACACTTTTCTATTTATAGAATAACTATACTAGATAAAATCTGCCAATATTTATGTTCTTTAAAATTCCAACATTTAAATAACTGAGCAACAGGTCCTTTCCTAAATTTACCAGAATGGTTGAGAATGTTAGAACACCTAAAATCTGTAGAGCTTCTCTCTCTCTCTCCCTCTCTCTTTCACTTTACATAGCTAGTGACATTTCATTCCCCTTGCTTCCCTCCTTTTAATTGGAGAAATCTTCTATAAACTTTTGCCTTCTCGGAGGAGTTAATTCTCAAAAAGTCATCACTCCAAGGTCACAGTGATAAGATGGTTCAGACGGGCATTTGAAAATTCTCAGAAAGGTATACTGAGTGAAAATTCTCTAATGCTGTTATTTTAGTTTATCTCTCAAACACTAATGAAAATTCATTTTGACATTCTAGTCAGGCTCCGTTTTCAGGTAATTCTCACACTTGATAAAGCCATCCAGGGCTAACAGAGTACTTCTGGCATAGTCTAGACCACCCTTTGGCAAGTTCTTTTTCAAAGACAAAATTTGGTCTCTCAAACTAGAAAAACACTCATATTTAACCTAGCATATAGTTATGACAACATTTTGGTTCCAAACCTCAAAACATGGTGAAGAAACCAAGGCATAAATTCTAGAAAACAAATGTCAGTGAACAGCTAAATAACTGTTTATTTTTAGTGGTGGTGCAGTTTAACCAATGAGGTAATTAAAATTTAACAATATGTGTGACATAGTTTATTTTTTTAATGGTAGAAAACCGAATTTTTCTAGACAGCTAGACTGTTCATATATATGTGAGCAGAACTTAAAACTTTCACATTGAAGGAGGCCAAAATATACAATGTGAAAAATTATCTTCAATAAATGGTGTTGGGAAAACTGGACAGCTACATGTAAAAGAATCAAACTGGGATACTTTTTCACACCATATACAAAAATAAACTCAAAATGGATTAAAGGCTTAAATGTAAGACCTGAAACAATAAAAGTCCTAGAAGAAAACATTGGCAGCATGGTCTTTGACATAGGTCTTAGCAATATTTTGGGGGGTCTATTTCCTCAGGCAAGGGAAACAAAAGCAAAAATAAACAAATGGGACTACATCAAACTCAAAAGTTTTTGCATAACAAAGGAAACCATCAACAAAATAAAAAAGGCAACCTACAGAATGGGAGAATATATTTGCAAATGATATAACTGATAAGGGGTTAATATCCAAAAGAACTCATACAGCTGTCAAGAAAACAAACAACCTGATTAAAAAATGGACAGAGGAACAGAATAGACATTTTTTCATAGAAGACATACAGATGGTCAAAAGACACATGAAAAGATGTTCAACATCACTAATCATCAGGGAACTTCAAATCAAAACCACAATGAGATACCACATCACACCTGTCAGAATGGCTATCAGTAAGAGACAACAAATAATGAGTGTTGGTGAGGATGTACAGAAAAGGGAACCCTTGTGCACTGTTGGTGGGAATGTAATTGGTACAGCCACTGTGGAAAACAGTATGGAGTTTCCTCACAAAATTAAAAATAGAACTGCCATATGATCCAGCACAAAAACACTAAAACACTATTTCATAAAGATATATACATCCCAATGCTCATTGCAGCATTATTTACAATAGCCAAGATATGGAAGCCAAATAAGAGTCCATCAAATATTATGAAATAATAATGGAATATTACTCAGCCATTAAAAAAAGGTCATGCCATTTGTGACAACATGGATGAATCAAGAGGATATTTTGCTAAGTTAAATAAATCAGACAGAGAAAGACAACAACTGTATGATCTCATGTGTAATCTAAAAATCAAAAACAGACTTCAGAGAACAAAAAGGCAGTTGGCAGAGGGGAGGAAAGTGGTTGAAAAAGGTGAAGGGGATTAAGAGGTAGAAACCTCCAGTTTTAAAATAAATAAGTCATGCTGATGTAATATACAGCATAAAGGATACGGTCGATAATATTGTGATAACTTTATATGGTTACAGATGGTTACTAGACTTATCATGGTGGTAATCATTTCATAATGTATGCAAATGTCAAATCACTATGTAATACACCTGAAAGTAACATAATATTGTACATCAACTATATTTCAATTAGAAAAAAATTTTTGCATTGAAAGATGACATTCTAAAGCCCAGTTTCTCAGAGAACATCAATTTACTGATTAACCATGTTTAGTTTATGCTATTTTTCTCTGTGACCTTATCAGACATCATCATGCTTCATATTCACTAACTTTTTCTGTCACTGTTAAATTGTAAATTGACACCAAAATGGTCCCTTTTATTGCTAAAATTTATCATAAAATAACTGTATTACCAGAATATTCACGAAGTGATGCTGTCAGCAGTATGTTGTTTTGGCACAGTGGGAAAAGAAAGTGTTGATGAAAAATAAAATAAAATAAGACTTGAAAATTGCTTCCAGGACTGTGTAAGTGATACAAAATGTAGAGACAGCTCAGCTTGAAGCTCTTTTGAAGCAGAACTACAACATATGTCATCTTAAATACTTACAGTTTTAACTCCACTTAGTAGCTACTGTGGCTTCAGAAATGCAAGAAAAAAATAACAACGTATTTTGAAATCAATTTTCTTTGAAATTTACAATCTTACCTTTCCTGCCTTTTTTCCCTCGGATTTCTGCTGATTTAGGATAAAGTGGAGGCAAAGGAAGCAAAGGAAAACAAAACAAAACAAAAATCAGCTCCAATTTGTTATTGCAAATATATTTTTTAAAAAACATGCCAAAATTCCAAGTGCAATAATACACAATTTTGTTTTTCTAATGAAACTATTTTCATCTGTTGCATTCTTCAGTGGTTTCAGGAAAGGGATATAACATTGTAAATCTCATACAGCAATATGTAGAGCCATATAAAAATCTTCAATGGTCATCAAAAAGTCATTAAATCCTTAGCTCACATAGGCATTGGCCAAGAAAAGACATATTTCCAATTAGATATTCCCTTATTTATTTTCCATCCATTTTTAAATGGATGAGTCTTTATCTCAAGCATGAACACATTTCTTAAAAAAAAAAAACTAGTTTAGTTGGAGATTCATGAATTAGGAGTAAACATAAATATCTATACAGCTTTGGATACTCTCTCTAAATATTAATTTTTGTGGGTCTTAGGAGCACCTAATTCAATTCTGTTCAACTAAATAATTTTTGCAGCCAACCTGGTAAAATTATTTTGTTCATTTTTATTTAAGACTTCTTTTTTCCCCCATTCAACCTCAGGAAATGGGGTAAATTGATTTTGAAAACTCCAGAAGCATTTAGGCCATTTGTCGCTTGGATTCATTCTCCTTTGTAGAGGATGAATACATCACATGATAAAAGGATCACATGTCTAACATTTCTAGTTAATGATGCTCCCAAGTCCTTTCTCCTCAAAATTTACCTCAGTTCCATGTCATTGCTACAGTTATGCAAAAGTTTCTCTGAGCATCAGAGAAAATTGGGGAGGAGATAGAGGTGAATTTGAAATAAGGGTATATACAAAGAGAGATACAAATGTAGTAAGAGGATGAATGCTGTTGTTTAGTGGTTTGATATGATTTCAGATCTATTTGTTCATGACAAAAATTGTTTTGATCTAAGAATACAGTTGTTTTTATAAGTAAAGTTGTTTCAATAAAAGTATTGAAGTTGTTGTGTCAGGATGTCATCATCAACATCTGCGGTTGCTGACAAGCACTCAGTAGTAGCTCAACTGCTGAGGGGCACCACCAGGGTCTTATCAATAAGAACATATGAAGAAGCAGCTATGGCAAGGGGACATTAGAGTATAAATACCCAGAGTGTGTGAGGACCATCTGAGAGTGTTTGGTCTGGGCAAGATGACTCTTTGCTGATCTAAATAGCTCTCTGAAGACTTTGGGGTATTGGCTCCTGCCTAGGAAGGTGGATCTCTGCTCAGCAGTGGTGAAAACCATGAAGCAGCCCCAGGGAAGGAGATTATCATGCTTGCCAGCCTCAATGCCTTCATTTCCTAGCCATGTGCTCTACAACAAGAGACTTTCATCTTTGCGCTGGCAGCTGGACATTAGCTCTCAGTTGACTAAGCTCTCTCTCTCGAGAACCAGCTCATAAAAATGTTAGGGAGTCATTGACTGAAACCTTGACCAGGCATGATGATAACCTCTTGCCTGAGTTGTCTTGCAACAGGAGGTCTCAATGAAGAATGTGGTGCTGCCACCAAAAACTAACCAGGAATATTTGGGAGGGGCCAAATGAAGGAGGACATGCCAACCCATAGTATGTCTTGTAAAACTAACCTGGAAGAATTTGGGAGGGGCTAAAAGAAGGAGGGAGGAGACGACATGTCCTGTCCACCTCCCAGAAACCCTCATGCTGGAATCCATCTTGGCTGAGAGAGGTGAATGCCACCAGGGAAGACACTTAGTTAGATCAAATATGGGCCATGCAAGATGATTGTCCAGAGATAACCCGGAAACTAATCCCATTACCATAAAACCTGAGACCACAGGCCATGTAGCAGAGCAGTTCTTCTGGGTTCCTTTACCCTGTTGCTCTCTGCCTGGGTGCCCATTTCCAATACAGCCTTTTGCTTTGTCAGTACATGTGTCTCCTTGGACAATTCATTTGCGAGTGTTAGACAAAAGCCCACTCTAGGCCCTGGAAGGGGTCCCCCTTCCTGCAACAGAAAGGTACACCACAACTAAATTTGGACTTTATTCCTTTCATCATGCCCTTTGCCTGGAACAATAGTGTAATTAATCAATCATTGGTTTGGAGTATGTTATTTCTTTATTGGCTTATTAAAGGACATTATCTTGTATGTTATTGGCTTGTGAAATTATAATTCCCACAGTAGACCTGTGTTAAATAAAATATTGGCAAAGATAATCTCAGTCTCTGAGCATAATTTGCCTTGAAACAAAACAAAGGCTCTGTATTTTGTTATTCAATGACTTATTCTCAGACCAAAAAGGGTATAGTTTTTTTCCTGTCATTTTAATATAACGTGAGTTTCCAAAATTGACTTTTGAGGAAGGTATCCAGACATGGTCACAAATCTATTATCTAAGGAAATCAAAGTGTGTTTTTTTCTTTCCACTTTGGGTAGTTATTTTTAGCCTAAGATATTCTTATTGTCCTTATGTGTTGATCAGATTCAGCCATCAGTGGCTCAGTGATAGAATTCTATTTGTCTGTGAAGGCATAGCCTGAGGATAATGCCTTGAATAATCTCTTTCAAGAAAGTGTCCTTGGATTTTAATATCTTTAAACAATTGGTATTTACATCTCTCTCTATCATGAATGATAATTCTTAAATAACAGGTTAAAAATTTTAACTTTCCAACAGAAATAATATCATGGACAAAAAACCCTCAAAACTTTACCCATATTTAAGAATATAATATTAAAAATTACCATTCTTTATTTTATAGAACCACGATAGATCTTTTTATATTCCCTCCATTAGAATTTACTGTCAAGAAAACAGTAGATTTTAGTTAGATGTTTTACCACTTATTACTGAGCAATGCAAAATCCTCAGCAAGACAAGTGAAGATGTGAAAATATTAATTATATCTATCTTGGTAAATTAGTGAATTATTGAAAAAGTAATGAAAATATTTAAGGCTAGTCAACGTATTGAGAGCACCTCTTTACCATTGCAGTGAAAAAAGACAACTCCAGAATGTGTTTATTTCCCTAAAATATATATTTTAATTAAGAGCATTGCCTATGCTGTGCTCCTTTTGTCCTTGTTTGAGAATTTCTATTGAGAAAGTTTAAAATAGATCAAGTGGGAAATATTAAAATGATAGTCTTTGCATTTTCTACACCATACAGACAGAACACAATCTGTCACTATAAGTGGGCCCTATCTCATGACAACTAGACGAGCATTAGAATTAAAAGAAAGCACAGAAATATATTGGCAGGCATGTGAGTAGGTTGGCAAATTGATACCAGATTTGATGATAGAAACATTTAAAAAAAATCAATTCTGGAAGGGGAAAAATCATGCTGAAAAGCAATTTCTATTTTAACGGAGACATGGATTTTTATCCCCTTATTTTAAAAATGACTCCCAAGAGGCCAAAATTATATCAACAAAATCACTCTTCAAACTAAATTATATATAGTAAGGTAGGGAGAAATGTTCACCAGTCTGAATGTTATGGGCTCAGAATTTTCTATAGTATACATTAGTCATGTAGTTTTCATACGTTCTTATTAACCTCTAGGAGTGAATAAATTCTAACTCCAACTGCCAATAAATGAATATTTCTCCTATTATATCTAATTTTCTAGAGTGATAGAGCTGATTGACTCTAATGAAAAAGAGGGCCAAGATATAGCATACAAGAGAAGTAAAGTCTGTTAATATCAAGGGGATGATCCAACTAGGAGAGCATCCTCAAATTTTAGTCAGCTCTCTTCTGTATCATACAGCATTAGCACAGTAGAGTATGGTGGCAGATAAGTCACCACAGTGAAGAGTTATTCAAGTAGACATTGAGGCTGTAGCTGTATTGGTATAATTGGAAGAAATAAGATCAAATGATTTTGGTATTTCTCAATATCTATGTGCTTTTGTGTTTCAGCTTTGTCTGTTTTTGATCTGTGCATTCAGAATGAACACAACAAGGACAAAGGGTGGAGTCAACACAAGAAGAGATTTCTAACCCAAAAGAATATTGCCTCTGTGCAGTCTCTGAAAAATCCTAACTCCTTCTTTTACCCATCTCCAAGTTTACTACTTCTCTTTTCCTTTTCTGACTTGTGTACAGTACAGCTGTTACCTTCATTCTGCCTTCATGTATTGCTGCTGCTTATAGAGCAGCTGTCCTCTTGAACACAACTATTAGGAATTTCTGATCATTAAGCCTAATGACAGAGTAGAGGGAACAAGACTAGAGTCAGAAGTCAAGGCAGCCACATCTCTAAACACAGGTAACAGAAAGAGGAAGAAACTTATTAGAGGACAAAGACACCAGAGCTTATCCTAACTCACTACTCTGCCTGCTGATTAGGAAAGAAATAGAACAGAATGTGTACAGGAGAAAATGCACTTGATAAGCACACCTTTATTTTAAAAGCTGATTATGATTATCACTCAATAAAGCATCAACCATCACTAAATTTCTTTTTTTAATTGAAGTATAGTTGATTTACAATGTTAGTTTCTGGAAAACAGCAAAGTGATTCAGTCATACATACATATATATCTATTTTTTTTCAGATTCTTTTGCCTTACAGGTTATTATAAAATATTGAGTATAATTCCCTGTGCTATACAGTAGGTCCTTGTAGGTTTTCTATTTTATATATAGCAATGTGTATATGTTAATCCCAAACTCCTAATTTGTCCCCCCCCACCTTTCTCCTTTGGTAACCATGTTTGTTTTCTATGTCTGTGGGTCTATTTCTGTTTTGTATGTAAGTTTGTATGTAAGTTTGTATGTAAGCTTTGTATGTAAGTTTGTAAGTTTGTATCATTTATTTTTTATATTCTACATATAAGCAATATCATATGATATTTGTCTTTCTCTGTCTGGCTTACTTTACTTAGTATGATAATCTCTAGGTCCATTCAACCATCACTAAATTTTTGTCAGCTGGATCAGGTGTAATAGCAACTTGAGATGTCCAGTAGTGGTCAAGATTTAACAAAACACACTTTCAATGACACCAGCAGGGTTGTGGTGGTAACTTTTCTGAATGGCATGGTCAAATGAAAATAGTTATGACTGTGTACACAACTAAATAAATATTTGTCTAACAGATGGAAAAAACCGGGGAAGAAGGTTTTTTATCGCAGTGTGTGCATGTGTGTTTATAAAAAATTAGAAGCCTATGGAGTCAGGTTTCTAATACTATACCATGTGGAATATCCAACCCCTCCCCCTAATCTACGCTTTAAAAATATCAGAACTTGAAGTGTATTTTTTACTTGGCTTAAATATCCATATAATTATCACAGCCTAGTTTATTTTTTTAGTAGGCTGGTACATGTGACATTGTATTTCAGAACTTTATTCAGTTAGCAACTTAGAGTGTTGTTGGCTTTAAAGGAAAGATACTGGTGAATCTAATAATAATAGTAAGCCTAAATGTCCTTCTCAACATGTTTGTTTACTATCTATTTCCTCTCTAAAATGTAAATCACCATTTGAAAAGAACACAAGGGAATGTATCTATGGATTTTTATTGTCTTATTCTCTTTTTTCTAAATTTGAGACTGGTATAAAAATTGTATACATAGTTTCAATACATCAGTAAAGAGAATATGAAATTTGAAATCAGAAGATTCAGGTTTCAGTCCTGGGTTCACAAGTAGCTATGTGAACTTATTCAGGCAAAACTTTAGAAGGCTATGTCTTCCTCCTACACTGAATCCAAGGCATTAGCTACATTTAATGATGATGAAGGTGATGATTGTGACAATGACAGGAATACTATTACTACAACTATCACTGCCACTGCTATCATCACCTTTCATTTATTGAGTATGAAGCATTTTAGTAAATGCTTTACAAATATTATCTCACTTAATTGTTATAGTGACAAATATCATCTAACTTGTTATAGTGACACTTTGATGTGAGAAAATTATCATTTCCATTTTACAAAGAGGAAAATGTGGATCAAAGAGATGAAGAAATTTACTTAATCACTCTACTTGTAAGGTATAGAGCTGAGGTTTCAATCCAGATCTTCTGGATTCTAAAGTTCTAGAATGTAAGCTCCGTGGCAGCAGGCATTTTGCCATTTTGGAGTTTGGAATTCTGCTATATTCTCAATGCCTAAAAAAGTGCCTGGTACTAAGGAGACCTACAATAAATATTTATAGACTGAATCAAATAACAAGATATTCCTCTATTATTTAATTACATAGATAATTAGAGCTAGATTGTAATAATTGATTATGAATCTTACTGAAAAGCACAAATTTTGGAGCTATATTGACTGGATTCAACTCTTGTCTCTAACACTTATTACCTATGTGACTCCAGACATGTTTCTTCTTGTCATTTTGCCTTAGTTTCATCATCTGTAGAATAGAGAAATATGAGTTCCTACTCCAGAGTATTTGTTACAAGGGTTAAATCAGTAAACTAGGGGCATCAAACAGTAGTTGGCACTTTGAATAGTGTATATATGTTAGCTCTTATTACTGGTGTTTTATTTTAACATCTTTATTAATATACCTTATATACCATAGAATTAATCCATTTAAAGTATAAATTCAATGTTTTTTTTGTATATTCACAGGTATCTGTAATCATCACCATATTCAATTTTATAACATTTTCATCACCTCGAAAAGAAACCCTAAAGCACAACATTGTAAATCAACTATACCCCAATATTTAAAAAAAAAAACACATAAAACAAAACAAAAGAAACCCCATACTCTTTAACTATCACCCCCTAACCTCTCACTTCTCCCAAGTTTTAGACAACCACTAACCTACTTTCTGTTTTTTTATTGTATATTTCTCTGTTCTGGACTTATGAATAAAATCATATAATATGTGGTCTTTTGTGGCTGGCTTCTTTCACTTATAATAATGTCTTCAAGTTTCAACCATGTTGCATCATGTTTCAGTAAGTCATTCCTTTTTTATGTCCAAATAATATTTCATTGTGTAGATATACCACATTTTGTTTAAACATTCATCAATTGATGGGAATTTGGGTTATTTACACTTTTTGGGTATTATGAATAATGCTAATATAAACATCATACAGAAGTTTTTGCACGGACATGTGTTTTCTTTTCTCTTGGGTATATACCTATGAGTGGAATGGCTGGGTCATAGGGTAACATTATGTTAAATCTTTTGAGGAAATGCCAGGCTGTTTGCCAATGCAGCTGCACAATTTTACACTCCCATCAGTAGTGTACAAGGGTTCCAATTTCTTCACATTCTTGCTCTCAAGGTAATTTATTTTTAACTTTAGAATTAAAGACTGTCTAAATATTAGAATTAAATATTAGAATACTTAGAATTAAATTCCTATCTAAATATTTTTTAAACTATACACTGGCATCCAAAATTATTTTAATTAGATCAATAAAACTGTAGCATAAACTATTCTACTATGTGAGCTTAATGTACTATTCCCTGTTACTAAGATACCATTGAACAGATTGCCAAACCCATCCGTTGAGAGGGTTGAAAAGTTATCTATTTCTTGATATTAATTTACATATAATTTGAAATATATTAAGGAAATTCCCTCTGCTAAAGTGAATGAAACTTTTAAAAATGTTTGTCAAATTATTTATTCAAATCCACCTACCTTATAGTATCACTGTTAAAAGTCTGATAAAACAGTTGGAAGAACACATAGGATATCATGGGACAATGACATTGCATTTGCTGAATATGGGGGAAAGGGATTGACAGTACTGATTAAATCCAGTTGAAATAATTTTTTCATGGGTGCTGAATCTTGGATTTGGAACATGCAGAGATTATATAGAGTACCAGAATGAGAGTCAAACTAAGGGGGGAAAGAAACCAATGCTTTATTCAAGATTGATACTAGAATTGATCTAACAAAGCTAAACAAGAGTAAAATGTTCTCAAAGTGACATAGAAGAGGAATATTATGGATGATACGAAGATCACAGTTTCTTATGAGAAGGCAGGATTAAGTTAGAATACTATTACACTTGTTCTCACATAATCTTTCTGGTTTATTCAAAACCCTACTCTTGCCCTGAAACATTCTTATACTGTGACAATAACAAAATCAATGTGACAGACAGGTCTGCTTTCTTAAAATATTGCATGTCAGTCAGAACAGTGTTTCATTTTTAATTGTTTGAATTTTGCATAAAGATACCTCTGTTTGCTGCTAAAGACATATGCAATTGTCTCTGATATCACTTTAAATTACAGATCATCTTAACATGTCATTCTCGTGAAATGTAAAACTGAGATTGTTGCATTGCATCTATTAAAGCTTGTAGATGTTTACAAAATGAACATCAAAGTAATAAAGTGATTATAAGAATAAACATCAGAATACAAATGATCTTTCTCATTAGTTAAAAGGAAATCATTGTTTTAATGTGCAGTAGCTACCAGACTGCTTAATTCTGTGAATGCCTGGTTTTTATATTAGATGAAAGCATGACTAACTAGATCTATGATAAGAAATAAAAATTTAAAAGTGACCTATGTGCCTGCCTTTATATCAAACCCTGAGATAACAAAAGGGTATTTTAAAACAGTGTCATTAGTTCATTAGCATCGATTCAAGTGAACGTTAAATTCTCATATAGTGGTCTCACATAGGTACTAGTTAAGCATATGACTTCCTGATTGTGACTTGAACCTAAGATATAGTTGCATTCATTTTAATGTATCCTTCAGCTTTAGTTTTAATCTAATATTACCTAGCTTACAGCAGACTAAGTTATTATAATTGTCTGATACCCATTATCATTTCTTGCTTATTTCCTAGGTGGGAAAAACATTCTCTTCTGGGATCACCATAGTTTTCTTGAGCTCTTAGCTGATTATGGATATATTCTCCCCTATTTCAAACTCCTCTAGCAATTCCATACTGAATTTCCACTTTTAGTGCATTTTCTGTAGAATTTTCAATTTTATTTCAAATCATCTGAAAAAACTGAAACTCAAAGCCCTTCATTTTTTTCCCCAGTTGAATTCATTGCTTTTAGGTTTGTGAGATTTCATTAAGCTTGTCTTAATACTATCAACTCAAATGAAGCATAATAGCTTTAGTGGATAGAATAGTGTCCTCCAACAATTCATGTCCATTCCAAACTCAAAATTTGACCTTATTTGTAAAAAGGGCTTTTGTAGATGTTAGTTAGTTAAGGATCTTGAGATGAAATCATCCTGGATTTCAGGATGTCCTAAATCCAAAGACTGGTGCCCTTGTAAGAAGAGGACACACAGACAGAAAGAAAGCGGCCAAGTGATGGTGGGGCAGAGACTAGAGGGATGCAGCTACAAGCTAATGAATGCCAAAGATTGCCAGGTGCCCACAGAGGCTGGAAGAAACAAGGAAGGATTCTTCCCTAGGGCTTTCAGAGAACACCTTGATTTCAGAATTTTAGCCTGCAGAATTGTGGGAGAATAAATTTCTGTTGTTTTAACCAAATATTTTGGTAATTTGTTATGGCAGTCCTAGTTAAAAATACAATGAGTGAAGGGGATATACTCCCATTTCAGGAAAACAATACACTAGGATAGAAAATAGGTTGTTCTGTTTTATGATTATCAAACCGAAAATGCATTGAAAGATTACTGAATGCAAATCACTATATTTCATCTAATATGTAAGCTTTTGGAGGACTGGGATGATTATAAGTAAGCATATGGTACAAGAGAAATAGAATATCCGGTTTTGAATAATGTGACATACGTTCCAGCCCCAGATCACTCACTCATTTGTGAAACATTTAGCAGAAGCCTATTTGGTACTATGTACAAATTTTCTAAATTATAGAAAAATGAATGGGATAAGGCCCTTGCCCAAAAGGATCTCACAGTTTAATAGGGAAGCCAGAGGTAGAAATAGATAATTACAGTATTACATTTTAAGTGTTTTAATGAGCAGATGAATAAAATACTATCATACCACAAGGGAACAAAGAGCTGTGTGACCCTGAGCAAGTCCTTTGAGCTCTCTGAATCTGTTTATTGATATGTAAAATGGAGATAACAATAACAATTCATAGCTCTCCTACCTTCTCCCAACTATTTTGGACATCTACTATTTTTGTTTTTTTTTTTTTTTTTTAAGCTCACGGACGTGCAGGCTCAGCGGCCATGGCTCACGGTCCCAGCCGCTCCGCGGCATGTGGGAACCTCCAGGACCGGGCACGAACCCGCATCCCCTGCATCGTCAAGCGGACTCTCAACCACTGCGCCTCCAGGGAAGCCCGGACATCTACTGTTTTTAAGAGTCCTATGAATCAGACTTTCTCTTAGCTATTTAATATACATTATCTGAATTAATCCTTAGAATAGTTCATCATATAAATACAATTATGCTAATGCTACATGTGTGGAAACAGAGGTACAGAAATTTATACTATGTGCCAAAATTGCATGAATCAGGAAGGAAATATTCTTTTCATTCAAGCCTGTTGTATGTCTTAGGTAGAAATGCATCAAAAATAAATATTATACTACTAGAAGTTAATGTTCGATGTGCCACAATATCTAGCAATAAATAAATTAGATGATGAATAATGTTTCAAATATGTATGAATAATTCCAAATAAATATTATATATCCCCTATAGTACTTTATTTCCTAATGATTTTCTATGCTAGAGAAAGTACATTCAGATGTGCTTCTATAAAGTAGTCATTTGCATTGATTTTAACGTTAGGCAGTTACATTTGTATTTACCTACTGGATTTCTCTAAGTTAATTTTCCCTCAAAAATTACTGTTACAGGGCTTCCCTGGTGGCGCAGTGGTTTAGAGTCCGCCTGCCGATGCAGGGGACACGGGTTCATGCCCTGGTCCAGGAAGATCCCACATGACGCGGAGCGGCTGGGCCCGTGAGCCATGGCTGCCGAGCCTGCGCGTCCGGAGCCTGTGCTCTGCAACACGAGAGGCCACAACAGTGAGAGGCCCGCATACCGCAAAAAAATATATATAATAATAATAATAATATTAACAGTTAGAATATTCAATGTTTTTGCATATGCAAGTAACATGGCCAGCTGCATAATCTGGAGCCTCTAGTATTAGTTCATTTTCTATAATCTAGGCAAACTACTAACTTGTATAATTGACCAATTTTCCAATTCAACCATTTTAATTCTTTGTTCAGTTTCCATCTGGTTAAGTCAGATGCATCATATGTAAAGAGAGCATCTTATTTGTGGAGAAAAGACCAAGAATTCACAATCTAGTTGCCCTTCAAGGTAAGAAGGACTACCCAGTGTGACAGTGCTCGGAAAATACAACCTAGAATGAATTTTTGTTTCCTCCATCACCTCTAACTTCTTCATTCACTCATTCACCAGGCTAGTTACTAGGATACAGTGATTGCCAAGATAGAAATAATCATCTTTGCCCTTACAGAGATTATAGTCTTCATAAGGGAACAGAGACAAGAATATAGATAATTACAATACTTGTGATCTCAAAATAATTTGGCAGCTTTTCCCTCAATAATAGAGAGGTATCCTTGTATAATTTTATTTCCCAGAGAATAATTTCTAAACATTTAGTTATAGCTTTAGCAGAAATATAAAGTGAATATTAATTAAACACACAAATGAATATTTACCATAGCTAAACTCCAATATCTATGATGCTGCCAGATTTCTATAATACAGAAATAAAAGCACTCCTCCTGAGTGATCCATAAAGTCTTGAATTATCAAAGACTTACATTAAAACTGCATAAGATAAGGTCTGAGCTTCATTTAAAAAGGTATTTCATTCCCCTAGAGGCTCATCCGCCTCAGGCGTCTTCCCAGAATTTAGCTCTTAAAGTATCTAAAATATTTTAAGCTTGTACATTTTTTACTGCTTTGTGAATCTGTCGTGTCGATTTTCATTTTTTTTCCAAGTTACCACATTGACATTGTTATTTTCAGCTTCCAATTCAACATAAAACAGTGGATGGCTCCATTTATCTCTCTGGCTGCATTTATTCTCAGCAGAGCTCTGTATTCAGGACATTTTTATTTTTATGATTGGTTATTTATCGTTAGTATTTTTAGAAAAATGAGAGAGTTGTAATTCTTGGGAGCTTTAACTATAGAATTTTATCAGTCAACAAATATTTATTGAGCATCTACTATGTGACAGGCATGGTACTTAGGATCATGGGCTCTGGAAGTAGACTGCCTGGCTCAAAGCTCAGCTCTACCATTTATTAACTGTGTGACCACGGGCCAGCTGCTTGAATACTCTATTTGGTGCTTGAGCTTGTCTATCTGTAAAACATCAAGAATAAAAATAGTAGCACTATGATAGAGTGTTTGTGAGGGCTAAGTGCGTTAATACAGTAGAGCACTTAACACCATCATATAGTAAGCTTTCAACAAACTCTGTCTGTTATTGTTAATATGAACATCATCATCCTTTATTTTAACCATGCACTGTGAAACCTTGAGTACACTATAACAAGGAAGAATCTTACAATCTACTGTCCAAGTCAGCTACTAAAAAATACTTAGAGATGATCAATGAATTAATTTCTGATATATACAAAAGTGCCTTGAATGGTAGTAAAAGACTGTGAGAGGGAAAAATTTTGCTTTGAGGTCGCAAGTAAATCACCTTATGAAAATGAATTATAGAAAACTGTATAATACTGATCTAGTTTGCCTGAAGCATATAAAATAAAGTCCCAGTTTCAAAAAAAATCAAACATTTTATTCAGCTAGTGACTATGGTCCAAAAGTAAAAAGCTAAGTTTATTAAGGGCTTTAAACATTTATAAATCTCCAGAGCCACAAGACTTAATGCATGGCCCTTAATGTTAAATTAAGTAGTGAAACAGAGGTTTCTATCTTGGGCTCATGGGATCAGAATCTTGGCCCAGATGATGAGATCTTTATCATATTCATTCTAATTGTGGCTCATCTTGAAATGATTAGATCTATTGTTAGAAAGAGACCTTGTCAGCACTAAGGATGCAGTGATTAATAGAAAATTCAGTATAATTCGTTTAGATATATGTCTAAAATCTCAATTGAGCCCTGGACCCACATTATTAAGTGATTAAAGCAATTGTAATTGCCACCCTTTATTCACATTCATCACCTGACTAGGAATTAATCATTGCAAGCAAAGAACAGCAGAAAGCAAAATATTTCATAACTAGTACTATACAGATAGATAGCAAAACTTTAAAATGGGCTACAGGAACAATGCTTGATACCATAAGCCAAAACAAACGTTAAATCATTAGAAATGCTCTAACAAAATCTGTTTTAATTTCAGTGAAGGTCAAATTTACCCTTGGGGCCATCAAAAATGTGTTTTTCTTTCACAGTTATGGCAACCTTAGTTATTTTCTTTTACCCCAAGAAAGGGTAGAAAGTGAATTTCAGTCAGCCCTGCCTGATAATCTCCAAAAGTTTTATCTTAATTGTATGCTCTTTGTAGGTGAGTTATCACTCTGACTTTTTTGTTCATCACAAAGACATGTTTCCAGGTTGTAGCATATCAACATTAAAAGATCAGGACTGTCTCATTGTTTCTCTAAATAAGGTCATAGCTAAAATAAGCAGAATTTAATGTACGTGCATTTCCTTGGAATGAGAATATATCAAAACAAGAGTCAAGTGAAGGGAGAATGTTCTGTTAGCTGAAAAAAATACAGTGGTACAATTAGAATTCTAGGGAATTCTGCCAAAATTTTAAAGAATAGTTGATTCCAAGTATATTCCAAGAAAAATAAGAGGAAGCATGCTTCCCAATTCATTTATAAGGCTATTATTGCCCTGATACCAATGCTAGACAAAAAAAATATAAAAAAATAAACTACTAATCAATATCTCTTATGATTGTAGAAGCGAAAATCCTAAACAGATATTAGCAAATCAAATTCAACAGTGTATAAAAATAATTATACACCATGACCAAGAACATTCCAGGTGTGCAGGACCTGTTCAACATTGGAGAACCAATGTAATCCAGCATATAAACAGGCTAAGGAGGAAAATCATATGGTCCTATCAACTGATGCAGAAAAAGCATTTTGAAACCAAACAGGACCATGTGGGTCTCCCAGGCATGGAAACTTTTCTGAGTCCCCTGTTTCTTGTTTGTAGGGAGTAGGCTTCAGCCTCCATGACCTTCCCTGAGTTCCAAAGGGCAGGTTCAAACAGTTGCTGATCAGGGAAGGGAGGGGATGCAGAGACAAGGGAGGAGCAGTCAAGAAACAATAGTGCAACATTATAAATTGATGAATTTTCACAAAGTGAACACACCCTGGGTGTTCCATAACCATAATCTGGGTCAAAAAATTGCACAGAAGTAGCATCCAGAACCCAACATCCTGCTGTAGCCCACTCACTTCCTCATAGTTTAGTTTAGTCTATTTTGGTACTTTATAAGAATGGGATCATACTGTACTCTTTATTTTTGAATGGCTTCTTTCAACATCATTTGGTTTGTCCAATTTTCTCATGTGCTTGGGAAAATTGTGCCAATAATTTAATTTTTGCACTGTATTATATTCCACTGGATGAATATATGGCAATTTATTGATTGTATTGTTGGACAATCTAGGTTATTTCTAGCTTTTCCATACTGTAAATTATGCTGTTACGTATATATGTGCATGTGTTGGGTGAATGTATGTACACATTTCTGTGTTGTATATAACTTAGAAGTGGGATTGCTGGGCCACAGGCCATATCTGTTCAGCTTTAGTATTTAAATTACCTTTAAACCACTATCATATCAGTGAGATCAAAGTAATGAGGTGAGGCAGATTAAGTGTTTACTTTAAAGTCAGCTGGAATTTAGTCTTGTTCCCACTACTTTTTACTACTAATATTAAGCATGTTATATAATTTCATTGACCCTCAGTTTATGTATCTGTAAAAAGCATGAATACTATACCATACATTCTTATAAAAATACTAAATAAAATAGTGTATGTTGAAAAGTATTTTTTTAAAAAAAGAAACAATAGTGCAGCCTTGGGACAGGGTCCTGGTTCTGTCTCAAGGGATATACATAACAATTTCTTTGAGCTCTTCTGCAGAACTAAAATCCCCAACAAATGGAAGATGTTAACTACTTAATGAGCATTCCTCATTCCAGAGAGAAGGTCACAGTTTGGATAACATCAGAGAACCACAGAAGCTCATCAGGAGACCACCTGAGGACAGATTAAAGGAATGCAGTTCCTGCACATACCCTCTTCCTTATCAGCAACACTGTCCCTGAACCATTGCTATAAAACTCTTCACCAAATCCCCTCAGGTTGGGACACACAGTTTTGAGGGCTTGAGCCCACAGTTTCCCCCTTTGCCTGGCAAAGCAATAAAGCTATTCTTTTCTACTTCACCCAAAACTCTGTCTCCAAGATTCAACTTGGCACCAGTGTACAGAGGCTGAGTTTTGTCATCAAAATGGCTATTATCAAAAAGACAACAAATAACAAGTGTTGGCAAGGATGTGGAGAAAAGGGAATCCTCACGTACTGTTGGTGGGAATGTAAATTAGTGCAGCCACTATGGAAAAAAGTATAGAGATTCCTCAAAAAATTAAAACTTGAACTTCCAAAAGCACATTCCTTAAAAGTAAAATTGATTAATTAGATTTCATCAAAATTTAAAATGTTTTCCCTGTGAAGAGGATGAAAACACAACCTATGGTTTGGGAAAATATATTTGCAATTCATACATCTGACAAAGGAGTAGTATCTACAGCATATAAAGAGCTTTCAAAATGCAACAGTAAAAAATTCTCAAGCAATTCATTTAGAACACGAACAAAAGATATGAACAGCCATTTCCTTAAAGAGGATATACAGATGGCAAATGAAAGGATGTTCAACATCATTACCATCTTGGTCTGTTTGAGCTGCAATAAATAAATAGCATAAACTGGATAACTTATACACAACAAATATCTATTTCTCATATTTCTGGAGGTTTGGAAGTCCAAGACTTGGCTGATTCGATGTTTGGTGTGGGGCTAGTTCCTGGTCCGTAGAAGGTGACTTCTTGCTGTGTTCTCACATGGTGAAAGGGCACTGGAGCTTTCTCAGGCTTCTTTTATAAGGACACTAATTCCACTCCTGAGGACTCTGACTTCATGACTTAATCACATGCCAAAGGCCTCACCTCCTAATACCATCACCCTGAGGGTTAGAATTCCAGCATATGCATGGGGGGTGGGGCACAAACATCCATACCATAGCAATTAGCCATCAGGGAAATACAAACTTAAATCACAATGAGATAACACTACACATCTATCAGAATGGCTAAAGTTAAAAAAAAATAGTAACAACACCAAATACTGGAGAGATTGCAAAGAAATGAATCACTCATTCATTGCTGATGGGAATAAAAATGGTATAGACACTGTGGAAAGCAATTTGACAGTTTCTTATAAAACTAAACATGTGACCCAGCAATTACACTTTTGGACATTTATCTCAGAGAAATTAAAACTTACATCACATCCACACCACAACTTGAACACTAATGTTCATTGCAGTTTAATTCATACTTAATTCAAGAAAAAATTAGAAATAGCTAAAAAATTAGAAACAACTCAGATGCCTGTCAACAAGTGAATGGTTAGACAAACTATGATATATCCATACCATGAGATGTTACTCAGCAATAAAAAGGAATTAACAATTGATACATGAAACAACATGAGTGAACCTCCAGGGAATTATGCTGAGTGAAAAAAACGCTACCCAAAGGTTACAAACTGTATGATTTGATTTATACACATTCTTAAAATCACAAAATTATAAAAATTGAGAATAGATTAGTGGTTGCCAGAGATTAAGCATGGGGAGGAATGGTTTGAGGGAGATGAGTATGCTAATAAAAAGGCAACAAGAGGGAAGGTTTTAGTGATAGAACTGTTCAGTTTCTTGACTGTGGTGGTGGATACATGAACATACACGTGATATGGTTGTGCAGAACCACACACACACACACATAAACGCAAATGAGTGTATGTAAATCTAATAAAATCTAAATGAGTTTGGTGGATTGTACCAATGTCCATATCTTGGTTTTGATATTATGTTAGAGTGTTGCAAGATGTTACCTTTTGGAGAAAACAGGTAAAGGATACAGGGGAACTCTCTGTATTATTGCTTACAACTTCATTTAAACCTAGAATTATCTCAATAAAAATTACAATTTAAAAAGCAAAGCTTACTTAAGTTTAAAAGAGACTAACCAAGGAAAAGCAAAATTTTTAGAAGCCAATAATCTGCCATGTCTGGCACAAAATATATTTGCTATAAACATTTTCTCTGATGCTGCAGACTTCTACTTACAGGTATGTCCAATTTTTATAGTTATAACAAATTCTTAGTTCTTTGTAACTGGAGTTTTTAATGCTCAGTTGTTTTAAAGAAATGACAAGGGAAAATAAAAAGTGGAAAATGAAATAAGATCTATCTATGAAGCTGGAAAGATCTCATCATGGAGAATATTGGATTTGGACACCATTAGAGCACAACTTTCATGTGTGCTGTAAGTGATAAGATTAGATATATTGAGAAGAGTATATTGTTTTTTATAAGTCACTGCACACCATTTCTTTGTTGATGCATTCATTCTATTCTTTCTAATTTTATTTAGCAGTTTGTTAAAGAAAAAAATAATATGATATGTGTCTCCACTTTTTTTTTTTAGAGCTATATTCATTTGTGTTAGTCCTCAGTAACATCACAGCCAATGGGTCTTCTTTATTACTTTTTGCAAGGTGACCCTAATTTATAATAACTCTGTTCAAAATATGATGGAATTTATTTGGACCACTATTCTCATTTATATTTAAATGCACACCATTAAAATCAGTGCAACTTTATCATTACTATTTCAATATCAGCTCCTGTATGTCATCACATGAATATATACTAGGCAACACTTTTCGTGGGCAGAGTAACCTGCATTAAAAATGTATACACAAACTATCCTCTTATTCATAATTTCAAGGTTTTCGCTGAGATTAATAAAAAACAAAACCCCCTAGGCCAGCATTAAACTGTGGTTGTCTGACATGGAGACATTTTTAGCCTGGTTCTAGTCTAGTCAGAGGGCAAACTTCAAGTGACTGAGAAAAGTAACTGTTTAAAAAAATAGTAATTCTACAGCAACTTCTACAAACAGACTTGTATAACTTTCCATTAGCAGAGCCACACATTTGACCATTATACCAATATTATAATTGGGAAAATTGATCAAATGAATATTAAAAATACAAAAAAATAATTTAAAATGTGGGCTTTAAAGTTTAAGAGGTAAGGGTGAATTTTACTATATATCTAATTATACTTTAATGAAACTGTAAAAATATTAATGACAATATAGGTGGTGGTTTGTGCAGGGCAGAATTCGTAGCTAACCTTCAATGATCCCCACCCTTGTCTAAGCCCCTGTACTTTGATTGTGGGTAGAACCTATGAGATGTCACATTCATGATTATGTTAGGTTATTTTATATTATATGACAAAAGGAAGATTGTCCTGGTTGGGTCTCCTGAGCCCTTTAAAAGCAGAGAGTTTTCTCAAGCTGGTCAAAGAAAAGGAAGTCAGAGAGATGCAGAGCAGGTGTTCTGGAAGAAAACAAGCATTCCTGTTGAGAACTGCCTATGTTGAAGGTCACATATTAAGGAACTGTCGGTTGATTCTAGAGTTGAACCCAGCCAACAGCTAGCCGGTAAATAAAGGCTACAGTCCTACAACCGCAAATGAATTTTGGCAATAACCAGTATGCTTGTAAGAAGACTTTGAGCCCCAGATGAGAATCACAGCCCCAGTCCATGCCTTAATTTCAGCCCAGTGAGTTCCTGAGTAGAGAATCCAGTCATACTGTGCCTGGGCTTCCAACCTATATTCAGGTAATAAATTTGTGCGTGTCTTTTAAGCTATTAAGTATGTTTTAGCTAGCAGGAGAGAGCTAATAAATGGTTATACAAGTATTCACTGGAACATTATATCAACTTTGTTGTATATTTGAACATTCTTTTAATTAAATGTTGAGATAAGAAGAAAAATCTAAAAGGGTGAGCAATATTGGAGAAGTGGCTTGTTAATCTTCAGACCAATAAGCTTTGGTTTCAGTGGAGAAATAAAGAGTGCTACTTACTAATCTCAAGCATAATTCATCTGAGTATGTGCCAGAGGGTGCAGATATGGCTAATGGAAGATAATAAATAACTACAGTGTGTGGTACATAGTGAAGGAGAAATAAAGTGCTCTGAGTTACATAACAATGTTCAATCAGACAGTTGGGTCAGTTAATGTATGAACTAAAGGTTGGCACATCCATCTCCCTAGTTGTCCGGAAAGAAAACAATGTGTATTGTCAGTGATATGGAACTGCATGAGTCAGTGAAGATCATTTAAAAAGTCTCAAAAAAAATAAATTAAAAAAAAAAGTCTCATAGACAAAAAAAATGTCATTTCAATTGCAGTTCCTCCATATCAGTACTTTTAAGTTAATTTTCATGATTAGGTATATTAAAATTGATTGAAAGTGAAATTTACCATGGATATTGCAAAGCATATATGCTTCCCATTTGAAACCATTTTATTTCTCTGCATAATGTGTTTTAAATTTGGCACCTGCATAGCACTAACCATCTATGTTACTGCTAAATCTATGCCTGGTGGACTCCAAAACCACAATCTATATGTGAATTAACTAAACAAGAAAAAGAGATGGCCAAATATCAGTGCCTCACAGAATGCTTTTGGATAACACATTGCATATTAAATGCAAAATGCCGATTTCATATCTTTGCCTCTTGAATCAATATTTAAGGAGTGACCCATTCATTTCATAAACTCTTATTCCAAATTCCAATATATGAGACCATTGGAAAATAAATGAATGAGGAATGAATGATGGCTGGAAATAAAGGCAGATGATATCTGGTGAGATGAAGTGAAATGACTACAAGCAAGATAAATAAAGCACCTATTTCAAAGACTTGCAGAAAGGTAACAGATATGTATCTATGGATAGAAAGGAAATATAAAAAGCAAACCAACTTTTATTTTTCTAAAATAATGACTGGAATGTTTTGTGATGAGCACTTATGAGTCACCAGCCACAGATGGACATGTAAGTCTCTATCAATAGTTGCTGAAGACTATGGGTATGTAAGGAATGTGCAGTATTGATAATTTTTAAAGTACAGTTTGTTAAGCACCTTCTATTTACTAAGCACTGTACTTTACATGTATTTTATATGCATTATTAATGTAATGGTAAGAGTTAGGTATGACTGTTTTCCCAATCTAGCCTACTTAATTGTATAGGTGGACAACAGCAAGAACAATTATAAACAACAGTAAAGGCTAGAATTTATGAGCACTTACTGAGGGTCAGACATTATTACAAGCCCTTGTGTTATTATTATCTGTATTATCTCATTTAACCTGTGTAATAACCCAAAGAGATAGTCTTTGTTTTTTTTTTTTACTTCCACTATATAGATGAAGAAAGTGTAGCTCAGAGATGTTAGATAACTCACCCCAAATTAGTCACCTTGTAAATGACAGAAATATGACTTCAATGTATACCTGCCTGAATTCTGTTTATCATCATGCACAATGCCAGCCTGCCTAGTGAATATGATGTTGTCTACAAATAACAATTTTATATAATATGATCATAGACAATTAGATGTCTATGTAAAATATTCACAGTACGCACATAAAAAGTATTGGTCTTTATTTTGATATTATAATATCCAAGCAAGATAAAAAGTCAAACTTTTCAAGATAGCAAGGTGTCTTTTTAAAAATTTTTTAGTTTTAAAAAATTTCTGAAGGGAGCTTCCCCGGTGGCGCAGTGGTTGAGGGTCCGCCTGCCGATGCAGGGGGTGCGGGTTCGTGCCCCGGTCTGGGATGATACCACATGCCGCGGAGCAGCTGGGCCCGTGGGCCATGGCCGCTGAGCCTGAGCGTCCGGAGCCTGTGCTCCGCAATGGGAGAGGCCACAGCAGTGAGAAGCCCAAGTACCGCAAAAAAAAAAAAAAAAAAAAAAAAAAAAAAAAATTCTGAAAATTGTGAGAGCATCCCATGATGCTCAGAAATAAAAAAATTAGGCTGAGGCTTGTTTTCATCCAAAGATGTGGAAGTTTATCTTGTAGAAAAGGCACACCTTAAAAAGTCTATGAGCTTTCTATGGATAAAATGCTGGAATAAACTTACTTTCATAATGATAGACAGGAACATGGAGACATATAGGTAGAGTACACAAGCACAAATTAATTTAATGCCCTCAATAAGTAAACTCATTATGGTTCTGAAGCTGCAAACTGTTAGCCATTGTGTGATTCTGTACTAAATTGCTGATTTGTTTTAACCATGCCTCGGCATAAATGATTTCATAGATGATGGACTTGTTTCATCATCTGTAATTAAATATGGGCCCAGAAACCTAAGGAAACAACAACAAATATGGAACTGAAGATTGAAGAGAGTCACTGCTTTGCAAAATAAGGCAAGACTAAGGAGGTACTCATTATAGCTACTTACTGGATATTGATAATCTACTAAAAGGAATTTATATATTCCTTTGAATTTGTATCCTGGTACTGACAATTGGATTACAGCAATGATAGAAACTTAATTTTAAATAATAATAGCTACTTTTATTGAGGATTTATATTGTGTCAGGCATTATGCTTTATTTGTACATGCATTCTTATTAAATTCTCCAAATACACTTCTGCATTAGGAACTGTCACTATCCCATTTTACAGATGAATTAACTGAAACATACAGAATTTAAGTGGTTAAATGAAGTAAAGAGGGTAAACAACTTGCTCATGATGACAGAGCTAAAATGAGCAGAGAAAGGATCCAACCCGAACCTATCTGATTCCAAAGTTTGATATATTGACATTAAAGTAATTGGCAAAGTTATTGATCCTTATGGATTTCATTTTCCTTAATCTAAATCTAATTATAAATTTCAGGTAAATAATAAAGAATATTTTACTATTTAACCAATTTTATAGATATACTTTTTGAAAGCCAATTACCTTTTCTTATAGAAGACCATGTTTACCTCTGTATTAGAACAATGAAAAGGAATGCCACTTTTGAAATTAGTATAAAACAAAAATAAATCAAGATAAAACAAAATATAGAAGAAAATATTAAATAACATACATTTATTTAATCTGGAAAAAAGAAAAATAGGAAATGAACTATTACAATTTTTAAGAACAATGAAATCCTCACAGAATACCTCATTATTACATAGATTTAAAATATTATGGGGCTTCCCTGGTGGCGCAGTGGTTGAGAGTCCGCCTGCCGATGCAGGGGACACGGGTTCGTGCCCCAGTCCGGGAAGATCCCACATGCCGCGGAGTGGCTGGGCCCGTGAGCCATGGCCGCTGAGCCTGTGCGTCCGGAGCCTGTGCTCCGCAACGGGAGAGGCCACAACAGTGAGAGGCCCGCGTATCGCAAAAAAAAAAATATATATATATATTATGGTTAATTTAAAAATAAATAACACTTGTATAAATTATAATTTCATTAAAAATCTACTAAAACATACGACTGCCTGTAAAAGAGTTCTAAACTTTAAATTCACAACAGTCATTTTGAGTGAATTTATTCCCAATGTCAAAATAGAACATTATGCTCTTTGTTAAAGTTGCCATTTCATGACTGATAGAAGTGAAAAGGAACAGTGGAATACTAGCTGATATCTAAATATAAAATTCAGATTTTTGAAATGAGTTAAAAATGAAATTAGAGTCTCCTTTCACACAGATCCCAAGCTAGCAGGTATATCATGGCAGGTGTCTTTTTATTTTTGTTCTTTGACAACTTTTAAGGAATTGAAACCTACAGTTCCTAAGTTGGAATTAAAACTGTCATTTATTTGGCAAAAGATTTTATCAGCTCAAATTGTCATTATTAGAGAAGAAAAAAACAAATGAATAGATCCCTTTACTGGTAATGTCAGTGAGTATCAAGCTGCCTAAATCAGTATTTCACTTGGATATTGTGGACAGTTCCTAATAAGACTACTTAATAGAAATTTATTTTCTCTTTGTGGACCTATTAAGCAGTATGAACATATTAACCAGATAAAAGAATTTATCTTAGCTATGATATTTCTGTAATACACTAAACATTTTTTTCTAGACTTTCTTGTACAGCAACACAGTAAAAATGGCCAGTATCACAAGCCAATACCTGTCAGATTTCTCTTTTTGCTAGCTTGATTCTTATTAGCAGTTTTGAGAAATGTTTTTTAGCCTTTTTAAAAATTTTACGTCTTCTTTACCTTGCATACGTTTTCCCAGTCACTAACCCATTCTTTGATCATTCTTGTGGGATATCATGGCAGTCAGGTGAAATTCTAGAAACTCAGAAATAAGTCAATGAGTCAGGAGAGGAACTGTTTAGGAACGTAGCACAAGGGCTACTTTTATAAATTTTTAAATCATTATTAAGAAAAAAAATATAAAAGAATTGATTTCACTTTTTATTATCTATTCATTCTCTCAAAATGCAAATAAATATAGATTATTTCATTTTAAAAAAAACCATTTTCCCATCTCTGAGTTTCAAATCCCATTCATTAATAATACTATTCAGTCAAGACTAAAGTAGGGGCTCTGGATTTGTTTCTCAGATCTCAGCTGACCAGACCTTAACTTAATTAATCCTCATGGTACATGAATTCTTTGATCTTCAGATGTTTAAAGTAAACAGTACTTAAATCTACTTAACAGAGCATAAATCTCAGATTTCTGTTAAAATTCTGAGAAATAGAATATATTTAATAGAAGATGTTAGCTTCTTAGTATCTAAAAGGTAAAGGACGTTTTATTATAGTTACCTTAGCATACGGAAATATCAGGATAAGGTAATGATGTAGAAGTTGGTTAGGTCATCTAAGCCAATATTATCTGTTTTTCTTAAGAAAACATCAATTCAATCTTGAGTTGACTAGTTTTTCCAGGAAAATAACAAAAATCCTGCACAAAGCTGTACATGAGAGATGGCAGCCAATTCTGAGGTACAGTGCAAGCTATTGTTTGATCAACAATCATTTGATTTTGAGATGCAGTTCAAGCAAGTACAAAAAGCTGGATCCCTCTCAACATGATCCCACTACATGGGCTTGCAAGTTGGTTCTTTAAAAAGTTCACCCCTTATTCCTTTTTCCCTCCCTTATGTGAGAAGGCATATAAAGACAGCTTTGAACGGTGGAGGGTTGCTCTGCTGGCTTTATCAAAGCTCTAGAGCTGCAAACCAACATTGCCATTTTCTACAGTCATGATAATGAAATAACCAAGTCCATCTGCAAAAGACTTTGAGAGGTCACACCAGCTACAAAAGCAAAATTAGAACTCCTGTGATACAAGGGAGAAAATATTTCTGAGTTGGTTTTATTTATATTCTGTTTCATATTATCATTTACACTATACCATCTTTATCTGTATGAGGATTAAGGAGCCTTATTTGTCAAAACTCTTACATAATTCGTTAAGAATTAACATTGTTACTGAAATCATAACCCAAACCTGACAGCTAGAATTCAATGCAACCCAACCATGCAAAGCCTCAGGGAGTCTCAGGGTTACTTTTGAAAATCCAAGAATACAACCAAGAATCATCTATATAAGCAAGCTACTGGATTCCTGGACTGTAATATAGCTATAAAAAAGAAAGGAACACATTTTGTGCTTGTATTTCTTTTTCTTTCTTATTGTATCAATGAGGACTTTCAATTAAAAAAAATCATGCTTCTGAAGTTTCTTTCTTAATGTATTAAAATATAGTTTGAAGATATATAATTTATTAAAAAATATATCCTTTACAATTAAAACAACACACGGGAGAAGGAATTATTTTATTATCTTTTAATGTACCAATTCTTAAGAAAGCCATGGTTTATCCAAGGATAAAAATTCTTCCTTCTGAGAATTTGAGTAAAACACCTTGGCTCCTTCATGGTCCACTTACTAAAGTGATAGTTTGCTCCAAATGTAAATGCTAACAATAGAAAAAAGAAAAAGAAAAAGAAAAGTGCTTTTGGAGCTAGAATAAGTACAATAATCCTTTATATTGTTCATCGTTTCATTTAGAGCAAACAATGTGATATTCTATGTGTTCCATGAGCTTTGTCATAAAGTGCTACAGTGTACATTCATTATATATATGTACAAGTCCCTTGGAAAAGAGAGCCTAAAAACGAAAAAGCATGATGAGTTTGTTGAATGCCAGTATGAAGATGAGTGATAAAAACTACCTTATATGTTAGATTTGATATTGTCTGGTTTTAACTACTGCATTGAGTACATGCAGTCATGCCTTAATAATGCATAACTCTGGGCTTCCCTGGTGGCACAGTGGTTGAGAGTCCGCCTGCCGATGCAGGGGACATGGGTTCATGCCCTGGTCCGGGAAGATCCCACGTGCCGCGGAGCAGCTGGGCCCGTGAGCCATGGCCCCTGAGCCTGCGCGTCCGGAACCTGTGCTCCGCAACTGGAGAGGCCACAGCAGTGAGAGGCCCGCGTACCACACACAAAAAAAATAAATAATAATGCATAACTCTGCAGAGGATATTGCCCCCTGAATCTCCTCTGGTATGGCTGTGAGAGCCCCTTCTTTCTCCACGCTGGCAGCTGCTGTCCCAGATCAGCCTGTCAAACCTATCTCTGTAGTTATCACTTTCTGTGCATGCTCTGACTAGCCGGTCTTCTTTTTGTAGGTAACTTTTAATTCAGTACAACAATTGACATGCTATAGGCAGGCAGAGATAAAAATTGTGCTATTCAATGCTGTAGAGCAGCGGTTCCCAGCCCTTTTGGCACCAAGGACCGGTTTCGTGGAAGACAATTTTTCCACGGACAAGGTGGTTGGGGTGGCAGGGAGGATGGTTCAGGCGGTAATGCGAGCGATGGGGAGCAGCTAGCCCACCGCTCACCTCCTGCTGTGCGGCCTGGTTCCTAACAGGCCCTGGATCGGTACCAGCCTGTTAGGGGTTGGGGACCCCTGCTGTAGAGTTTATGCCAATTAAAAGCAAATGATGTATTTAAAAAGAACATCTTTTTCCTAGAAAAAGAGCAAGTGCTTCTCCCTTTTTAGACACTAATTGTAACAATATTATTGAATTATCTGGATTGTCTTGGCTCTTTGATGGCATCCTTGAACATGAGGTCTAGAGATATTGCATTATTCTATGAAAGGCAAGCTGTTAAAACCAAGTGAGTACTGCCATAGAAAACTGAAACCACTATGTCTTCACATAGTCATAAATTTGGAGTTCCTTTACATTTGGGAGAACGGCTTTTTAAAAATCAATGAATACTGCAAAAAGAATGAAGTATGTTGTAAAAAATGTAATAAAGGTATAAGTGAAACACCACTACTCTTGCATCAGTGACCGACAATAGCCTTTACTACTTAAGATTCAAACACATCTGAAATATCTGTGGATAGCAGAATTACTCTCTGGATTCAAAAATACCCATAGCTTTGAAGTATATTCTTCATTACATTGGTTTCAAGTAAATAAATATATAGAGAGAGAAATTCGAAAATGAAAATAATTTTCTCTTTGAGCTAAAACACCCACACGCACATACACACACATCGATTAGTTCCAACAATGATTTGAATTAGTCTTACATGATAAAGCACAGGACAAAATAGAGAAAACTTAAGTAAAAGTGGAAAAATAAAAATATCAGGAGCTGAGAAATACATACTACTGTAACTCATAGGTGTTTGAATTTTATAGTTAAGCAATAAAATTTGCTCTGACCTTGCATGACAAGTAAAACACAAAGAAACATCTAAGTTAATACCAGGCGTATGGCATGTTGTTCCAGGAATGTATGAATTGCATATTAAATTAATATTATACAGAATGTTACATAATACTTTCTATATTATTAAACAAATGAGAAAAGACAGTGTGCTACTAGGTACTAAGTATGACAATAAGAGAAATAAATAAGCAATCAATGAGGTCATAGTTTATTACCATAGTATAATATTACCAAATATAAGGAAGCAATCCACAGTATGAGTTATTTCTTAAGAAAGTTGAGGCACTAAGTGAGGTTTAGGGTGCAGGAAATCAGAAGAAGCAATGGGTAGGAATAGGTGAGGAGTTGAGATGGAGTCAAATTTTACTGCTGAACTATATTTAGGCCATGCCTGAATGTCAGGATGAGCAATCTTCCTCCTAGTTGTGAGTCTCTAAATTACACTGTCAACCTTGGGCTCGTTGTATATACATATATATATATATATATATATATATATATATATATATATGGCCTGGAAAAAAAAATGAGTGAATATATGGATGCCACACACATGACGTTACTCGTTACATGTGTTTTTCCCCAGGGGCAACAAAAGCATATTAATTGGCAAGTAGAGTTGTATGCACTACCTTTAGAGAGTTAAAAGTAAGACAGATATTCCATATTTCTAAGAATTTCAAAAGGAACATTTAAATATTTCATATACACAGGGCATTTGGGGTATCTTTCAAAATTTGGGAGAAGATGTAATCAACAAAGTTGCAGAGTGCACCATCTAGTGGTTCAGTGTAGTACATGACAATATCCTCTAGTGTTAGACTGCACAGGGTTCTTGTTTTGCAATTCTGTTTTATAGTTGTGTTATCCCTTCTCTTTGCTTCAGTTGCCACTAACCATTCTATTCCATTATTTTGAAGAGAAATGAACACAATCAGCATAGCTTTTATAATATCCACTGCCATAAATCTGTTCTATCATTGCTCATCTTAAACTACAGAAACTTTGCATCAGACACCTGATTCATGCAACAATAATGGCTGTGATATATATCATGGTCAAAGAATGGGTGAATCCCAAATGCAATCATCCATCTTTCCTCACAAAACTGATATTACATTTGGAGCACTATATGGACCTTTGCCCTCCTCATAGTTTCTCAAATCATCAAGTGTGTGGCCTACGTTGGAAGTTGGTCTGCATAGTCACATTTGACTGAAATGAGTCTTCTTTGTTTAATCCAGCCCAAAGGTGTACTCAATAGATTCATGATGGCCCCGTGAGCTTTTGCACAATAATACAGCATTATGGATTGTGACTTCCCATGGCCAAGTGGAATCCTTGGGGAGAAGTGTATCTTACTAGCCTATGTCCATAGAACTTAAAATTGACATATGTCTAGTTATTTCTTATTTTACATACATTTTCACACACCAGATGATCCTTTTTGTACTTGTAAGGTTCTCATTCAACTAATTATTAATGACTAAAGAACAGAAACCACATATTTAACTGTAGCAGTAAATCATTATATCTCTACACAACTGCAAAGGGCAAATACAAACATATTAAAGGCCCTGTGGCCTAATACAAACAATAAGCTTCCTAGCACTTGGTTTCCCTAAACCAGAATGGAATTTCCCCAGTTCACCCACCTAGCCTCCCACTGATATTTTTATTGCTGTTATTAGAATTGTTTGAAATAATGGGGGTAAAAAAGGGATGAAATTTTCAGGGATGCTCTTTCTTCCAGATGATCTGGAGTTGTTTTTCTTAGATCTTCAGCTATAGAATATCAAACATTACACAGAAGAGTTACAAATTATTTTAAATGAGTGGAATTTTTCCCCACTAGCTTACTTTTTCAGTTAGTAAACAATGAAAAAGCTTATTTCTAATTCTCTTCTGGTACCTCAAAATGGGCACATTTGGGGAAACAAACGGAAAAATAAAATGCTCTTCTCTACTAAGACAGAATTAAGAGGGCTCTGACAGAAAGAGGATTCTGTCTCTGACAGAAAGAGGATTCTGAGCCCTCTTTCCATTTCTACTATGGTTGAAGTTACCTATTATACATAGACAAATTCTCTACTAGAAGTGAAGTGTTTATTGAAAACTGCCTAAAGCTGCTGTCTTTCTTCTCCATAATCACAGATGTTAGTGGAGAACTGCAGTGATTCTACCGCTTATTCCCTGTTGCCACCTTCTGTACCTCCAAACTATATTCTATAGTTGTGGCAGATTGAAAATAAGAAGTCCCTGAAACAGTGACTAATGAACTTCATGGCCTTTCTGCACAGCCATATTCTCTTTTGGTAAGACTCGCAATGGAGAATCAAATTGGAATGTCCCTGCACTGTATGGCTTCTCTGGAATATTTGCTGACAGTGACAGAACATTTGTCACTAGCTCTGGGAAGTTATAGAGCAACATCTTCCTGTTGTCTCTTTGTCACTGAAAAGTAAAGGAACAAGTTCCCTGGACACTAACTTGGTTGGTTGCTCTAGCAACATCCATATTCGCCAAACTAAGATGACTTCTGGACAGAGAAGTGTGCCTGCCTTCCAACATGAGAGGTATATAAAAGCCTTATGCATAGACAGAGACGTTTTAGGACAAAATTGAGATATTAAAAACAAAAATAAGACAATGGGAGAACAACTTGAGTTCCAGGGGACACTGTGAGAGTACCTGTTCAGGCTGTCTTAAGGTTATGTTTTTACCTTCTCTGGTGTCCAAATTACAAGAAATAAAAGAGCTTTTATATATATATATATTTGTGTGTGTGTGTGTGTGTGTGTGTGTGTGTGTGTGTGTGTGTGGTACGCGGGCCCCTCACTGTTGTGGCCTCTCCCGTTGCGGAGCACAGGCTCCGGATGCGCAGGTTCAGCGGCCGTGGCTCATGGGCCTAACCGCTCCGCGGCCTGTGGGATCTTCCCGGACCGGGGCATGAACCCGTGTCCCCTGCAATGGCAGGTGGACTCTCAACCACTGCGCCACCAGGGAAGCCCAGAGCTTATATTTTTTATACACGGATATTGCTCTAAAACAATTTTCCTTACACTTAAAATAGTTTTCAACTATTTTTAGCATAAGCATATTTCAGAATATGACCAAGATTTTTGTCTTAAAAAAATGGGATATTCTCACTTTCAGATTATCCAAATTTTCTGTGATTGCCATCCATTGACTTTAATTACCCAGTGTGATCCACACAACATTAGTTCAAAGCAATAAAGTCATCAACATTTCTGGGGTTTTCAACTTGAAAATGGTTTTAATACACTTTTATAAGGTATTATAAACTGTGCCTAACTAGGCATTTGTGTTTTTTTAGAAGTCATTTCTTAGGGTGACCATAAACTATTTTTCAATAAAGCGAGATTGTAAAACAAAATCACATAATTTCATTCACTGACTGTATCAGAGCCTAGGCCTCATAGCAACTGAGGTCGTGCTCTGAGAAATAAGTAAGCTAACTTACAACTTCCTTCTTTTTTTATTTCAATTTATCCAGAATAAATATTAAAATCTGATTTTATACTTGTCAGTGGCCTGAATGGCTAATGACTTAATTATAAAATTGGAAAAACTATGATATAATTATACCCAGAAAAAACTTATGTCAACCCAGCCACTCCTCTGATATAAGCTAACAATTTATTTCAGGTGCTGTCATGAAAGTTTCAAGTCTAGAGTTTTTCTCCTCTCTCGGCTGTTAATGCATCCTGACATTATTAATGGCTCCCTTATGGAATTACACAGTAAGCTGAAAGCGCAACTCTCTAGGTGTTAGCATTTATATTTCAGAATCACTTAGCAGGGAAGAAAATAAATTTAAACTCTTCTGTGCCAAGCATTACTATCACTTGGTTATCTTTGGGAATTGTCTGAGAAGAAAAATGAGGCCTTGGCAAAACGAGGGGAGGCCTGATGGCTACTGCATGTTGTCCTTATGATCTGATTCCTTCCCCCACAGATGGCATTTTTGTTTCCCCTACTATGACTTTACTCACACTGTTGGTAATTTCCCCACTTTACAGCTCACTAGAATATTCTACTTTTTCTTTTTCTTCTATCCAAATCATACTCATCTCTGAAGGCCAGCTCCAATCTCATCTTTTCTAAGAAGCTTTACTGGGTAGTACAGCATATATCAGTCCCACTAGTCTGTAGCTCCTACAGAATCGAAATTCTGCAGTGCACAATTTTAGCACTTAAAGCAGATTTGTGATTTTTTTTCCTTTTTTTTTTAATTGGACTAAAATTGCTTTACTATGTTGTGTTAGTTTCTGCTGTACAATGAAGTGAATCAGCTATATGCATACATATATCCCTTCCCTCTTGGACCTCCCTCCCACACCCCCACATCCCACCCATCTAGGTCATCACAGAACACTGAGCTGAGCTCCCTGCACTCTCTTTCTCTTTTCTTCTCCCTCCATCCACTCTGTGAAATGAATATTTGGCCATGCTATCTGTATGTGCCCCACGAGTTTCTCAAACCACACACATGACGTTACTCGTGAGCCTCTACACAAGGCATTAACACCAGCCAGCCCTATTGAATTCGGCTACCTGGGGGCAGGGGGGTGGCTGGGGCAATAAATTCATCATCTCATTTCCTTCATCATCTCACCCCATTTCATTCCCTTCACAGTCACTTGCCCCAAATGAATAAAGATCTTGCACCAAAAAAAAAAAAAATAAATGTTTTGTTGAAACCCTTGGGGGAGTTTCGGTTTTTTGAGTACAAGTCACCCATTCTCCTTGCATGGCCCTGCAATAAACCTTTCTCTGCTCCAAACTCCGGCATTTCAGTTTGTTTGGCCTCACTGTGCAATGGGCACACAAACTTGCTCGGTAACATCCCCATCCAAGGCATAGGTTTGGAAGAAAGAAGTGGTCTTTGAATATCTGTATATCCTTTACCCTGTACAATGCACACCTGAAAATCTGATGAATCACTTTGGGCAAGATCTCTGTAATGATTGATAAAGTCTCAAGTAGTGAAGGTGTTAATCACCACTTTTCAGTGGGGAAAAAAAGGGCTATTACTAGTCCTTGAAGATAAATAGAGCAAGCAGCCCAGATAATATTCCTTTTTAGATGTTAAAAAATTAAAAGAAAATAGATTCAAGAAATAGTAACAGCTGCTGTTTTATTTATTTATGTATTTATATTTTTGGCTGCATTGGGTCTGTTGCTGCATGCGGGCTTTCTCTAGTTGCAGCGAGTGGGGGCTACTCTTCATTGTGTTGCGTGGGGTTCTCATTGTGGTGGCTTCTCTTGTTGTGGAGCATGGGCTCTAGGCGCATGGGTTTCTGTAGTTGTGGCACACGGGCTCAGTAGTGGTAGCTCTTGGGCTCTAGAGCTCAGACTCGGTAGTTGTGGCACATGGGCTTTGTTGCTCCGCGGCATGTGGGATCTTCCCGGACCAGGGCTCGAACCTGTGTCCCCTGTATTGGCAGGTGGATACTTAACCACTGTGCCACCAGGGAAGTCCCAACAGCTGCTGTTTTAGAGCTTTGACTATCACTGGCCCAATTGTTTTATATGCATTGTTGAATTTGATCCTTCTAGCCCTATGCAGCAGGTATGCTATTATCATCTCCATTTTACGGATGAGAAAACCGAGACTTAGAGAAATTAACTAGTTTGTCCATTGCTGTGTAACTAGCAAAGACAAGATTCAAACTTCAGTGTGCCTGTTTACAAAGCCCATGTTTTTTAAGCATGAAGTATGCTTTATGGTCTCCCCAAAGTGAAACTGAATTCAGTGGAGAGGGAGTAAATGCAGAATTTCTGCTTTCAAATTTGAATATAAATAGATTCACAGGGGCAGACCTTAGAGATACCCTGCAGTCTCCCTGCCTGGATCATTTTCTTTCGGCAGTTTCAAAGCAGCCTCTGAATCCCCCATTTGAGTGTGACTTAAACCATTACCTTCTCATTTTGACATGTTTAGTAAAGGAGGAAAGAGAAACCAATGGAAGTCCTTTCTGCTAAATCCTTGTTTCATACTTAAGCTTCAAAGTTACTTGATCTAAGACTTAGTATGCACAAATTAGCTGACTGTATGTACCAAGGCTGATGAACTGAAGTCCCAAAGAAAAAATCAGGTCCTCAAATTTCTTAGTCATTGTTTAAGATGTCAAATGATTGAATAGCAGTACCAGTTATGGGAGTGTCCAAACATGGTCTAGATATAAAATGTTTGAATTCATGTAGATTTCTTAGATTCTATGTCTACTGCTATTACTTTTATATTGTTGCTTGAAGTTCTGTGCCTCTAGCAGAAAAGTCCAAGTTTACTTTTTTTATCTATTAAATAGCTTGATCTCAATAAAAAATAAAGGAAGGAGAGATCCACTAAAAGAAAAGTCTATTCTTAGTCCCTCCCATTGGGACAACATAAATTACTTCTTCAGTTACTGTTGTCTTCTGAATGTATCATTATTTAGTCTATCACTGAGCCCAGTTAGTACATATCTGGTAGCCTCTCCTTTAAAAAACAGTTCAACCTCAAGATTTTTAGATTAAGTACAGATTATTTAAATGCTCTTTGCACAAATCAAATTGTAGTATCTCTACAGTAAATTTCTTTAAATCCAATACATATTCACTTAACAAACTTCTTTTCCTCCTTCTATAGCATGAATCACAGGAATTTAACAATATGTAAAAGGAGTACCAGAGGTGACAAAACATGTTTGCTGCCTATTATATGCCCCTATATCATTATAAGACTAGTACCAATAGATAGTAACAGTACATCAAATAAATAATGAGTATTTCATTTTCTTATATATTGCCTGAACCCCAAAATTTAAACACCCATTTTCTCTGTCTTGCCAGGATTTTTAGTATTTTCTAAGTATCTGTTAGGGAACATGAAAAACATCTTTCACTTCCTTGAGGTCAGTAGATCATTCAGTTAATCAATACACATTTATTGCTTGAGTTTACAGGTTAATGGAAAACAATATGTTAGATTTTTTAACACAAGCTTCAATGTCCAACTAGCTAGCAGACACCAGAAAATAAAAATCTAGATCACCATGTTTTGGCTGTAGGTTGGTAAGGCTACATTCTCTTAAACACTGAGAACATCAAAATGGGAAGGTAAATAAATTGATAATTTTTCAGTAGCAGGTATAACATAGCTTTTCATGTCTCTTTTCAGTCAATTTCTATTTTATTTTATTATGGAATAATTTTTACTGTCTTGTTATAACTGCTTACTTACATGATTCACTTTCAAGGACACAATCTTTTTATAAACTATATACATCTATTTTTCATTCTTTGATAGAGCAATGCTCTCCATGTTCATTGTTATAGGAATATGCTTGTTTCATTGTCTGAATTGTAATGATTAGCAGAATCTTTCTATAGGCTGTTACTGTATCTTAATAGTATCTACACTACAGCGTCTACGAAAGTAGAAAAGTAAATGTGAAGCTGTCATGATCTGAATCATTAACGCCCCGCCCCCCACTAACACATTAGTTTCTCTCCCCAAGGAGTACAGAAACTCAGAAATACAACAATTTGAATTATAGATTTGATTTTTAAAGGTCCACGGTAATATTATTTAAGTTTTGGTGGCATTTCATCTTAAAAATACAGTGTGCAACCTTCAAGTCATGTTCAGAAGGATATAAAACAGACTAAACAATCACAAGGGGATTTTATTTCAATGAACAAAAGACACAGGTTCATTTATTAAAAATTAAAAAATAAAATAATATATGCCAGGAAGCCCAGCAGCATTAGGATTATTAGGCATAACCAGGAGCATTGTCACATTATCTTAGAGAATATATTTCTGAACAGAAAATAAACTTGAGTGAATACAAATGACTGTAATTTATTGAAATTTGCATCAAGTTTATAGATCTTGACATACTAAGTAATGCCAGGGGGGGAAAAAAAATAGAAAGAGGGGCTAAAACTAGCATATTTCATAGGACCAATGCAGGGATCAGGTGTTACATTTGGCAATTAAATAAAAGAAACAGAGGAAAGCTGGGGAAAAGCCAAGGAGTAAAATTCAAATGTAGAAGTTCTAAGTGCACTCCTTGGAGGGAAGTTGATGTTATATGTGGGTCAGTGTGTATGAGAGAAAAGACAATAATATATACAGTCACTTGCAAACTTGCTGATGCTCAGAATGTATACTTTATTCACTATTAAAACTGAATGTGCTCTTAAATTATACTTACAGTATAGATTAACTGGGGGCATTTCCTGTCTGCTTCAAAAATTTCTTCTAAGGATTAAAATTTTTAAATACAGGCCACTTGAGAGTTCACCTGTTTTGGCATCTTTATCTCTTTAAGTTTTTATGTGCTTCCATGATAAAAGCTCAGAATCAAAATATTATAGGGCTTCCCTGGTGGCGCAGTGGTAGAGAGTCCACCTGCCAATGCAGGGGATAAGGGTTCGTGCCCCGGTCCGGGAAGATCCCACATGCCGCGGAGCGGCTAGGCCCGTGGGCCATGGCCGCTGAGCCTGTGCGTCCGGAGCCTGTGCTCCGCAGCGGGAGAGGCCACAGCAATGAGAGGCCCGCGTACTGCAAAAAGAAAAAAAAAATTATAAATGACACAAGGGTGTATGTGTGCTTAATATTCCCAAAATGTTATTTGGAGTTCTTCTGCATTTGGGTTTCAACTAACCTTTCAGTTCCTGACAATCAAAAATGACTTTTGATGTTTAATCTGTTTCCCTCATGTACTCTTTCCCCCAAACGGAAGTTCTCAAGGTAATCCAGTTGAACCTAAAATTGATCCAATTCAAATTAAAATTTTTTCTGTTGATATTGAGGCAACTCTGTTAATCAGGGCATGCTATCTTCAGGAAGAGAAAAATATTGTAGAAAGAAACTATTATGTAAAACAGGAGATCTGGTTTCCAACTCTACCACTTACTACCTATGTGAGGTTGTGATATAATAACTATTACTGCTGATAAGGGTCTGCTGAATACAAATCACTGTGCTTTAAAAAAAAATTAACAAATGTGTTATTGATCCTAATTCTACTCTTATTATCCTACTCTTTGAATTCCAGTTCCAACCAGAAATCATTCCTGATTTCCACTCCCAGTCGAATGCAATCATTTTTCCATGATCATAGTATTGTTACTTATTCAAGTATTTATCACCTATTTATTTCTATTTTATTTTATAATTAGTGGTTAGCACATTTTTTCTTACTAGGCTGTAGGCTATTGGAAGACAGGGCCTGTATTATTTTTCTTTTTTCTTTTTCATGGTTTTATTTCCAGTATTTGCCTCAGGACTTAGCACAAACTAAATACTCAATAAATGTTTTTTTGAATTATTGTGTTAAGTGACAATAAAGCAAGAAAGAAATAGTACGAATGGCTTACTTTGGAAAATATTAGACCAAGCAGAGAGAATGGGACATATGGCACAAATAATTTATTTACCTTCATTTAGAGCAAAATGCATTTTGTACAGGTGTAAATTATATTGCCTCAGAAGAGCTAACTCTCAAAGACGTTTTTATTAGAATATTAAAAGAAAAACTTTGCATTTGACATGTTGTAAAACTCCCTTTCAAACTAACAACAGAGCTTTAAAAGTTGTTGTAATAAAAAAATATCAACAGAAGCCCAATATGTTTCTATGCTACGTATTGACAACAATGCCAAACTCTCAGAGGTGATGCAACGGAGAAGAGGAAGGGCAATTGTGTTGGTGGAGAACACCCACAGAATTCTCAGAGCACACTTGAGTAGCCAAGACATAACCATTTTAGACAGAGCAAAGGTAAATGATGCCTAGGGAGTGTGTTCTGTGATTAAGTACCACTTTTAAGGGGTTGCTGGAGTTGTTGTTCATTTAATTATTTTCTTGTATAAATACATGTATTAAACACTTCCAAGGATCAAAAAGTCTGCAATACTTTTTATCCTCCTTTTCCCATAAACATTCTCTACTACCATCTCCTTAGGGCATCAGTGAGAAGGCATGCTATGCTGGTCAAGTAACCTCAGTGTTGCCTTCAAGTATCATAAGCTGAAATAAGCACGACTGCCTCAAAGAAGAGTCAGCACAGACATGTGACTGAATATTCATCTTGCCTTAACTCTAAACATACCTCGATTAGATACTTCTTCACATTGTCCTATGGTCAATAGGGGAGGGAGGTTAGGGGCTGGGATGCAGAGGTGTTGCCATTCTTATTCCTTGCCTCAGAACACTTGAGACGCTCCCTTACAACCAATTTTTTCTACAAATGAAGGACACCTTAAACTTACACAAAGTTACATGTCGGTTATATCTCCATAAAACTGAAAAACAATGGCCCAAGCGGTCCTCATGGTTATCTCTCATGGTCCAAATAACATGTGCATTAATGAGGCAAGGCAGATCACTAAATCCTCTCTTTGTGTACCTTCAGTACTTATGCCTAGCAAGCAGCTTCCCATTATTGTAAATACACAGAACGTAAAAGTAGCTTACGTATGAACAGATGCTTTAGAAATAATCCACCCTCAAAATTATTTTATGGAGTATTTTAAGAGAACAGTTGATAGTATTGAGCAAATTACTTATAGTTGATTTTTCAAATGTAGCTTTAATTAGGATGTCAATTATTGAGGTCTCCTAGCGGCAGAGTTCATTTGATCATGTTTCAGATTTAGCCTCACGTACCAAGAACACTGATGGAATTCTGAAGAGCAGCAGTGACGATGGATAGAAAGTGAAACAGTCAGCTTTGCTTCTTGGGTCTCTTGTTCTATTAAGTCCTACCATTTGACCCCTTGCCAAAGAAGGGCAGAGTTTAATGAATTAGTGATTTTAGAGGCTAAGTAATTTTCCTCTTTAGAGACTTTAAAACAAAAATGGAAACCTCGCTGTGAGATGACACAGGTTGAAAGAGAGAGCAGCATGGACTTTTTGAGAATAAATGGATAAAGAAATAAACAAAGCTGCATTACATTATAAAACACTGATTTGTGGCCTGTTGTTCAATAGGTGAAGCACATATATACATACATACATATATAAAGATTAAATATATATTAATATATAATTTAATTAACATTGATTGAATATTTACTGTGTGCCAGGTATTGTACTAAGTACTTTATACAGGTTATGTATATAAACTAGATCAATTCCTGATAAAAGGGATGTATTAGTGTTGTCATGACAAATGATGAAAATAAAACTCTGAGCTATTAAATAGTTTGGCAAAGATTACATAACCAGTCAGTGGCAATGCTGGTATTTAAACCCAGACTTGATTCCAAAGTGCAAATTCTTATCCAACATGATATATTGCCTCTTCAAAAAAAGTGTAGGTGAATACCAGTGCTTAGGGGAGAGAAGAATGTTTTGCCTCACACCGGAAAACTATTACTGAATTCAAGATACTATACTAGGTATGGAGTCATGAGTTGAAAACCATCCCTGCTCTCAAAGAACTAACATTTAAATGGGAGAATAAGACATGGGCACAAATATTTGAAATGTAATTCTGTGTGTGATAAGAAGCCTTGAGAGGTACATACACAGTGCTATGGGAGCTCAGAGAATGAAGAGCTAATAGCCAGTTGGGTGGATGGAAAAGTATTTCATGTGGCACCTTAAAAGATGAGTACTATGCGAATGGTTAAGCACAGGAGGAGATAAGGGAGAAGCATTGTTTGGAAGGGGAGAAATAGATACAAATAAATAGGTAGGGAAGAATAAGAAAACTGAAGGAAGAGTAAAGAGTATAGTTTGATTGGAACTTAAGGTAGGCATTGAGCAATGAGCCAGAAAGAAAAGTGTAGAAAGACCAGAGAGTGTGGGCCAAAACATGGAAACCTGTGACTGTAAATAAACTTCTTTCTATAAGTAATGGGAGACATCTGAAGATTTTTAAAGTAGGACCCTCCATATGGACCTTCCAATCAGTATTGGAATTTAGGATGAAAAATATGGTAGGTCTTCGAGAATAGACAGATAGGAGAAATCTAGGAGAAGGGAGAGGAGATGGAGTTTTACAGCAGTAGTTCAGGTGATGTGTTTTTGCAGCCTTATCGTAAAGAATATGTAGATGAAATATATTTGGAAACTCACTGATGAATTCTTTCTAAGGTAACTCAAATCTAATCAAAGATTTTTGGTAGAAACCTGATGAGAGTTTCAATATGAGCACAAAGTCTTCTATTGCCCTACTCATTTTTCAATAACTTTAGTTAACAAAAAAGAGCTCTATGTCATAGAGAACGGCTGACAACTGCAGAGGGGTCAGGATGTTCTACAATGTATGTTAATAGGAATTAGCAGCAGGAAATAACAGCAGGGGAGAAGGACTACCTACTGCAAAGTCAAAGAAAACAGAAAACAAACAAAACAAAAAGGAAAATCTTTAGTGTCAGAGGCATGCAAACTGCTAAATTGCTCTAGCATTGTTTCCCTGACATTCATTCAGGCACTAACGTTAAATGGAGCAATTTGACATTGTTGCATGTGAGACAGAATGAATTCTACACAAACAAGGCCTGGGATGACAGATTTACTATTCATATTGTTATCTGCCAAAATCGTGAGGTGAAATACTTCCACATCACATTAAGGAACTCCCTGCCATTATATATTCCTTTAAAATATACATATATATATATATATATATATATGTAATGAGGGTAATGGTTTACATCACATTTATGCTGGAAATCAACAATTGGTCTAATGATTAGGTCATAGAATAGACCTATGGATGAGATTTTGATAAAGTTTACTTTTGTTTTTACTAATTTTTAACTTAGCTCTAGATTATATCAGCAGGTATCAAAGTAACTTAGGGACCTTATACACTTGTTACTATGAATCCGAGCAAACTCAGCAGTGTTTCCTCCAAGAGAATTTCTTTACTTTAATTTGCTTATATTAGTTTTAGATTAGCCAAAAGGAAGTATTTTAAGCATATAATTTCATGCTGATCTGAGAAACTGATATATAAAATTAAATCAACTGGAATTTTTTTCCTTTAAGGTATCTCCTATCAAAATGAAAAGACATGGACATACGATGTCTCTGGCAATTATCTACTTTTCCTTTATATATACTTCTGAAGATTGTCAGCCCACTTAACTGTAGGAGGTGAATGCCAACTCTACCTTGGGCTTGAAATGATCTGCACCATATCTGGGAGTATTTTAAGATGCCCAGTCATTTCACTACCTAAGTGCAGAGTGTGGTGTGCTAGGGTAGGCCATGGAAACCTGAATGTCCATGTTTGTTAATGGCAGTTTCACTCGCCCAGCTCATATGCCTGGAATTTTCCCCAGCTTCTTGTTTTACTTTCTAATTTTTAGATGGGATTGGAAAAAAATAAAAAAGAATTGGATATCTGCATATTGAACATCTATTGGGTGCTTGCCTTAGAATATATTGTGTTAACTCTCATAGCAATTCTATAAGAATGATATAAATATCCTCATATTACAGATGTGGAAACAAATTCAAATACTTTGTCACTGGCCCCAGGCTTCACACATAGTTAATGGGAGAGCCATTGGCTGGAGTCTTACTACAAAGAGAACCCAATAATATGGTTGCCTGACCATGATTATCAGCACTGTTTAAATATCTTTTCTACAGAACCCCTCCCACTAGTTCAGGACCTTTGGTTTCTGAAAGTTAGTCCAAATTTATCATATTTCCCCTTGGGAATTCTAATTTGCTTGCTGACAGTTTTCCTGTGAGGATTGTACCCTTACCCTGAACGGTGCCCCCAACTCTAGCCCTACCTAATTTGATGTTTATTCCTCCCTCATGTGGCCTACTTTTAATTCCCAACATGCTTTATTCGTGAGCCCACATGATAGATAAACCAAGTGATGAGCTTTTAGCACTTTGATTTCAGTGTCATCAAAAAGGTTTCATCTGTGATTACAAATACAATTTATTTTGCTTGTGTGCTAGGCATTGCTAGAGGACTCATGTGCAGGCTGACAACTCATAATCCAGATTCCATGTAAAGAAATGATTAATATAGTAAAAGTAGGTTCATCCTTGATTTCTTCCTTATGTTTTGAAAATTGAGACCTATTTTTATTCCTATGAATTACTATTGTACCTAATGATATTTAAGGTCTATATTTATTTTCTACTTTAAAGCTTAATAACAAGTGGATATTAACATCATAGTTAGCAATTTCATTTCAAAACTGGTTGCCAATATTTTGTAGTCTAAGAGCTCCAGAAGAATGGTCCCCATCTGTTGCAGTGTGTATTCATCTGCTGTGGGTGCTCACAAGCCTTTTATCTGTGAACATGGCACAAATCTGCTATGCTGCTGAGATTCACACATAAGCCATGGAATCAGAGGGATGTCAGGTCACATGTAGGATGCATGTTCACTGAAGAGACATTCTCTGTGAATATAATAAGAATGGGAGGCAGTGTGCAGTTGGGGAAGAATCATGGACTTTAGAATCAGAACATTAAAGTTTGAATCCCCCTAACACTCGCTAGCTGTGCAAACTTAGGCGCATTATTCCACCTCTCTGAGCCCCAGTTTCCTCAACTAAGAAAAGCAGATATTATAGCTACACCTCAACAAAACTGCTGTAGAGACTGAAGAAAAGGAAATAATTACTGTGGAGCACCTAGCATGATGCTTTTAGTAGTCACTTAAAAATAAAAGTCATTAATGACTAAAAGTAAAGTACTCACACCACTAAAGGTCAAGGACAAAGGCTAAATCTTAGGAGTCTGGTCGGAGAACAATGTTGAGTAGTTTCCATATGTCTGAAAATAAACGTTATATATAATGTCACATCAAGGCATGTTGATTTCTTTTTAAATGAGGCTTCCTATTGTGTCAAGACTTACCTCTAAAGTTGGCTTAGCATTTTAAGGCCTTCCACAAAATAATCCTAGAAGATGAAAATAACTCTTAAAAATTCCCAGATTAAGCTTTGGAAAAATTCTGATCTCAGATTCTTGCATGATCATTAGCTTACATTCTCATAGAACATATACTTTTCTCTACAACATGAAGAAATCATAACAAGAAAAAAAACACATCTTGAATTTCCAGCCAAAAGATAAGTGCTTTGATCTTTGAGGAAAACATGAATTATGAAGTGTGTAGTTCAAAAAAAATTTTTTAAATAAGTGTATATCTTAAAAGCATTATCAAAAATATCATCTGATGTGAAACCGAGGCTGGCAACTAACGGAAGTTAATGGTATGTGCACCTTGGAAAATGTTTTGTGGTTTCATGACCCCAATGAATTTTTTTCAAGATACTTTTGCTGCTAATGAAGAAACATTACAAGTGGCCCCACTGAGTAGACACATATTGAAATCAAAACAAAATGCTGCCTAAGTGTAGTCTAACATTTCATGATTTAATTATTCACAGTCTAGGAAGGCAGTTTTCTTGAATTATCTTTTTTTTTTCCTTGCAAGAGAAGCAAAGACACTAGTGTTGACCCTTATCGTGAACATCTAAACTTTCCTTTGGAGTTCTATTTCAAAACAAAAAAACAATAATACCGTGCAGCTTATTCTATCAGTAGTTGTAGGCCATTTAGAATAGGAAGGAACTGTAAGAGCTGGTTTTACTTTACGAAAACTGATTTGCCAAAGAAAGCCCTGTGGATTTCCTAACCATGCTGTGGTAAAATATAAGATTAGTGTAGCAATTCCTTCATCAAATGACTTTACTGTTAACATATCGAATTAGTGATCCTGTTAGCCACTATTCCAAGATTACAAGGTAATTCTTTAAAACCACGGGAATTCTCACACATTCTATTACTGTTAATTAGCATTTCTCATCCTGCAGAAAGATTTTCATTAAGGATTATCACTGTATTTAATATGTCTACAAATTGCATTTTTCTGATTACTTTTAAACCTCATATTCTTTATGATCCACACGTCTTATTGTTCTTTTATTTTCATTCCAGCATCATAACAAGGTCATCTTCCTTTATCATACGCAAATACAAGCAGGTGTTCTAGCTGAATAGAAAATTATGTTAGTTTAACACTAGAAAGAGACTCCTTTTAAAATATTTCTTGTCCCAGGGACCACCTTCCATTATTGCTGTTCATTCGTGGTGAGAAATTATTAAGCAGTTGTTACAAAGATGAGCTTTAGAGCCAGACCCAGGGAGTCTGCATCCTGTCTTTGGTACTTGCCATCATCTCTTGGTGCCCCAACTTCCTCATCTACAAAATAGGGTTAATGATAACAATAATAGGTTTAATAATAGTTATAAGTTTGTAATAAGAATTCAATGAGTTAATGTTTTAATTGCTTAAAAGACCACCTGATATGTAGTAAGTTTATATAGGTTTTGTTAAATAAAAGAAATAAATTCCATTGCCACATATGACTTCTGTCATCTTTCCAAAGTAAAAATTTGCTCTACATTTCTTATTTCTCTTGTATCCCTTCATAGTGTTTGCACTATTTCATTTACTTTCTGTGCCAGAGGTGAACTGTGTTCTTTGTAGGAGACATAAGTCACTAGCTGTGGGTGTTAAGGTTTGGGGAGTTAATGTCAAGCAGTGGGTCCATTCTCCACTCATATATTCTATAGCAGTTGCCTGATACTACTGTCCTAAGCTATTTATTTCTCAATGAATATAAGTCATGATCACAATACATCTGGATTTAATGAAGTACAGTGGCAGCCAAGTTAATGTCTATATTCATAATCAGACTGTCTTCAGAATTGTTTCACAAACAAGGCCATTGTAATTGAAAGTCATAGAAAGTCACAGAAAGACTCCCCCCAGATATACTAGTTTTATTTTGTTTCAAGATTTTGACAGAATGTTATTCAGTTTTAGACTTGCTAGCATACAGAGCATTGTAATTACTAAGAATCAAAGGCAGGGAAGGTGATTGGGGGCGGAGAATTTATTATGCAAGGGGAAAAGATCGAGTTATTATAGAATGCTGCATTACCAAAAAATAAGAATTTCACATGAACTGGCATATGTAAACAGCATGTGAAAAGCTGGTCAACAGCCATTTCCGAGTAGCTCTCTATTTCCCCTAATACTACACAGATGCTAGGACGTTAGCTACAGTGAATGTTTATGACCCCATTGCTGTCCACCTCACATTGAAAAGCTGCTATGCGTGATTTGATTCCTTTTCCAATGTTATTTAAAAATCACGTTAATTTTAAAAAATCTAACTTGGAACTTCAAGACATGCACCCCAGTTGTACACATATTTTCTAAAGATTCTAAGAAAACCGCTAAAGGAAATGGACTTACAAGGGTATTTCTTGTAAGGAAATGGACACTTTCATTTTGATTTTCTTTGGTCAAAGAATAAGTTGACCTATTTCATGGTTCACAAGTTACTTTAATTAGTTGAACAGTTGGCTTTTACAGCTAAGAACCATTCTGCTTTATGGGACACCATTGTAGTATTTGCTCATTTAAAAGAAATAAACCCTCCAAGTCACCATCTGTATCATGACTTTAATTGTCATCTGAATGGTAGAGGGAGGGATAATCAAAGAGTTTAAAGATTTCAATGGAGGAATAGAAATAATTTAATTGTCAGGTTACACTCTAGTTTCAGTAGTTTCTATTTTTAGATTGTTGCTTTCGAAATCCAACAAATGAGTATTGAATATCTTGCTAAATATAAGGAACCATAAAAGTTTATTCATAAAACACATATTTTCTTTAAATTTTTCAGAGGCAAGCACAATGTTTACCAAAAACAAGGTTGGAAAGTCCCTATCTGTATCATATTCATGATAATTCTATGCAGTGCAATCCACCACTCTATGACACATCTTAAATTTCAATTGAAGTCTCAGGCAGTAAGGACAATCAAGGCTCTCAGATATCTAAAAGATTTACCTAATAAAAGAACCTCAAGCAAAATGAACCCACTACAGGGAAACCAGTTCAGTGCTTTGTGACCACCTAGAGGGGTGGGGCAGGGAGGGTGGGAGGGAGACGCAAGAGGGAGGGGATATGGGGATATATGTATACATATAGCTGATCCACTTTGTTATACAGCAGAAACTAACACAACATTGTAAAGCAATTATACTCCAATAAAAATGTTTTTAAAAAAGAAATAATTGTGTCTCCAACAAGATTTTAAGTTCGTAAACAAACAAGAGAATCAGTAATCAGCAAGAAATTAGTAGAATTACTTATATTGCACTCCTTTTAGTAGAATACAACCAGGAGTAACTGGCTAGGTAAAAAATATTGCTCATAGAGCAATGTCTTATTCATAGAGGAACAGTGCTATAACAATGTCTAATTTCATCTGTCATCTAACTATTTATCCTAGTCCTATCTCTTGTCACATTAGTAGTTCAAATCTTTGGACCTTAAAGTACACATTTTAAAATTGTGTACTTTTCCTCAAAACAGCTATTCTGAAGACTGTATAGCCTCTTAATCAAGGATATAGATGTGGATTCTATCATCGTGTATTCTACATCCTCACCAATTTTCTTGAGACTGAATCAGAGGTGCAAGACCAGAAAGTCAGTTTGAAATTTGGCAAAACTTCGTGAATTCGGACTTGAGTAATTTAAAGCTAGTCACAATTTGGACAGCTCCTGGGTTGCAATGAACCTTTATTTAATTAACCATTTCTTTCCACAGGGCATGTATTAATTATGTAACTCTTCCTAAAGAGCATAAATTAACACTGTAAAATATTGTAGGATGTTATTATTATAGAACACATGATTTCCATGAATTTCAGAAGCACTCGTCAAATAACAAAGGATAAGCAATGTGATTCTCTTCTCACTCCATTTGGGTTGTTTTTCTAATACTCTAGACATGCATTGATGTATCTACATTTTTAAAATTTATATCCTTTGTAACAAATAAATGACATTTGAAAATAACTGGATAGCCGATAATTTCTGGTTATTAACGTGGCACCCAAGGGGTCAAATTCAGGACCTCTATGTTATGGAAAACAGTAAGTAAACCAGCCACAGAAAAATAAATGGCCAACAAATGTTTAGATTGGTCTCCTCACTTCATTTTTAAATTCCCCTTATGGCCTCTGAAGAAAACAAATTAGGTTGGATTTGTTAGTCACATTTTGAGCTGTCCTGATTGAAATGAGAAAAAGTGGATTCTTTAAGAATACTTTATAACATAATTTCCTTTAAAATTCAAACTGGTTTCTTTCAGGGAAGTCTTACTAAAATTTGCCTGATTAGCGTAAAATCAAATTGTCCTATATTATGCTAAACCTTAAATTTAAGTCATATTGTAAAACAGCAGTTCTCAATTTTTTTTCACTCCACGACCTCATGATTAGACAAACATCAGTGGAATAGATAACCATTTAGAAGAGGCATTTTGAAGAATACTTTTACCTTATGCAAAAAATAAACTACCTCCAATATTATTATCAAACTACACTAGGGAGAAATACGTATTTACTGTCATATTTTCACACTAGAGTCAAGCATAAAATCACCTAAAGAAACTTCATGGAATACATATTGAGAAATACATCTTAAGAATGTTTTTTAACTCTTCCAAAATATAGCAGAGGGAGGAACACTCCCAAACTCATTCTATGAGGCCACCATCACCTGATACCTAAACCAGACTACGATGTCACAAAGAAAGAAAATTACAGGCCAATATCACTGATGAACATAGATGCAAAAATCCTCAACAAAATACTAGCAAACAGAATCCAACAGCACATTAAAAGGATCATACACCATGATCAAGTGGGGTTTATCCCAGGAAGGCAAGGATTTTTCAATATACGCAAATCAATCAACATGATACACCATATTAACAAATTGAAAGAGAAAAACCATATGATCATCTCAATAGAGGAAGAGAAAGCTTTCGACAAAATTCAGCACCCATTTACGATAAAACCCTGCAGAAAGTAGGCATAGAAAAACTTTCCTCAACATAATAAAGGCCATATATGACAAACCCACAGCCAACTTCGTCCTCAATGGTGAAAAACTGAAACCATTTCCACTAAGATCAGGAATGAGACAAGGTTGCCTACTCTCACCACTCTTATTCAACATAGTTTTGGAAGTTTTAACTACAGCAATCAGAGAAGAAAAAGAAATAAAACAAATCCAAATCAGAAAAGAAAAAGTAAAGCTGTCACTGTTTGCAGATGACATGATACTATACATAGAGAATCATAAAGATGCTACCAGAAAACTACTAGAGCTAATGAATGAATTTGATAAAGTAGCAGGATACAAAATTAATGCACAGAAATCTCTTGCATTCCTATACACTAATGATGAAAAATCTGAAAGTGAAATTAAGGAAACACTCCCATTTACCATTGCAACAAAAAGAATAAAATATCTAGGAATAAACCTACGTAAGGAGACAAAAGACCTGTATGCAGAAAATTATAAGACACTGATGAAAGAAATTAAAGATGATACAAATAGATGGAGAGATATACCATGTTCTTGGATTGGAAGAATCAACATTGTGAAAATGACTCTACTACCCAAAGCAATCTACAGATTCAATGCAATCTCTATCAAACTAGCACTGGTATTTTTCACAGAACTAGAAAAAAATTCACAATTTGTATGGAAACACAAAAGACCCCGAATAGCCAAAGCAATCTTGAGAACGAAAAGTGGAGCTGGAGGAAGCAGGCTCCCTGACTTCAGACTATACTACAAAGCTACAGTAATCAAGACAGTATTGTACTGGCACAAAAACAGAAAGATAGATCAATGGAACAGGATAGAAAGCCCAGAGAGATATCCACACACATATATCAGGTCACCTTATCTTTGATAAAGGAGGCAAGAATATACAGTGGAGAAAAGACAGCCTCTTCGATAAGTGGTGCTGGGAAAACTGGACAGGTACATGTAAAAGTATGAACTTAGAACACTCCCTAACACCATACACAAAAATAAACTCAGAATGGATTAAAGACCTAAATGTAAGGCCAGAAACTATCAAACTCTTAGAGGAAAACATAGGCAGAACACTCTATGACATAAATTACAGCAAGATCCTTTTTGACCCACCTCCTAGAGAAATGGAAATAAAAACAAAAATAAACAAATGGGACCTAATGAAACTTCAAAACTTTTGCACAGCAAAGGAACCCATAAACAAGACCAAAAGACAACCCTCAGAATGGGAGAAAATATTTTGCATTTGAAGCAAAAAAGGATTAATCTCCAAGATTTACAAGCAGCTCATGTAGTTCAATAGCGAAAAAACAAACAACCCAATCCAAAAATGGGCAGAAGACCTAAATAGACATTTCTCCAATGAAGATATACAGATTGCCAACAAAGAAATGAAAGAATGCTCAACATCATTAATCATTAGAGAAATGCAAATCAAAACTATAATGAGATATCATCTCACACTGGTCAGATTGGCCATCATCAAAAAATCTAGAAACAATAAATGCTGGAGAGGGTGTGGAGAAAAGGGAACACTCTTGCACTGTTGGTGGGAATGTAAATTGATATAGCCACTATGGAGAAGAGTATGGGCGTTCCTTAAAAAAACTAAAAATAGAACTACCATACGACCCAGCAATGCCACTACTGGGCATATACCCTGAGAAAACCATAATTCAAAAAGAGTCATGTACCAAAATGTTCATTGCAGCTCTATTTACAATAGCCAGGACATGGAAGCAACCTTAGTGCCCTTCATCGGATGAATGGATAAAGAAGATGTGGCACATATATACAATGGAATATTACTCAGCCATAAAAAGAAATGAAATTGAGATATTTGTAGTGAGGTGGATTGACCTAGAGTCTGTCATACTGAGTGATGTAATTCAGAAAGAGAAAAACAAATACCATATGCTAACACATATATATGGAATCTAAGGAAAAGAAAAAAAGGTCATGAAGAACCTAGGGGTAACACAGGAATAAAGACACAGACCTACTAGAGAATGGACTTGAGCATATGGGGAGGGGGAAGAGTAAGCTGGGACAAAGTGAGAGAGTAGCATGGACATATATACACTACCAAACGTAAAATAGATAGCTAGTGGGAAGCAGCCACATAGCACAGGGAGATGAGCTCGGTGGTTTGGGACCACCTAGAGAGGTGGGATATGGAGGGTGGGAGGGAGGGAGATGCAAGAGGGAAGAGGTGTGGGAGCATATGTATATGTATAACTGATTCACTTTGTTATAAAGCAGAAACTAACACACCATTGTAAAGCAATTATATTCCAATAAAAATGTTAAAAAATAAAAAAAATTAAAAATTTAAAAAAGAATGGTTTTTATACATTCATAAAAATCAAGTAAAGGGAAATATCAAGTGTTTCCTTTCATACCTGTGGTTGGGGATGAGTCCAGATTTCCACAGTAGTTGTCTCTTTCATGGGTGTGCGAGATCGTATAACCTCCTTCATTGGCTTTACAAGGGGAACAAAATAGAAGTATTTTTGTTTGTTAAATGTGGAAAACATAGTACAATGCACACATGCATCAAACACAGGTAAGTAAAATAGTGCCTGGGTAAATATCTCTTTCTAGACATTGTAGTTATTGAGGACTTACAATGTGATAGGCACACCTCTAGGTACTGGGAATAAACAAGAGACAAAAAAAAAAAAAAAAAGAAATTCCTTTTCCGATGGAGCTTATAACCCAGTGTTACATTTAAGAGTTCCATTAAACATTTGAGTGCAATTGTGGAGGGCAGTTTAAAACATTTAAATGGCTGAAATTTAAGTTGGAGAGACTTTCAGTCCAATACTTTTACAACTCAATGGCTTCAACAGCTTGTATTTGCAAATTTACAGTGTCTGAAATTAAAATCTATCCTGTGCATGCCACCACATCACAAATTTGCTATCTATCATATAAAGATATTTAACAGTTGTTATAAATGCCAAAAAGCTTATGAACCAATATAGAGATACTAGCATACCAACCCAGAATAATTATCAAGATTTTGAAAAGATGATGTCTATATCCATTTTATTTTCTTCAGGACAGAGAGTATATTCTCTGTTTTAAAAAATATTGAATGTATACTCTACACATTTCTATGTATGTGATTTTAGTATATGGGGGAAAGGGTTTGGTTAAAAAGTTATCCTTTTATCTAGCCAAGGGAGAAATTTTTCAAGGAAGCTAAGAAAACCAAGTTCAGTGACTGTTGGAATCTCATGGGCTATAATAGCAGAACAGAGTAACAGTGACAGAGACCTTATGTCACACTCTCAAGACTTCATACTGATGTTTGGTGTACTACCAATTAGAGTTATGTAATTATTACTTGACAGGGTTTTGAAGGAGAGCATATTTGCCACCCCAAAATATTTCTGGCATAAGGATTATTTTAGGCTGATTATTTTTATGAAACAGCAGACATAAGAAAAGCTCTGAAAACCAAGAAAAGTTACCCTTTTGTAAAGGATATTTACATTTATAAGGGAAATCTCCATTTGTAAGTGTGTCTCCCTCTCTGTACCAGGAAGTGAAGGATGACTAAATCTCTAAAACATTTTTCAGTGAAGTAGGCAACAGACTTAAATCTGCACAACAATCTTACCCTTGATTATTGTGCTTTTCCTCATAGCCTCCCATAACTGGCTCCCCTGCCCCCAACATCTTCTTTTGCCTTTATCTGAAGATGGTATTTAAGGTGATGGCTTGGGCAATTTCAGATAGTTACTCAGATTTCCTGGGTATCTCTCACATATACAGGAGGGATACATGGTATTAAACTTGTTCGTTTTTCTCCTGTTAATCTGTCTTTTATTACGAGGCTGGGGGGAGGGTCTCAGCCAAGAATCTGAAAGGGTGGAGGAAAAATTATTTTTCCTCCCACACAGTTTTAAGTGCCCCATTCCTATTGCCTTACCATGACAGTTTATTTTTTATATTTTTATTATTCCTGCATGCCCATTATGTCAAATCAAGAAAAGAAGAGGGGCTTCCCTGGTGGCACAGTGGGTGAGAGTCTGCCTGCCGATGCAGGGGACACGGGTTCGTGCCCCGGTCCGGGAAGATCCCACATGCCGCGGAGCGGCTGGGCCCGTGAGCCATGGCTGCTGAGCCTGCACGCCCGGAGCCTGTGCTCCGCAACGGGAGAGGCCACAGCAGTGAGAGGCCCGTGTACCGCAAAAAAAAAAAAAAAAAAAAAAAAAAAGAAGAGACAGTTAGGGCTTCCCTGGTGGAGCAGTGGTTAAGAATCCACCTGCCAATGCAGGGGACACGGGTTCAATCCCTGGTCCGGGAGGATCCCACGTGCCGCAGAGCACCTGGATCCATGTGCCACAGCTGCTGAGCCTGCGCTCTGGAGCCCGCATGCCACAACTACTGAAGCCCGCGCGCCTAGAGCCCATGCCCTGCAGCAGGAGAAGTTACCGCAGTGAGAAGCCCATGCACTGCAACAAAGAGTAGCCCATGCTTGCCGCAACTAGAGAAAGTCCTCGCACAGCAGCGTAGACCCAATGCAGCAAAAAATAAAATAATAAAATAAAATTAAAAAAAAAAAGAGAGACAGTCAGATGTGGAACATCACATTTTTAAGGCCCAGTTGAGCAAGAATTATTTTGTTATCATTTAAATGGCAAATTGTGTTTATTCTGCAATGACACTATACCTGTGACAAAAAGAATGCAATACACGTTAATATTACAGACTAAGCACTCATCACAATATTCCAACTCACAGGAAAGCAACAGTTAGAAGAATTCGAAAATTAAAATGAAAGGTCTCATCATAGCAGAATTTCATCACAAAAATAAATGAAAATGAGTGACAAAAGTAAGTTTCTGAAAAGCTAATTTGTTAGCCAAGCAGAGAGAACTACTCACTGATGGTGAGTTATTAAACAGGGTTTGCTTACAGCAAGCAAAGAAATACATCTAGAGAAAACAAACTTAAGACTATTAGCGTTTCACCAAGTACAGTTACTCAAAAAGTTGAGGACATTGAGAGCAACAGCAACGGTAATTTTTTTTAAAAAAAGGGAAAATGGTATGGAGTGTTTTTCCTTTGTGAGTTAACAGATGTTACCAACAATGCTTAATTGCTGTTACTTGCTTGAGGAAGCAATACCAAGTTTGAAGAGACTGAAAAATTAGCCTCTATGAATGAATTGTCTGTGTGGAACAGAACAGGTAAGAATATTTTCAAAGAATTTGACAAAACACTAATTCAGTAAAACCTGATGTGGGATCTGTTAAGGTGTGTTACAACTAATGGTGAGTGAAATATATGTTGCACAGAAAAAAAGTTTAGCTGGACAAATATACAATGCTTTGGAAAACATAAGGTGTTCAAAACCTATGGCTGTTTATTGTATTATACATCAGCAGGTACTTTGTGCAAAATATTTGAGTCTATCATGTGTTATTGAACTAGGAGTCTCAATAGTGAACTTCATTCGCTATTGCTAATGGAACCATTGTCATTCTGTGAACTTTTGTCAAAATTGCAAGTTGAATATCCTGACTTGCCTTACCATACAAGCAGTTGGATGGCTTATAAGTGGCAAAGGTTTATTTTTGAGCTCAGAGCCAAGACGGAAATTTTGCTGAATGAGAAGTACCCTTGAACACTATTATTGAATGCTGAATCACTCTGGCAATTAGTTTTTGTTGAAAACTTGATAACGTTTGATAAATCAACCTAAAATTGTAAGGTAAAAGAGTGCTTATATGCAAAATTTATACTGCAGTAAAGTCACTCTGATGACAACTAAAATTGTTTGAGCCACAAGTAATGGTAAGTTACTTTATACACTCCAGCCCTGTAGAAGTTAAAACAAGAAGCAGAATTTCCATTTGTGCACAAACTCAAATTTTCAATAGGTTGCAATAAATATGGAATTGAGGAGCTTTTATCTGTCAATTAGAAATGATTAATCTTCAATGTAATGGCATGCTAAATGGCAGATATGAAGAAAAGAATCTAATAGAGCTCTTCACATGCCTTCCAAGGATAGATATGTTGAGTTAAATCTATATGCTTGTGGATTGATATCAGTATTGGGCAGTACCTATCTGTGTGAAAAGACATTTTCTGAGATCAGATATACAAGACCATTCATTTCATTAGTAGTCCTCTATTACATAAAACATTGTACTCATTATTATTACATTTGATGGTTTGAATATCATCAATTGAAATTTTGGGGGAATTTGGTTTCTCTTTTGTTATATATAAAACCTACTGAAACTGAGCAGGACCCTGTGGGGCTCCTGGGCACAAAAGCCTTTCTGCCTCCCCTGTTTCTTGTTTGTAGGAAATAAGCTTCATTCAGGTTCCATGACCATCCCTAGTTCCAAAGGGCAGGTTCAAACAGTTGTTAACCAGGGAAGGGAGAGGATTGGGAGACAAGGGAGGAGCAGTCAAGAAATGATAGTGCAGCTTTGGGGCAGGGTCCTGTTACCTCCTCAAGGGATGTACATAACAATATCTTTGAGCTCTTCTGCAGAACTAAAACCCTCACCAAATGGAAGATGTTAACTACTTGATGAAGCATTCTTCATTCCAGAGAAAAGGTCACAGTTTGATAACTTCAAGAACCACAGAAGCCCATCACAAGACCACGGTGATACCAGATGATCCCTGGATTGAAGGAATGCAAGCCCTGCATGCACCCTGATCCTTATCAGCAACCCTGCCTCCCTTGAACCATTACTATAAAACTCCTCACAAGCCCCCATGGGTTGGGACACATAGTTTTCAGGGCATTAGCTTACTGTGGCCTGCTTCACCTGGCAAAGCAATAAAGCTATTCTTTGCTACTTCACCCCAAACTCTGTCTCCAAGATTCAGTTTGGTGTGACAGAGGTCAGGTTTCAGCAACACTACTCTGGCCCTTTACAGAAAAAGTTTGCTGACTTCTGATCTAGAGGAAAAGAAAAGACAAACTAATAACTGTAATTAATGACCAAGTCTATGAAATAAGTAAAGTCTGGTAGACTCTAGATGCAGAGGGTGAAGAGAAGACTTTTTTTGGCAGAGAGAGCAATATGGTCTAAGGTAGGGAAATCCAGGTTGTGGTCTATATGACTGAAGATGTAACTGAAAGATGGGACAGATGTATGAGAAAGTGAATTAAGCACATACTCCTGATGGACTTGCAAAGTCAGCTGGTGATTTTATAGTTATACACTAAGCAAAGATGAAATTCTCAAATGTATTTGAGTAAAGTGTCCTGTGCTACAATAGTTTCTAAGCAGATTTGTGCTCAGGTCTCAGATTTAACCTTATTTTTTAGACCAAGTCTACTAGAGTTGCATTTCCTATGCACAGTTTAAGAATCTGATTTTAAAATTTTCTGTCAATTGTGAGCAGTTTTATGTCTGTCTGTGTGTCAGTCTGTCAAACGTATCATGCCACATTGTAGGGTAGCAAAATTTGCCACCCCAAAACTTATCTTTTTGACATGAGGATTAATTTGGTCTGGTAATTTCTAAGAAACAGAAAGATCAGGAAATTTTTCTTGTTCCTTCCCCCTTAACTGCCTAAAAGCATTTAGATGAAGGGCCTATTCCCAGAATAGAGCTATCACCAGAGATATTTTCAAAGAATATAAGCTTGGTGAGGTGGAGGAAACTCAGCAGGGCCTAGAGATCAGAGTCCACTCTGTGTCCCATCCTCCCTGCTTGCCCCAGCAAAATTTGTTTACCAAACATTTGCTTTTCCATCTCCATGTCAATTGCCTTCCTCAGCATCAAAGACCCAAACCACTACCCCCAACATCCTTCTTTGTCTATAGTTGAAGATGGTATTTAAGATGAGCATTTCAAGGCTTCCCTGGTGGCGCAGTGGTTGAGGGTTCGCCTACCCATGCAGGGAACATGGGTTCGTGCCCCGGTCCGGGAAGATCCCACATGCCGCGGAGTGGCTGGGCCCCTGAGCCATGGCCGCTGAGCCTGCGCATCCGGAGCCTGTGCTCTGCAATGGGAGAGGCCACAGCAGTGAGAGGCCCGCGTACCACAGATGAGAGTTTCAGCCATTTTGGTGAGTTATCCAGTTTTCTGGGACGTCTCCCATGTATATATGTTATTAAATTTTTGTTTTGATTTTCTCCTGTTAATCTGTCTCAAGTCATTTTAACTCTTAGAACAGCCAGAAGAACTTAGAAGGACAGAGTAAAATTTTTCCTGCCTGACAACATTCAAATGTCCATTAAATTAATTAGGGATAGTATATTAGGTGGTTAAATGCTTAAAGCTATGTGGATGTATCTTGTCCATTTAACTTTGACAATTAAATATCTCTATTGTATAATATGCTTCAATATTCAAATATTAGGAAAAGTTTATTGAATTATATTGCACACAAAAATAACAATTTAAAGGTGAAATAATACTCCCACCCCTAACAATGTTCTTTCCATTACTCTTCTCCCTTCCACCAAACCCCATAGTTTTAATACTAATAAGTAAGAAATGGTCTAATAAAATAGCTCCAATATACAGAACTGCTGAGGATTAACTATAATACAAATGAGAGAAATGGCAGTTCTAGGAAATATTAGTGCTCAAAAAATCTATGCTTGACCTTTTTAATAAAACAAAATATGGTTCATCATTGACTTCTGAAAGATAAGATGCAGATCTATGTTTCTGTATCTTTACATGCACCACATACTGAACCAAAATGTATCTTCCCTTTTATGGAATCAGATGTCAAGCTGTCAAGTAAAGAGTAAAGTGCTTTATAATAATCACCGTCTTTACAGATTTAAACCTCATTTTAATCCAGTTCATATTAAGACAGTGCTCAATAGTGAAAAGTGAGAAGTACATCTTACTGTTGATCGTAAAGAGTTGTGAGAAGTGTCACTGTTATTATTGCTAAAAATTAAATAATAATACTTCCAAGAGGATGGATAGATATTGGCTCTTCTTATCTATCAGATATTACTAGTTCATAGTTTAGACATTGGAAGGGAATTCAACTTTATTTAAAAATGTATTAAATCCGTTAGACACTAATATTTCACCAGTGATGCCCTGTTGATCTAATGAAATAGTCATACACGAAAGAAAAATAAAACGTTCATTTATCTTATTTCACCTTTCAGAATCCAGAAATTTTATGCCTTAAAAAGTTGTCTATAGTCTGTTTGAATGACTTTATCTATGAATGTGGGAAGAGTCTGGCTAATAAGGAGCACTAATTCAGAGTAAATGTCCAAAACTGCATTAAATCTCCCCTAATTTTTTGTCTCAGGCAAGAAGTAAGGAAATTTTCAACCAAATTTCCATTCACAGAAATGTGAATTATAGCCCAAAATATACACAGTGATATAGTTTTTGTGATAAATTGGAAAATATTTTCAGTGGCCAAAGGGTTTAGTTTTTTAAAAAAATAATAGGTGACCTACAAGAATAAAATTCACTTCTCCAACTGTGACTGCCTCACAAAAAAGGCTTATGAAGCAAGATAATTAGATTGAAACTTCTAAATATGGCAAGGCCTTCTAAATGTTCTTCCCAAATGTTTTCCTGACAGTGTCGCACAGAATTTGAGATTCAGGGACTTAACATATTAACTGCATACCTTAACCTGACTAATCCCCAAACTACTGGGTCAGGCAAACCCAGACTGATTCTGTGATTCTTTTAGGGTGAAATGCAGAATGCATCCTTTATTCTCCCTTTTGGGAATATTTATTACCACCTAAATCTAATGGTAAGAAAATCATAGTTAGAATAAGATCATGATATTTCTGACTAGTCTCAACATTACATTATTGTTTCAAAATCTAGCAAAATGAGAATCCAGAGGAGCTTCAGTGATTCAGCAATTACATTTCTTTCTCAAAGGTTGCAGGTTTCCCACTAGGAAGGTAAGTATGCTTCCATTTTCTTGGTAATGGTAAGAAACCCAAGAATCTCAGATTTTGCAGAAATGTGACATTCTAAGTTGTCACAATCATCTTTTTATTTTAGCTACCAAAGACTACAAGTGAATTTAACTGATAGATTTTTGTTATTTTATTGCCATATATTAGACACATTGACAGGTTAGGGAAAAAGTCTTCTCAAACTAGCATATAAGACATTTTTGGAGAGTCTTATGTAATATCTACCACAATGATATATGCCTAAAGACAGGTAAGTATGCGGGTGATGCTTCTAGTGATAATATTTATAAAACTTTTCCCTCATTCTCATTTAATTCCTTAAAAGAAATCCAAATCCTTACTATGGGAATAATATCCATCAAAACTATGGCAAACATTTACAAATACAAAGTGAAATTTTATCCTTATTTTTGCCCACGATATATTTACTTGAAGGATTTTGTGTTAAAAGTGTTGGCAGAGGGGAGCTTCAAGATGGCAGAAGAGTAAGACGTGGAGATCACCTTCTTCCCCACAAATACAACAGAAATACATCTACACATGGAACAACTCCTAGAGAACACCTACTGAATGCTGGCAGAAGACCTCAGACCTCCCAAAAGGCAAGAAACTCCACACGTACCTGGGTAGTGCAAAAGTAAAAAGAAAAAACAGAGACAAAAGAATAGGGATGGGACCTGCACCAGTGGGAGGGAGCTGTGAAGGAGGAAAGGTTTCCACACACTAGGAAGCGTCTTCATGGGCGGATGCGGGTGGTGGAGGGGGGAGCTTTAGAGCCACGGAGGAGAGTGCAGCAACAGGGGTGCAGAAGACAAAGCAGAGAGATTCCCGCACAGAGGTTCGGTGCCAACCAGTACTCACCAGCCCGAGAGACTTGTCTGCTCACCCTCCAGGGCGGGTAGGGCTGGGAGCTGAGGCTCCAGCTTCGGTGGATCCCAGGGAGAGGACTGGGGTTGGCTGCATGAACACAGCCTGAAGGTGGCTAGTGCACCACAGCTAGCTGGGAGGGAGTCCGGGAAAAGCTTTGGAACTGCCAAAGAGGCAAGAGATTTTTCTTCCCTCTTTGTTTCCTGGTGCGCGAGGAGAGGGGATTAAGAGGGCTGCTTAAAGGAGCTCCAGAGACGGGCGCGAGCCGCGGCTAACAGTGCGGACCCCAGAGATGGGCATGAGATGCTAAGGCTGCCACTGCAGCCAACAAGAAGCCTGTGAGCAACCACAGGTCACTATCCACACGTCCCCTCCCAGGAACCTGTGCAGCCCGCCACTGCCAGGGTCCCGTGATCCAGGGACAACTTCCCCGGGAGAACACACAGCGTGCCTCAGGCTGGTGCAACGTCATGCCATGCTGTCCTCTGCCGCCGCAGGCTCGCCCCGCATCCATACCCCACCCTCACCCCCGGCCTGAATGAGCCAGAGCCCCCGAATCAGGTGCTCCTTTAACCCCGTCCTGTCTGAGCAAAGAACAGACGCCCTCAGGCGACCTACACGAAGAGGAGGGGCCAAATCCAAAGCTGAACACCTGGAGCTGAGCAAACAAAAAAGAGAAAGGGAAATATATCCCCGCAGCCTCAGGAGCAGCAGATTAAATTTCCACAATCAATTTAATGTACGCTGCATCTGTGGAATACCTGAATAGACAACAAATCATCCCAAATTGAGGAGATGGACTTTGGGAGCAACCATATATATACTTTTTCCCTTTTTCTCTTTTTGTGAGTGTGTATGCATATGCTTCTGTGTGTGATTTTGTCTGTATAGCTTTGCTTTAACCATTTGTCTTAGCGTTCTGTCTTTTCTTTTTCTTTTTTCTTTTTTTTTAGTATAGTTTTTAGCACTTGTTATTGTTGGATTTGTTTTTTTTTTTTTTTTTTGATTTGGTTGCTCTCTTCTTTCCTTATTTTAAATTAATTTTTAATTTTTTAATAATTATATTTTATTTCATTTTATTTTATTTTACCTTTTTCGATCTTTCTTTGCTTTTTTCTCCTTTTTATTATGAGCCGTGTGGATAACAGGCCCTTGACGCTCTGGCCAGGCATCAGGGCTGTACCTCTGAGGTGGGAGAGCCAAGTTCAGGACATTGGTCCACAAGAGACCTTCCAGCTCCACGTAACATCAAATGGCAAAAATCTCCCAGATATCTCCATCTCAATGCTAAGACCCAGCTAAACCTAACGACCAGCAAGCAACAGTGTTGGACACCCTATGCCACACAACTAGCAAGACAGGAACACAACCCCACCCATTAGCAGAGAGGCTGCCTAAAATCATAATAAGGTCACAGACACCCCAAAACACACCACCAGACATGGACCTACCCACCAGAAAGACAAGATCCAGCCTCATCCACCAGAACACAGGCACTATCCCCTCCACCAGGAGGCCTACCCAACCCACTAAACCAACCTTAGCCACTGGGGGCAGACACCAAAAACAACGGGAACTAAGAACTTGCAACCTTTGAAAAGGAGACTCCAAACACAGTAAGTTAAGCAAAATGAGAAGAAAGAGAAATGCACAGCAGATGAAGGAGCAAGGTAAAAACCAACCAAACCAAACAAATGAAGAGGAAGTAGGCAGTCTACCTGAAAGAGAATTCAGAATAATGATAGTAAAGATGATCCAAAATCTTGGAAATAGAATGGAGAAAATACAAGAAATGTTTAACAAGGAACTAGAAGAACTAAAGAGCAAACAAACAATGATGAACAACACAATAAATGAAATTAAAAATTCTCTAGAAGGAATCAATAGCAGAATAACTGAGGCAGAAGAACGGATAAGTGACCTTGAAGATACAAGAGTGGAAATAACTACTGCAGAGCAGAATAAAGAAAACAGAATGAAAAGAAGTGAGGAGTCTCAGTGACCTCTGGGACAATATTAAATGCACCAACATTCAAATTATAGGGGTCCCAGAGGAAGAAGAGAAAAAGAAAGGGACTGAGAAAATATATGAAGAGATTATAGTTGAAAACTTCCCTAATATGAGAAAGGAAATAGGAAATAGTTAATCAAGTCCTGGAAGCACAGAGAGTGCCTTATAGGATAAATCCAAGGAGAAACACTCTAAGACACATATTAATCAAAGTATCAAAAATTTTAAAAAAAGGAAAAAAATATAAGCAGCAAGGGAAAAACAACAAATAACATACGTGGGAATCCCCATAACGTTAACAGCTGATATTTCAGTGGAAACTCTGCAAGCTGGAAGGGACTGGCAGGACATATTTAAAGTGTTGAAAGGGAAAAACCTACAACCATGATTACTCTATCCAGCAAGTATCTCATTCAGATTTGATGGAGAAATTAAAACTTTTGGAGACAAGCAAAAGCTAAGAGAACTCAGCACCACCAAACAAGCTTTACAACAAATGCTAAAGGAACTTCTATAGGCAGGAAACACAAGAGAAGGAAAAGACCTACAAGAACAAACCCAAAACAATTAAGAAAATGGCAATAGGAACATACATATCGATAATTACCTTAAATGTAAATGGATTAAATGCTCCAACCAAAAGACATAGACTGGCTGAATGGATACAAAAACAAGACCCGTATATATGCTGTCTACAAGAGACCCAATTCAGGCCTAGGGACACATACAGACTGAAAATGAGGGGATGGAAAAAGATATTCCACGCAAATGGAAATCAAAAGAAAGCTGGAGTAGCAATTCTCATATCAGACAAAACAGACTTTAAAACAGAGACTACTGCAAGAGACAAAGAAGGACACTACATAATGATCAAGGGATCAATCCAAGAAGAAGATATAACAATTGTAAATATTTATGCACTCAACATAGGAACACCTCAATACATAAGGCAAATACTAACTGCTATAAAAGGGGAAATTGAAAGTAACACATTCATAGCAGGGGACTTTAATATTTCACTTTCACCAATGGACAGATCATCCAAAATGAAAATAATTAAAGAAACACAAGCTTTAAATGATACATTAAACAAGAGGACTTAATTGATATTTATAGGAAATTCCATCCAAAAACAACAGAATACACATTTTGCTCAAGTGCTCATGGAACATTCTCCAGGATAGATCATATCTTGGGTCATAAATCAAGCCTTGGTAAGATTAAGAAAATTGAAATTGTATCAAGTATCTTTTCCAACCACAATGCTGTGAGACTAGATAGCAATTACAGGAAAAGATCTGTAAAAAATACAAACACATGGTGGCTAAACAATACACTACTAAATAACGAAGTGGTCACTGAAGAAATCAAAGAGGAAATCAAAAAATACATAGAAACAAATGACCATGGAGACACGACGACCCAAAACCTATGGGATGTAGCAAAAGCAGTTCTAAGAGGGAAATTTATAGTAATACAATCCTACCTTAATAAACAGGAAACATCTCGAATAAACAACCTAACCTTGCGCCTAAAGCAATTAGAGAAAGAAGAACAAAAAAAAAAACAAACCCAAAGTTAGCAGAAGGAAAAATATCATAAATATCAGATCAGAAATAAATGAAAAAGACATGAAGGTAATGATAGCAAAGATCAAAAAAACTAAAAGCTGGTTCTTTGAGAAGATAAAATTGTTAAACCATTAGCCACACTCATCAAGAAAAAAAGGAGAAGACTCACATCAATAGAATTAGAAATGAAAAAGGAGAAGTAACAACTGACACTGCAGAAATACAAAAGATCATGAGAGATTACTACAAGCAACTCTATGCCAATAAAATGGACAACCTGGAAGAAATGGAAAAATTCTTACAAAGGCACAACCTGCCAAGACTGAATCAGGAAGAAATAGAAAATATGAACAGACCATTCAAAAGCACAGAAATTGAAACTGTGATTAAAAATCTTCCAACAAACAAAAGCCCAGGACAAGGTGGCTTCACAGGCAAATTCTATCAAACATTTAGAGAAGAGCTAACACCTATCCTTCTCAAACTCTTCCAAAATATAGCAGATGGAGGAACACCCCAAACTCTTCTACGAGGCCACCATCACCCTGGTACAAAAGCCAGACAAGGATGTCACAAAGAAAGGAAACTACAGGCCAATATCACTGATAAGCATAGATGCAAAAATCCTTAACAAAATACTAGCAAACAGAATCCAACAGCACATTAAAAGGATCATACACCATGATCAAGTGGGGTTTATCCCAGGAAGGCAAGGATTTTTCAATATACGCAAATCAATCAACTTGATACACCATATTAAAAAATTGAAGGAGAAAAAACATATGATCACCTCAATAGATGCAGAGAAAGCTTCTGAAAAAATTCAACACCCATTTATGATAAAAACACTGCAAAAAGTAGGCATAGAGGGAACTTTCCACAAAAGAAAAAAGGCCATATATGACAAACCCACAGCCAACATCATCCTCAATGGTGAAAAACTGAAAGCATTTCCAATAAGATCAGGAACAAGACAAGGTTGCCCAGTCTCACCATTCTTACTCAACATAGTTCTGGAGGTTTTAGCCATAGCAATCAGAGAAGAAAAGGAAGTAAAAGAAATCCAAATCGGAAAAGAAGAAGTAAAGCTGTCACTGTTTGCAGCTAACATGATTCTATACATAGAGAATCCTAAAGATGCTATCAGAAAACTACTAGAGCTAATCAATGAATTTGGTAAAGTAGCAGGATACAAAATTAATGCACAGAATTCTCTGGCATTCCTATACACTAATGACGAAAAATCTGAAAGTAAAATCAAGAAAACACTCCCATTTACCATTGCAACAAAAAGAATAAAATATCTAGGAAAAAACCTACCTAAGGAGACAAAAGACCTGTATGCAGAAAACTATAAAACACTGATGATAGAAATTAAAGATGATACAAATACATGGAGAGATATACCATGTTTTGGGGTTGGAAGAATCAGCATTGTGAAAATGGCTCTACTACCCAAAGCAATCTACAGATTCATTGCAATCCCTATCAAACTACCACTGGCATTTTTTACAGAACTAGACCAAAAAATATCACAATTTGTATGGAAACACAAAAGACCCTGAATAGCCAAAGCAATCTTGAGAAAGAAAAACAGAGCTGGAGGAATCAGGCTCCCTGGCTTCAGACTATACTACAAAGCTACAGTAATCAAGACAGTATTGTACTGGCACAAAAACAGAAAGATAGATCAATGGAACAGGATAGAAAGCCCAGAGATAAACCCACGCACATATGGTCACCTTATCTTTGATAAAGGAGGCAGGAATGTACAGTGGGGAAAGAACAGCCTCTTCAATAAATGGTGGTGGGAAAACTGGACAGGCACATGTAAAAGTATGAGATTAGATCACTCCCTAACACCATACGCAAAAATAAGCTCAAAATGGATTAAGACCTAAATGTAACGCCAGAAACTATCAAACTCTTAGAGGAAAATATAGACAGAACACTCTATGACATAAATCACAGCAAGATCCATTTTGACCCACTTCCTAGAGAAATGGAAATAAAAACAAAAATAAACAAATGGGACCTAATGAAACTTCAAAGCTTTTGCACAGCAAAGGAAACCATAAACAAGATCAGAAGACAACCCTCAGAATGGGAGAAAACATTTGCAAATAAAGCAACTGACAAAGATTTAATTTCCAAAATTTACAAGCAGCTCATGCAGCTCAGTAACAAGAAAACAAACAATCCAATCCAAAAATGGGCAGAAGACCTAAATAAACATTTCTCCAAAGAAGATATACAGACTGCCAACAAACACATGAAAAATGCTCAACATCATTAATCATTAGAGAAATGCAAATCAAAACTACAATGAGATACCATCTCACACCAGTCAGAATGGCCATCATCAAAAAATCTAGAAACAACAAATGCTGGATAGGGTGTGGAGAAAAGGCAACACTCTTGCACTGCTGGTGGGAAAGTGAATCGGTACAGCCACTATGGAGAACAGTATGGAGGTTCTTTTAAAAACTACAGATAGCAGTCTTCCCTGGTGGCACAGTGGTTGAGAGTCCACCTGCCAATGCAGGGGACATGGGTTCGTGCCCTGGTTTGGGAAGACCCCACGTGCCGCAGAGCAGCTGGGCCCGTGAGCCATGGCCGTTGAGCCTGCACATGGAGCCTATTGCTCCACAACGGGAGAAGCCACAACAGCAAGAGGCCCGTGTACTGCAAAGAAAAAAAAAATAGCCCATTTTCAAAAAAAAAAAATCTACAAATAGAACTACCATATGACCCAGCAATCCCACTACTGGGCATATACCCTGAGAAAACCATAATTCAAAGAGTCATGTACCAAAATGTTCATTGCAGCTCTACTTACAATAGCCCAGAGATGGAAACATCCTAAGTGTCCATCATCGGATGAATGGATAAAGAAGATGTGGCACATATATTCAATGGAATATTACTCAGCCATAAAATGAAACGAAATTGAGCTATTTGTAATGAGGTGGATAGACCTAGAGTCTGTCATACAGAGTGAAGTAAGTCAGAAAGTAAAAGACAAATACCGTATGCTAACACATATATATAGAATTTAAGAAAAAAAATGTCATGAAGAACCTAGGGTTAAGACAGGAATAAAGACACAGACCTACTAGAGAACGGACTTGACGATATGGGGAGGGGGAAGGGTGAGCTGCGACAAAGTGAGAGAGAGGCATGGACATATATACACTACCAAATGTAAGGTAGATAGCTAGTGGGAAGCAGCCACATAGCACAGGGAGATCAACTCGGTGCTTTGTGACTGCCTGGAGGGGTGGGATAGCGAGGGTGGGAGGGAGGGTGACGCAAGAGGGAAGAGATATGGGAACATATGTATATGTATAACTGATTCACTTTGTTATAAAGCAGAAACTAACACACCATTGAAAAGCAATTATACCCCAATAAAGATGTTAAAAAAAAAAAAGTATGGTACTGGCACAAAAACAGAAAGATAGATCAATGGAACAGGATAGAAAGACCAGAGATATACCCATGCACATATGGTCACCTTATCTTTGATAAAGGAGGCAGGAATGTACAGTGGAGAAAGGACAGCCTCTTCAATAAGTGGTGCTGGGAAAACTGGACAGGTACAAGTAAAAGTATGAGACTAGATCACTCCCTAACACCATACACAAAAATAAGCTCAAAATGGATTAAAGACCTAAATGTAAGGCCAGAAATTATCAAACTCTTAGAGGAAAACATAGGCAGAACACTCTATGACATAAATCGCAGCAAGATCCTTTTTGACCCACTTCCTAGAGAAATGGAAATAAAAACATAAATAAACAAATGGGACCTAATGAAACTTAAAAGCCTTTGCACAGCAAAGGATACCATATCAAGACAAAAGACAACTCTCAGAATGGGAGAAAATATTTGCAAATGAAGCAACTGACAAAGGATTAATCTCCAAAATATACAAGCAGCTCATGTAGCTCAATATCAAAAAAAACAAAAAACCCGATCCAAAAATGGGCAGAAGACCTAGATAGACATTTCTCCAGAGAAGATATACAGATTGCCAACAAACACATGAAAGAATGCTGAACGTCACTAATCATTAGAGAAATGCAAATCAAAACTACAATGAGATATCATCTCACACCGGTTAGAATGGCCATCACCCAAACATCTACAAACACTAAATCCTGGAGAGTGTGTGGAGAAATGGGAACACTCTTGCACTGTTGGTGGGAATATAAATTGATACAGCCACTATGGAGAACAGTATTGAGGTTCCCTAAGAAACTAAAAATAGAACTACCATACGACCCAGCAATCCCACTACTGGACATATACCGTGAGAAAACTGTAATTCTTAAAGAGTCATGTACTTCAAAGTTCATTGCAGCTCTATTTACAGTAGCCAGGACATGGAAACAACCTGAGTGTCCATCGACAGATGAATGGACAAAGAAGATATGGCACATATATACAATGGAATATTAGTCATAAAAAGAAACAAAATTGAATTATTTGTCATGAGGTGGATGGACCTAGAGTCTGTCATACAGAGTGAAGTAAGTCAGAAATTGAAAAACAAATACCAAATGCTAACACACACACACACACACACACACACACACACATATATGGAATCTAAAAAAAAATTGGTCATGAAGAACCTAGGGCCAAGACGGGAATAAAGATGCAGACCTACTAGAGAATGGAGTTGAGGACACAGGGAGGGGGAAGGGTAAGCTGTGACAAAGTGAGAGAGTGGCATGGACATATATATACTACCAAACGTAAAATTGATAGCTAGTGGGAAGCATCCGCATAGCACAGGGAGATCAGCTTGGTGCTTTGTGACCACCTAGAGGGGTGGGATAGGGAGGGTGTGAGGGAGGGAGATGCAAGAGGGAGGAGATATGGGGATATATGTATATGTATAGCTGATTCACTTTGTTATAAAGCGGAAAGTAGGATACCATTGTAAATCAATTATACTCCAGTAAAGATGTGTTATATATATATATAAAGTCTCCCAGCTAGAGGGGTGGCACAGGGAGGTTGGGAGGGAGATGCAAGAGGGAGGAGATGTGGGGATATATGTATTTGTATAGCTGATTCACTTTGTTATAAAGCGGAAACTAACACACCATTGTAAAGCAATCATACTCCAATAAAGATGTTAAAAAATAAAGTGTTGACAATATGTCAACTTTTAATTTTTATAGTAAGTAACGTGGAACAATTTTCATTGGCAGTGAATACACTCCAGAAAGTTCCTGAAATAGGAATAAAATCCCTTAGTTAATTCCTACACTCCTTAATGTTTCCTAAGGTCCTTCTGTGTGTTTTTCTGTCTTACAATTAGCAAAGTGGTAGGCAATATCTGAGGAGGTAAAGATAAGTGTTTAAAAGAAATTAACATCAGGCTTCCCTGGTGGCGCAGTGGTTGGGAGTCCACCTGCCGATGCAGGGGACATGGGTTCGTGCTCCCGGTCCGGGAAGATCCTACATGCTGTGGAGCGGCTGGGCCCGTGGGCCATGGCCGCTGGGTCTGCGCGTCCGGAGCCTGTTCTCCGCAACGGGAGAGGCCGCAGCGGTGAGAGGCCCGCGTACCGGAAAAAAAAAAAAAAATTAACATCTGCTCATCATTATAGTGCAATAGTGGAAAAGGCAGGGCCTTTGAAATCTGCATGTGGCTCTACATCTACTAGGTTTACGAATTCTGTCAAATTAAAGATGACTCTCAGTTTTATCATCTGGGAAATTAGTATAATATGAGCCTCTTAGGATCACTGTATTTTACTGAGTTACTAAAGTGCCTGGCACCTTATAAGTATCCTGTTCACTTGAACTGTTATGGATATATCTACCCTAATCACATGAAGTGGAAACCTTCTACAGCCATCCCCCGTGTGGTTCTCTCTCTCTCTCTCTCTCTCTCTCTCTTTCTCCCTCCCTCTCTCTCTCTCTTTTCATCTCAACATTTTTGAAATTAGTAATTCCAATTACTTAGAAAAGGTTTTTGTATATTTGAAAAATTAAAATTACCAAGTGCTACAATAAATAGCACAGGAATGTGTTGATTGAGGGTTGAGGGAACAGGGAAGAGGTAGACCTTAATTATTCCTTATTTTTCCAATTATTGCATAACTCCTAATTGGGAGAAACTGCTTTTGATTATAGATAAATTCCTTTTAGTCACATAAAAATAAATTATCTGTGAATTTACTTGGCATTCCAAAAACCACGTTGGTTTACAGAACTGGAGATTTCCCGAAATCTTCAAAATCTGAGAACGAGTATTAATCATATTTATGAATACCTAAAGATAGACAAAGCCAAACTGACTATTGAAGACTTTTAAATGAATTGACTTATTAACATGTTATACAATGTGTGTAAATTTGCTTAGAATTCAGTGAAATTTTTTTGGATTGTGGCAAGAAGGAGAGGGTTTGGATTGAGTAAATTTAAAGATGGAGTTTGTTATTTGGTTTTCATTTAAAATTTTCAAGTCTTCTTAAAATATTGTCTCCTAAAAGTACTGTATACATTACATGCTTGAAGAAATATGACAAATTTAAAATTTCCTAATAAGTTATTCAGAGTAAAGTGTTCCCATATAAACTCACAGACTAAATTTATAGCATATTTTTGGAAGATGAGGCTAGGCCAGGAATACACAATTTACTATGTTTCCTTTCCACATGACCAATGGGACACATTTGTCAGAATTTAAATGGTATGAAAACCTATGTTCATCAGCATTCTGGTATAGATAGTACATTGTGGATTTGGAACACCTTATGTCCTATGACCTTATGTCTTTATTGTTTGGATCTTTTTTTGCTTTGTTTATTTTGCTTTTTACTTGCAAACTGGTGTTAAGAGACATGGGTTTCTAAAGGTAAAGAACACATTTGATAGTGGTGGATGGAATGGTGTAGAAAAGATTTAACACAGGTTAATATAAACTAAAAGTTATTTTAAGATTATTTTTTCTAGGATAACCACTATCATCAAAGCTAAAATGATGAGGGCCTAAGGAAAACAGTGTTGGATTATTCCATTGGCATATCCACTATTTTCCAGACTTGTCTGAGTCCCTCAGAACGAGTTTGGCAGCACAAGAATATGCCGACCCTCTTTCTGGTTGTAGTTAGCCCTAAGCAAAATGTGACAAAAAGAGGGGAGTAATTTGTGAGGAATATATTAATTTATCCATAAGGATTCCAAGGGTTCTGCCAAAAGCAAACAGCTATTTTGAAATTGTCTTCAAGGGTAACAAATCACCAGGTGGAAAAATCAACAAGCTTGGAGCACTTAATTAGATCTTTTATCTTAATCATCAACAAGTCAAGTGTATGCTTATGTGTTTAGGGAAGGGGGAATGTTTTAGAAGGGGGATGAATTAACACTTAGAAAGCTCAGAGGTTTAACAAAATCTGACATGAGATTTGCCAGATGGTTTGGTACCGGATTGTAAAACTTGAAACTAATCTTCATTTAAGAGTTTTAATGGTTGTATCTCTCTTACGAAGCCTCTTGCTCTTCTGCTGTGGTGATTCTGCAAAATTATAGATCAGGCTTTAAAGAACAGCTTCTATGAAAAGAGTCTCCTTAAATCTCAGCTAAACTGAGCAAGAAGATTACATGTTATTATGATGTAGCACAGCAGGATTTTCCCCCAGCAAACATAATGATGTGAAAAAGGATAAAGCTATCACTCTGTGCAAAGAGGTCATCCATAGAAGAACAATGCTTTTCACACAGATTATCCATACATGTTGAAATGTTCACATTGCAAAAGCTTTTTCTTAATGTTTCTTTGAAGAGCTCTGATCCTGACAAGCATCCAGATCTAGATAAAAAGACCCAGTGATCATATCTATAGGAGGTGGCCTGCCCCAGGGCACTTGGGAGAGATTGTACCTGTCACAGACATTACTGGAAAAAAATAAAGTATTTTTTTCTCAGGTAATTTATATTTAGTCCAAGCTGATCAATTTTATTTGAAGGAGAAGACATTTTTCTCAATTTTACATAATTTAAGTTTACTACACATTAAAAATACATATTCTTATTAGCACACAAAAGACCAGAAAAGTAATACACAGAACTATAACTCTGTATGTGTTTTCATATTTCAACGTTCCTACTGAAAGCCAATTAAGGTATGTTCCATAATAATGAGCCTCAAATATTCAGTAGAAGGATTATGCTGTCATCAGATTATTTAACACCAGATCATTTGAACTTTCATCTTTTAAATATCAACGCTTATCAGAAAATATCAGTAAATTATGTTTAACACCTTTAAAGAATAATTCATGTTTTCTTATTCACTAGATTATTTCTTGCTTTCAACTCTCTGAGAATGGCTGGAAATTACTCCTCATAGTAGACACGGATATTTCAAACAAATGGCTGCCGATTATTTTTCAAGAACTAGACCCAAATAAAGACACAAGTATGCACATGCACACACATGCACATGCATACACACACACTTCTATAAATTTCATTTAGTCCTCATTTTCAAAGTAATTATTGTCATTGAAGTTACCATAAATTCTCAAGAATACACTATGTAAGTAGCATCTGGGCTAATCTCTTAAATGGTTTCAAATTCTTTAAAGCTGGCTATGAAAGCGTTAAAAACTATTCTAAACTTATAATTCAGAGACAACAATTATACATTTTCAAAGATTTTATAAATTGTTAGAGAAAGCGTAGGGGTGGTGGTAAACCTTTGTTTTAAAATACTTTTTCCACGGGCTTTTCTGGTGGCGCAGTGGTGGAGAGTCCGCCTGCCGATGCAGGGGACACGGGTTCATGCCCTGGTCCGGGAAGACCCCACATGCCACGGAGCGGCTGGGCCCATGAGCCATGGCCGCTGAGCCTGCGCGTCCGGAGCCTGTGCTCCACAACGGGAGAGGCCACAACAGTGAGAGGCCCGCGTACCGCAAAAAAGAAAAAAAAAAAAAACTTTTTCCAATAGGAATTGAAAGAACTCAAAAGAGTGAGATTAACTGACTATTTACCCCTTTAATGTGGGGTGATTTTTTACATAAACATTAATTTTTATATTATTTCTAAGACACTAGAGTAGAAGTAATTCATGCATTTTTTGTACATTTTAAAACATGTGTCTTTCACTTGGAAACATTTTTCCATGCATAAATCTCTTGAATGGGGAAATATATGATAATTTATTATATGTTGTAGCAATGTTTAATTTGAAATATAAAAGTATTATTTTGCAATTGGAAAGAAAAATACAGCAAATTTGGCCAAATTTATGCTCAAAATACTAAATGTGATTGCAATTAAGCAAAAATTATAGTATTCCTATTATTCATAGAAATAAATACAGTACAGATGAAGCTAAACTCCTAAAGACTTAACTATTCCCTGCAATGAAAAACATGGCACAATGAAAATTGTTTAGGTTATTGGCATCATCATTCTTGTCTCTACGAAAGGGACTCTACTGTATATAAACTAGACGGCATCATGAAGAGGATCTGTTGTATATCAGTAGTACTAATATCCACACCCCCTTGCAATCTCTGGTAAAGATAAATTAACCTTTGTCTAGAACACACACATAAAATAATAACTTTATCACTACCTCCAGTCTGTAATCTTGCCTGCAGTAAGTCTTCTTAATGATTATGTCAAATGAAAAATCTCTCTTTCAGTTACACATTAAAATCTGGATTGGTAATTCCTAAATGTTAAACATGTCTGCCCTTAACTATAAATGAATTATAATTGCATCATCTGTGTCTACTCTAACTTGCCATCATTCAGACATGAAAATGATGACACCAATTATTTAAATAGAGAATGGAATTGTGGACTTCTAGCTTTTTCTTCTATCGTTTCACCTGTGAACACAAAATCTATGGAAAAAGGGATGTCTGAGAGCTGGTGGCCACAGCAATTATGAATTAGCTTTCTTCTCCCAAAATCAAATTACAAGTCAAAAATTAAGAATTATATACTTTTTGTCCTAATATCAGGACATTAGGTTCAAGTGCGGGACAGAGACAGAGAATAGTCCTATTTCATTATGGAAATCATGATTTCCCTCAGGATTTATATCATAAGGCACAAAAAGGGACTTCTTCCTAAACTTGAGAATTTAGTGAGGCATGTTAAAAATTTAGGAAATCTGTTTTCAACTCCAACCAAGATTCACATGCTAGGTACAAACAAAGTCTTACTAGATTTCTTGTACAAAAGAAAACTGTCTCATGAGGTTGCTGTCATGAAAGTCTTCTGAGTTTTTCAAAGATGCTGCTTATGTTGAATGTTTTTGGCAACATAAACATGGCCAAATAGGGGCCCTCATTGCTGCTATGAAAACTTGGCTTTGTGAGCATAAATTCAATATTAAAGAATTAAAAACAATCCATGTAGATACATTATTTATGCTATTAATTAAAATTGGTTTTCAGCACCAAAAATCTTACTAATTAATTATTTTAAAAACATTCATCATGGGCTTCCCTGGTGGCAGGGTGGTTAAGAATCCGCCTGCCAATGCAAGGGACACGGATTCAAGCCCCGGTCCAGGAAGATCCCACATGCCGCAGAGCAGCTAAGCCCGTGCGCCACAACTACTGAGCCTGCACTCTAGGGCCTGCGAGCCACAACTACTGAGCCCACGTGCCACAACTACTGAAGCCCTCACACCTAGAGCCCGTGCTCTGCAACAAGAGAAGCCACTGCAATGAGAAGCCTGCGCACCACAACAAAGAGTAGCCCCCGCTCACCGCAACTAGAGAAAAGCCCGCATACAGCAACAAAGACCCAACACAGCCAAACATAAAATAAATAAATGTAACAACAACAAAAAAAACATTCATCAGTATTGCTTGCTAAGCATATGTATATCCAATTCCTAGGTTGTTATCAATAAACTAGTAAAGAAATAAGATGTTTTCTATAGTTAAAAAATGTGCTAGACTAAGGTATTGGTAAATCTAACTTCCTTTTGTAAGAACCTGAAGAATATGCATTATGACTATATTAAAGCCCTTCATATAATAATGACATTTCTAATTCCTCAAGAGATCCTTCTAGGAATCTTGAGTGATATGGTAGAAAATATTTTGACCTGAATTAGTCTACAACCTACATCAATCAGCTAAAAATCTGAAGCAAATAGTAAACGGAGGAACGGAGAGTAATGCAAGTAAGTAAGAGTGGAAAAATAGTAAATATAATTAGTGAGGAAAGAAAGAAGTTAGCTGTCTGAAATATGATGGAAAATAATGTAGGCAAAATAGAGATGTGACCTATATAACTGTGCCCCTATCCTAGGCAATTACCTATTGAATTTAGGAGTACAGTAATGAGAGTCCATATTAGCTCAAGTAGAGCAAATTTACCTTGACCAAAACAAGAGGAATAACAGGCAAATATGAAAATGGAATTTTAAAATTGGAGTTAAGTTACAAAGGGTAGAAAGTTTAGTACTGGTTATTTTTGTATTAGAGCATTAGGAAAATTTTGCATATTATAACATTATAATAAAAATTAAAAAACAACATCACAATTATATCTCATTATAGTAGATTTTCTAAACCTAAGCTAGATTAATATCTCAAGTTTATTTCATAGTAGATTTTACAGTAAGTGGTCTTTAAGGACTAGTTAAAAAGGGGGAAAAAGTAAAAATGAATAATCTATATTTCTGAGAAAGCAACATTTTTATATATCAAGAACTTTATGATCACTATATTATTACTTTCCTATCAAAGGTATTGAGGAAATATTTATTTACTAGACTCATTGGAATTTTATTTTAAAAGAAATGCACACTCATTATATATAGACATGGGCAGAATATTGAGACTGATGAGAAAGACAGGAATGTTGAAATCCTTTTGAAGTCAAGGGAAAATGCAATTGCTTGCCAATGTTGAGTGGGTACAGTGATTGCAGAAATAAACTAAATTAATAACCAAGGTTTTAAGCTATTATTTCTTAAGCTGCCTACTTCATCCCAAGCCTAACATGATTAAATAATATGTCAAATAGGGGCTTCAAAGAAGATAAGCACATAAAGATTCTTCTAGCTCAAGACCTACATATTACATTTTGTTTTAAATATCTAATAAATTTGGCTTTTTATTCATAATATGTTTTTTGTATACAAATAGTTCGAGTAGATTAGTAAAAACAGCAAAGAATTTACAAACATAGGCTTTAGAATCACACAGACCTGAACCAAATGCCATTTGTGCATGCTAATTTGTTCTAAAATCTTGTACAAGTTAGTTAACTTACCTGAATCTCTGTTTCCTCATCCTTAAAAAGGAGAATGAAAACACCTCTCTCGTGGGATTGGTGTGAAGATTAAACAGATCTCTGTGCACAGCAATTAGAATAGCACCTGGCATATATCATTAGTATTCGATACATGCTGCCATTTATTTCATGTTAGTTCAAAGCAAATATAATCACCTTAATCGACAATCAACTTTTGGGCATAAGAGGATCTACTTTAGCTTCCTATAGATTCCAAGAAGGAAGAAAATCATAGTCTAACACAGCACTTGAATTATAACATAGCATACCTCTTATTTGAGCATGACTTTTTAACAATTTACATCTCATTGTGTGTAATACAACCTACAAGACGTCTTATGAAGCAGCCTCATGCTACATTACTAATCTTATTTCCCTCTGCCTTGCCCTTGCTCAGACTGGCCCATCCACACTGGCTTCCTTGTTTCCTTTTTAATATACAGCCATGTTTTGGCCCCTTGTTCTTTGCTCAGTCCCTTACTGTTTTCAGATCTTTGACCAAATATTATATACTCACATATCTAAATTTGCAATTTCTCACAATCTCTAACTTCCTTCTCTATTTTATTCAATAGCACGTCTCAGCATCTTGACTGTCTTAGTTTTCTAAGCCTGCCGTAACAAATTACCACAATTTTGACCGCTTGAAACAACAGAAAATTATTTCAGTTTAGGAGGTCATAAATCCAAAATCAAGGTGTCAGCAGAATTGGTCCCCTCTGGAGGCTCTGAGAGGAAATCTGCAGCATGCCTCCTCTCTCCTGGCCTCCGATGGCCACTGGTAACCTTTGGCATTCCTTGGCTTGGGACTGCATAACTCCAATCTGTGCCTCCTTCACATGGCCTTCTTTCTGTGTCTCTGTGTCTTCCCCTCTTCTTATAATGACACTGTCACTGGATTTAAAATCCGTGCCCCACCCCTGCAATCCATGATGATCTCATCTCAAGATTCTTAACTCAATTATACCTGCAAACACTCTTTTTCCAAATAAGGTCACATTTATAGGTACTGGCAATTAAGACTTGGACATATATTTTGGAAAGACACATATTAACCCACTAGGTTAATTTAGTATAAATTTACTTATTTATTTATTTATCTATTTATTTATTTATCTATTTATTCATTCTCGGTGTCCATCCACTAGAATGTTGTCCATGACAAAGGTTAAAAACTTTTCGTTTACATTTGTGCCTTGACCAATTTCTGGCACACAACAGGAGCTTAATAAATACATGCTGAATAAACAGAAGAAGAAAATGTGGATGAGACATAGGGGTTATCAAGATAACTGAAGCCAAAAGTAGAAAAAAACAGGGAAGGAGAATTGGAAAAAGGGGTCAGACTGTGTGAAGAAATACAGAATAAAGTAGAGCCCCTGAAGTCAAAAGTACTGACTTTACATGTGAAAGAAAAAAAAGAAGAGAAAAGAAAAGAACAAAGAAAATTATGGTCACTTCATTCCCTGGAGTAGTGACTGGTATTGATAGGTTATTTGTTAGAGATGAACAAGCTGATGTTAAGGCTGGGTGGGTAAGGACAAATAGGATCGTTTCCTTTAATTACTCAATTAACATTAACTGAGAAGCTACTATATGCCAGATAGAGTTGTAGGATGTAGAGTCAAAGAACATGGCTGTCTGAGATTTGGTCATCTCTACTGTATGATGATGTGTTCCCATTTAATGTTGTTGTCTCAAAGACTCAGAAACATCTGAGAAACTGACTAATGTTTGCCCTCCATTTTCATTAAGATATTAAGTATTTTACAGACACAGCCAAAACACTTGAGTTTCAAGAAAAGGAGCTGAAAATAAATGTGTTAGCCTGATTACACTAAAATGGATATGATTACACTAAAAAGCATGACATATATAAAAATATCACATAAAATGTTAAAAGAAATTATCAAATGATATACTAAAAAAAGCAAAATAATATGTTTAGTAATATATACTGTAAAATATGCTTGATATAAATAATAAAGTTGCATCTGCTAAGACATATTTTCTAGACCAAGAGGATCATCTACAGAGGAGTTCACTACAGTGCCAATATACAGACTTTTAAAAATAATTTCTGTAATGTGAATGTACATGATGTAATAGGCTGTCAAAAATTTAACCATTGTTAGCTCAGTATCTGTATAATATTTGCACAAAAAATAATTGCAATTGTACTGTTAAATTTAAACTATGTGTCCTTGCTTCCCAATACCATTTCTATAGAACCTTAAGATAGATTATATATTTATGCAAAGTGTTGAAATAATTTAATATATAAACACTACTTTTAAGACTGCCCTCAGGTTTTAGAATCTTAGTCATGTAGCTAGATTAAAATCGCTTATATTTATGGCTTTCCACCAACCAAACTTTACCATGCAAAATTCTATTCCAAGGATATAGAATCATGGTAAAAATCATACAAATATGAAATTATATTGAAGACACTTATTACTGCAAAGAAAGATTTTCCATTGTTCAAGTTCTTCCCTTGTAAATGTCATAAAATCAAAGCCTTTGGCATCACATCTTTGAGATCACTTTTGTATATAAATTTGTTAAATGTGGATATCTTTGTAAGTTGTCCAAAAAGCAGAGACTTGCAAAGATGTTCATTTTACTTTCTTAATACCTTTAAGCGTCTCCAGAATACCTTTCTATCTCATCTCATCCATCCTCTCTCATGGCCAAATATAAAAAATATGAATGAAAAAATGGGAAAAAATTAATAGGTGATGTCTTCCTCCCAACCAATATTCTCTACCTACTCTCAGTGATGCCAGTTTTTTTCTAGTCATGACAAAAACTGAATGGCTGCCCCAGGATTCCCTTCATTATAAACCCCATTTAGACTTATTCTCCCTCAGCAGGTCTCCAACATAAATTTCCTTTCTCTATTATTCCATCAAATAGATTTTACGGCTTTGTTTGCTCAGGACCTTCCATAGTGAATCACAAGCCAATCTGATTAATATATCCTAAAGTGTTCATTTCTTATTATGCTAATTCCTCCCTGGCTGAATTTGTGCTTGTGGAGACCTAATGTCTTAATCCAACTGAATGACTGTAATAATGAGAAATGTGGAGGCTGGGAAAGGCCATTGAGGGAAGAACGTAGAAAGAAGAAAGAGACAGGCAGGGAAACTGGGGGGATAGGTCCTCCCAGTCCTGTCTCATCATTTTCCCAATCACTCCATTCATAGTATCTAGTCGCAGCTTTCTCAACCTCTGCCACAGAGATTATAGGAATCCATAACTGTCTCCAATGGGTAAATATGAATATAAAACCCACCTGTGGAATGAGGTGACAATTGTCTCAATCAGATGTTCAGCCTCCCAGACTTTTCCAGAACTTTATGTAATCAGTTCTCATATATAAGTTTCACTCTCCCTGGGCACTTCATCTAAGTCCTCACCTTTCGATTCCTATTTTCACTGACTATAAAGATCAATACAGAAGATTTTCAAGTCTATGATAATGCAGAGAAGAACAAATACCCTTATGTTTATATTCAAGATTAGTCATGGCGGTCTAGTGGTTAAGAATCCGTGCTTCCACTGCAGGGGGCACGGGTTGGATCTCTGGTCGGGGAACTAAGATCCCGCGTGCTCTGTGGTAAGGCAAAAAAAAAAAAAAAGATTAGCCATTGTTTAGAGCAAATAAAATTCACTTGAACCTTGGAAACAAACCAGTCATGCTATTTAATAAAAATCTGGTAACATTTTAAATCAAGTAAGTACCTGCATTTTCTTCTTTGGTGAAACAAAAACCTAAACTTGCAGACTAGTTTGCAGCATCTATTCTTTCAAAAGTACTGGCAGAATTATAAAGAGCACAAAACTTCTACTTTTATACCTAATTTTTTTAAATATTAAGATCCATATATTACCTTGGGAATGATTTCATTATTTGCTTAGATGTTGGCAGTGTTTCCTATCACCATTTTAAATTATTTCCATTAAAAATTCAGCCTTTTGTGGTAAGTAGAATAATGACCCCTCAAGTATGTCCACATCCTAAACACTGAATTTGTAAATATGTTAACTTGCAGATTTGATTAAATTAGGGGTCTTGAAGTGGAAAGATTATCCTGGATTATCCAGATGGGTGCAATGTAATCACAAGGGTCCTTATGAAGAAAAAAAATGAAGAAGGAGAGTCAGAGGGAGAGATGTGAAGAGGGAAGTAGAAGTCAAACTGATGTGGCCCTGAGCCAAGGAATGCGGGCAGCCTTTAAAAGCTGGAAAAGCCAAGAAAACAGATTCACCCCAAGAGCATCTGGAAGGAATATAGGCCTGCTGACACCTTGATTTCAGCCTCATAAGAATCATTTTGGACTTTTGATGTCCATAACTGTAAAATAATAAGTTTTTGTTGTTTTAAGCCACTAGTTTTGTGTTATATGTTACAGTAACAATAGGAAACCAATATACCTAATAAATGTTGAGTTCAAACCATGGATATTCTGAAATATGTAAATATATGGGTTAGACACAAAACTTTTTTCATTTTTTTGCTGTTTTGGGTCTTCGTTGCTGCACACGGGCTTTCTCTAGTTGTGGAGAGTGAGGGCTACTCTTTGTTGCAGTGCACAGGTTTTCTCATTGTGGTGGCTTCTCTTGTTGTGGAGCACGGGCTCTAGGCATGCGGGCTTCAGTAGCTGTGGCACAAGGGCTTAGTTGCTCTGCGGCATTTGAGCTCTCCCCAGACCAGGGATCGAACCCGTGTCCGCTGCGTTGGCAGGCAGATTCTTAACAACTGTGCCACCAGGGAAGTCCACAAAACATTTTAAATGGCAATCACAGCCATGAAAATACTGGCTAGTGTTGACATGTGAGGACCTAAGAAAATTCAATGGCTTTTGCAGTACCTACATGATATACAAAATTTCATGAGAATAGATCACTAATGAACTGTGCAGGAAACTAAAGACAAGGATACTTGCGATGAACATTCATTCACTCAATAATTCAATAAATATTTAACGAACACCTACAAAGTACTATATACTGCTCCACATATGGTGGATGCGGCTGTGAATAAGGTCATCAAAATCTCTACCACCATGGCCATTATATTCTATAGGAGGTGTGACAGAAAATAAACAAAATAAAAAATGTATAGTCTTTTATATGGTGATCAGTGCTGTGGGACAAAATTTAATACAAATCAGAGGGATAGAAATTTCTGGAGAGTATGGTTGCTATTTTACATAGAGTGATCAAAGAAATTCTTACTGAGGAGCTAACTTTGTGTAGAGACCTAAAGGCGATAAAAACAAGCAAGCCATAGGGATATCTGGGGAAAAGGAATCCCAAGCAAATAAAGCAGCAAGAACAATGTTCCTGACACAAAACAGTGTTTGGTATGCTAGATGTGTCTAATGAACAGCAAAGAGGCCAGTGTAGTTAGAGTATAATGATCAAGGAGGATAGAAACATATGAGATTAGAGACACAAGGCCTATCAAGTCATATAGGGTCTTTCAGACCACTGAGTACATTGAAATTTATTCTGAGTGAGTGGTAAGAAATTGGACAATTTTGAACACAGGAGAGACATGGTCTGACTTGAGTTCTTAAAGGATTTCACTAGATGCCATGTATTGATAAATAGATTGGAGGACAATAGGAAAGGTAGGGACACCTGTTAGAAAGCCATTTTGGTAATCCAAGAGAGACATGATGATGGCTTGGACAAGGAGGGTAGCAATGATGTAGTCAAAAATGGTTGGATTCTATATATCTTAACAGTAGAGCCAACAGGAGTTGTTAAAGGATTGAATATGTGGCATGACAGAAACAGAGGAGTCAAGACTGATCCCAAAGGTTTTGCAGGACCAACTGAGATGGCAAAGTCTCAGGAAGAACAGATTTGGAGGAAGGGAATCAGGAATTGTCTTGGGCATATTAAGTTAGAAATGCCTATAAAACATCCAGGTAGAGACTCTCGAGTTTAGGGGAGAAGAACGACCGGAGGATATACATTTGGAAGTCATCAGTATATAGATGTTATTTAAGCCACGAGACAGTATAAGCTCACCAAGAGAGTGAGATTCGATAGGAAGGAGAAATGGTTTGAAGACCAAGCCCTGGCCACTACAATGTAGAGTGGCTGAAAAGATGTGGATTCAGCAACGGACACTGAGAATTAGTGTCTTTGAGGTTAGAGTGACAAGAGAGAGTAAAGAGCAGGAGGTGGAAGGGTAAGATGGGACAAAGTGAGAGAGTGGCATGGACATATATACACTACCAAACGTAAAAGAGATAGCTAGTGGTAAGCAGCCACATAGCACAGGGAGATCAGCTCGGTGCTTGGTGACCACCTAGAGGGGCAAGATAGGGAGGGTGGGACGGAGACGCAAGAGGGAGGAGATATGGGGATATATGTGTATGTATAGCTGATTCACTTTGTTATAAAGCAGAAACTAACACACCATTGCAAAGCAATTATACTCCAATAAAGATGTTAAAAAAAAAAAAGAGTCATGTACCAAAATGTTCTTTGGAGCTCTATTTACAACAGCCAGGACATGGAAGCAACATAAGTGTCCATCAACAGATGAATGGATAAAGAAGATGTGGCACATATATACAATGGAATATTACTCAGCCATAAAAAGAAATGAAATTGAGTTATTTGTAGTGAGGTGGATGGACTTAGAGTCTGTCATACAGAGTGAAGTAAGTTGGAAAGAGAAAAACAAGTACTGTATGCTAACACATTTATATGGAATCTAAAAAACAAGCAAACATAAACGGTCATGAAGAACATAGGGGCAAGACGGGAATAAAGATGCAGACCTACTGGAGAATGGACTCGAGGATACGGGAAAGGGGAAGGGTAAGATGGGACAAAGTGAGAGAGTGCCATGGACATATATGCACTACCAAATGTAAAATAGATAGCTGGTGGGAAGCAGCTGCATAGCACAGGGAGATCAGCTCGGTGCTTTGTGACTACCTAGAGGGGTGGGATAGGGAGGGTGGGAGGGAGGGAGACAAAAGAGGGAAGAGATATGGGAACATATGTATATGTATAACTGATTCACTTTGTTATAAAGCAGAAACTAACACACCATTGCAAAGCAATTATACTCCAATAAAGACGTTAAATAACTAAATAAATAAATAAGTAAAAAAAAAAAAAGAGAGAGAGAGTAAGGTCCAGGAAGCCAATGGAAGAAAGTTATTCAAATAGGAGTAAGTGACCAACTGAAACAAATGCTGCAGGCAAATCAAGTAAGATAAGTATTTTGAACTAATCCCTATATATAGCCACATAGAAATAAGTATTGATCTTGCTATAGCTACTTCAGCGGAGTGGTAGGGGAAACTCCTGATTGGAGGGGGGTAAGATGTCTGTCAGGCTCTCCAAACATGTTTCAGATTTCTACAACCTTACTATCTCTAATTGTTTTCTGAATAAGCTCAAAAAGATACCGTGATAGAAGCATGGAATTCATTTTTAACGCTGCCTATTCCATTAAATAAGGTATACGTAAAGTAATAAGCACTTTCCTGACAAGGAACTGTGACTTTTTTAATACCAAAACTTTTTCAATGAAACAACATTTTTTTCACTACATTTCTTTCTCCATATCATTCTAATTATATGGCTGAGCAGTTTAAACACTTGTCTTTTTTTATACACATGTTTTTACGGTCAGTGGTAATATGGTTTTTATATTCATTTTTTGAAATTCAGATGGATTAAAATTTTCAAATGTTTGTGTCACCATTAGTGATGGATATATACAATAAAGGGAAAGCAAAAATGCTTAAAAGAGGGTTACTTGAAGTATTCTGCCTTTTAGAAAATTAAACCTGATGATTTTGTCTTTATATTCTTCATTAAAATGGCATACTATAATTATTAATATTCACTTTCTTTAAACTGTCCATGTTGTGTTCATATACAAAGTGTGAAATGGAAAATTAAAGAAATAATTCAAATACTTTAAGATAAAAAAAAATTCAGCTTTACTAGCTTCTAATTGAATGCTGTGTTTTTGACCCAATCTGTAAGCTTCTGTCAGCAAAAGAGTTTTACCTATTACATGGAGAGGTGTTCATTATACATTGTGAAGTTGATAAAGCAGTTTAAAAGAAGGAAAAAAAATCCAGATTTCACTTCTGTTAGTTATAAATTTCAGGGAATGTGATCTTTTGGCTTGAGTTTGTTAAATTGTTTCATTCTTCTACCTTCTTGTATATGTGAGGAAACATGAGAGTTATTCTTGATTGAGAAACTTAGCATACCTGCAGGGAAAAGTTGCTGGAAAAAAGAAGAGTTATTATCTGAAAACATTTCATATGAATCCATGTGTTTTAAGTAGTATTAATAATGGCAGTGAAAAATGTCCTTGCCCACTTTTCATAAAATGTTTCATTTAATTCTGAAATAGTCTCTGACTTTGATTTGGAACAAAAGATTCCTTTCATTATAACTTTCATTCTTTATGATTGTGAATTTTGTTTGACTTGTAATACATGGTAAAATCCATTATTTAAATCATTAGATGAAGACTTTTCAAACTTGGGAAATATCTGTCTACACTAAGGAATATTCATCCTCGCCCTTGGTAAATCAACATGAAGCTTAATATATGTGATTTATTGAATAAGCCTTAGAACCTGGAAACCATGGAATATAGGACATAAGTGAAAACTGCACAGTTATCTGATGAATTTTAAGCAAGGTGAAAAATCAACTTAAAGATGATGTATTTTCAAATATACATTTCCAAATTGCATGAATTTACCATAATATATTGCCACTTTCAAAAATTTTAAAGTATGTAGACATATCATTAGACCACTGTTTTCAGTAATACAGAATAATATCACAAGAATATGACTGCCAAATAAATTCAGGTTTTAATTCTTGAGATATGTCTGCAGCTAGATGTGATTCTATGGTTATAGAATGTCTGAAGCAGGAAAGAGTGGATGCAAATAACGAACATCAATTGAACATCTATAGCCATCTTAGTTTACTAAATAATATTCACTGGTTATTCGCTGTGTGTTATTGAAGCACACTCTGCTGTATGTTAACAATAAGCTGCAAATTCCAGACATTGTTCTTCAGTTTTCATTATTTTGAGAGTCACTGGGGCCTTCAGGATTGTAGCAAGAATTTAAGTGCTTTCATTCTACTTGGGATTCCTACTATTCCCAACATAGCGTTCAAATTATTTCTGTAAAAAATGTCTTTTGTTCTGTACTTGTGAAATTTTATATTTAAAATAATGAGAAAAGAAATCAATCTGAATTGTCCTCACAATTCACTTAGCCATGCCTTATTGTCTTTCTTTGAAACAAATAAGACTCAATGGAAAGACATTTATGGGTAAAAAGTGAGTGGTGGTGGTAGCTGGAGAGAGGTGTTAGAGAAAGCCAAAACAAAACAAATATTCAGTAGTACTACCAAATATAAAACATTTTATAAAGTATACATATATATCACCCATAAATAAAATGTCTTCAAGTGATTGGGGTTACATACAACCCTGACACACCATCTAAAAACATTTACAAAAAACTGGCTCAACTAAATCATTCTAGGTTTTGTGTGAATGTTGCACTGAAATTCAGGAATTCAACTCAAAAAATGACTATTACATTTTTGCTTTAAACACATCAAAATGTTTCCAAAACTTATATGGGCAAGCCCCGAAAGATAAACATTTATTTGGCTACATGATGACAAACTTAAATGGCCCCATTATTCAACTGACTTGTAAGTTTTACTGTCTATTAGGCCACCTCCGGGGTTTGAGGGTTTTATATCATCTCAGTTCTGGAATCTAGCCCCAAAGAAGCTTTGGTAATGAAGTCAGAATGTGCTACTGTCTATATGCTGAGTTTTTCACCTCCGTACTCTAATAGCTAGGTGCATTATTTGTACCAGAACTTCTCCAAAGAAACGCAAGCACAGGGCACAGTGTCCCAAACTAAGTCTGGGTTAAGAATCACTTAAATCACTTTGTTTACAGTTTAAAACAACTGCTAGTTACAGTGAGGGTTGTGACCCCCCAATTTCCCCACCCCCCAAAAAAGTATGGAAAACTATTCTAAGGGTCTGTGGTGTATGCCCTAGAGGACATTAGAGAACATGGCAGAAGTTATTAACCCAGGCAGGGATAATGTAATATCTCCATGTATATACTTTTTCTCTTCTTCCACTCCCATGTAAAAGTAGCAGACCGCTTGAATTACAGAACCGCATATGGTTTTATGAGCAAGGATATAAAGGTTAACTTTCAAAATTGACAAATGTTCTGCATATTGAATCTGGATCTCGTTCTTGAAACAATATTCCCCACTATATTGCACATTGAATGACTGTATGCGGTGTTGTAGGAATTGAAGGAACTTAAACTTGGAAGATTAAGGGAGCTTTACTTTTCAAGCAACTCAGCACATTGCCTGAAAATATCTACAAGCCTGTGATTTAACTAATCCATTAAATTCCTGTGGCATCTTCAGTGAGGATTTTAAAGCTCTAGTGAAATCCATTACAATGAATAATAAGAATCAAGTCAAAAGTATCTCTAAATCTACTCATTTTTGTCCAGACCCAATCTGAGAAGTCAGCTCCTAGGTACATCCTAAATTTTTGGAAACCAAGGTGACATTCCAATGATGAACCATATGTCAGCACTCTTGTTCATTTTGCTTCTTCCAGTAAACTCGTAGTGTGGCAGTGTGTCATAGTGAAAAGGAGTACATAAAAAATCAGGAGTTTAGAACCAGTTTTATTTTGCCACCTCTTTTTCTGTGGTTTTAAGATAGTTACTTTGACTGTTAAATGGAAAAATTACAATGTTTTACTAAAAGAGGAAACCAATCTGAATAATTTGACTTCATGTAATTATAGATTGGGAAGTTCTTATTTTAGGGATTTTAGGTTATCACAGAGGTGTGTGAATACATGCATATTTTTGTACATATGTGTGTCCTTTTCAAGGGAGAATATCTTCTTCAGTTAGCAGTAATTTCTATGTATCATTCTTACCTGCTTCAAAAAGTTAGAAATTTTTAACTAAAGGTGCCTAACATTTGAATTTTTTTGTCTTTATTTTTTTAACTGAAGTATAGTTGACTTACAATGTTGTGCTAGTTTCAGGTGCACAGCAAAGTGATTCAGATATATATTCTTTTTCAGATTCTCTTCCATTATAGGTTATTACAAGATATTCAATATAGTTCCCTGTGCTATACAGTAGGACCTTGTTGGTTATCTATCTAACATTTGAATATTATAGATCCACTAAGTCCATTTAATTAATCATCCAAAAGTATGGCTTATTCTTCATGGATTTCTTGTAAAATCAGAATTTTTTTCCCCTGTATATTGAACTGTATGCTAGGCTGTGGCAGTTTTGCAAGGAAGCTGCAGATGCACAATGTCTACTTTTCTTCTCCTTGAATGATTAAATGACACTTTAAAAGTTCTGTATATTTTAGATGCTTTTATGCTGAAACTAAGTTTCTTAGGATTATTCTGTGTGGTTAACCACATTTAATAGCTGGGGAAACTATCATTTTTCATTACTGAAGTACAAGGAGCTATGAAGTTATAATCTTTGTAAAACAAAAAATGGTAAAGGCTCTAGATCTTAACATCAAGAAATAACATTTATTTTGGATAGTTTAAGGACTTAACTATATGCAACCAAGAGGCCTCAGAGATATAGGTGAAAGATGGATGGTATGCAAACATACATTTTATCACAGATTTGGGAGATGTAACAAAGCTGTCATTCTTAGACAATTAGATCTTTCTTTTTAAAATCAAACACTTTCTTTGTTTCAGCATGAAATTGTCTCAAATCTACATTTCCAACTCTGATTTAGCTTTTTGTCCACTAATTGATTCTCTACATTTTCTGATTCTCACATGCATGTGACATGATACCTGCAACTTAACAAAAACTGAACTCATCAATGTTCAGCCATTTTGTTTTCCCATAAACGTCATGGTCAGTATCATTTTCAAGCAGTGGAAATGTCTTTGGTAGCCTCCATTCCAAAAATGTGAACTCAAATTCAAGACTCTAGTAAAAGCATCACGTTTTCCTCCAAGCCAATCAATAACACCTTTATCTTTTGCTCTGTTATCCCTCTTTGCTTATTTAAAGCTGGGTTTTATAAGTTTATTATCTCTTTGTATTATTAATTTTAATCGCTCTTGTCTATAGTCTCTTGTTTTTAGGATCACCTTTGAAACTAAAAATAAAAGTAGCTTCTCCTTTGTCCCAATTTTCTTCCAAGATTCTGTGGAATATTGCATTTGTTCCTTTCCTTAATAGGTAATCTCTGATATTTATTCTCATTTTACCAAAGCTTCTTGTTTAGGTGAGCAGTTGGTTTCCTGGTTTCTATTTCTCATTACATGTTTTAAATTATTTTTTAATTGAGGGAATATTGGTTCATGACATTATATAAGTTTCACATGTACAACATTATATTTCTACTTCTGTATACACTACAGAATTACAAATATATTTGGAAGTCACAGATTTGAAAATCAGACTTTACAGGAAAAATTATTTGTGCCAATTAAGTAGAAAAGTAGGGTCTCTGTGTATTCCTTTTTCTACATGTCTACTTTCCTGGTGTATGTTGAAGTAATCACTAATGTCTGACCTAATCAATTCTGGCTGCTTATTTTCAAGAAGGAGCTAAATAGTATTATTTGACTTGTCAGATTATGTCACTAATGCTTCTAACAAATTCAGAAGTAATAAGAAGAAACTTAAAGAAACGATTGCCTCAAACAAACAAACAAACAAAATTAATGGCTTTTTTTCATCTTCTTTATTCTGAAAAATTACACAGTAGGGGCTATTTCATGGTTGAGCAAGACTTTAGCACTGAGGTCAGTACAGACCCACCTGCATTATGTCCTAGACTATAAAAGCAACTAATCTCAAAGTCAATACCCTGCATTGGTTAATATTTTAGAACCCCCAGAAAGAAAGGTTACTGCCTTTCCTGGCATTATTTAGGTAAAATAGTCCTTCAGTTAGAACCTAAAGTTAAGAAATATGATTTGAGATATTCTATCTGGTCATAGAAGATTAAGACAATAGAATAATTTCTTATAAAGATACCTTTTTTAAAACTATGAACAATTTCCATTTTAAGGTACTGAGGCAACTTTCTTGGTAATTCAAACATAAATCTGTCAATCATTTGGATATTTTATGGAAAAGAAATCTTGAGAAAGAAGTCAGTGACCATAATTACATGGACAATTGCCTTAAATACATTTGGAATAAACATGCCTAGTGACTGCAGTATTTCCAAACATGTAAAGAGAAGATTCATTCATTTTAAGCACAGAAATAAATCTGTATTCCTTTAAGAATAATCTCAGGTGTTTTCTAAGCAACTAATATTCTTTGGAGTCCATCCACTGCCCAGATCGGTGTTCTACACTTAACCAGCAGTAACTATGTGCTGAGATGTATATGGATTAAACATTTTTCTCACAAGGTTTTCTGTTTTGCTTTGTTTTGCTTCTCTTCTACTGAATTTTGAGCAATGGAACATATAATTTTATTGGTAATCTAAAGTCAATTAAAAATTTTAACTAAAATCTCAATGAAGCCAGCACACCTTGGTGATAAAAATATAAACAAGAACTGTAAGGAAACTCCCTTAACTTGACAAAAGACACCTATAAGATAACCACAGCTAACATCATACTGAATGGTGGAAGACTAAATGCTTTCTTACTAAGATCCAGAATATCTGGCCTCCCACTTCAATTCAACATTGTACCGGAGATTCTAGCTGGAACAATTAGGCAAGAAAAAGTAATAAGTGACATCCAGATTGGAAAGGAAGAAGAACACCTACTTCTATTTGAAGATGACAGGGTCTTGTATATAGAAAATCCTAACTGAATTTCTTTACTGTAGCATTCCTATCCAAAAATGAAATTAAGAAAATAATTACACTTGCAATACTATCTAAAAGATAGAATACTTAATAAATTTAGCAAAAAGAAAGTGCAAAGTTTTTACAGTGAAAATTCAAAACACTGTTGAAATAAATCAAAGAAATCTTAAATAAATAGAAAGATATCACATGTTTATGGATCAGAACACTTAATATTGTTAAGATGGCAAAACAATTCAAATTAATCTACAAATTCAACATAATACCTATCATAATTCCAACTGCATTACTTTGAAGAACTAGACAAGATGATCTTAAAATTTATAGAGAAATGCATAGAACTTCGTCAAAACAATCTTGAAAAAGAAAAGCAACAGCATTGGGGGACTCACACTTCTCAGTTTCAAAACTTACTACAAAGCAAGAATATCAAGAAAGTGCAGTAGTAAAAATAAGAGATAGATGTATAGATCAATGGAGCATAATTAAGAGTCCATAAGTAAACCTTCACATTTTCAGTCAATTTCTTTTGGACAGGGTACCAACACAACTTAATGGGGAAAAAACAGTCTTCTCAACAGATGTTGCTTGAAAAACTGGACATCCACATACAAAAGAAAAAAAAATGGCATTGGACTCCTTTCTCACACCATATGAAAATAGTAACTCAAAATATATCACAAACCTAAATTTAAGAGCTAAAACTTCAAACTCATAAAAAAATAGGAGGAAGTTTTAATGACTTTGGGTTAGGCAAAGCCTTCTTAGGTATTACACTAACAGCACAAGTATCAAAAGAAAAATAAATAAAATTGGAATTAATCAAAATTTAAAACTTTTGTGCTTTAAATTATACCACAAATAAAGTGAAAAGACAATCCACAGAATCAGGGAAAAATTTGCAAATTGTATATCTGATGATGGACTTGTGTCCAGAATACATAAAGATCTTTTATAAGTTAGTACAAAAGGATAAATAAGAATAGAAACTTTTTCAGAGATGATACACAAATGAACAAAAAGTGCATGGAAAGATGAGGAATGTCATTAGCCATCAGGGAAATGCAAATTAAAATTACTATGAGATACCATTTTACACCTACTGTAGGATGGCTAAAACCAAAAAGACAAATAATAATATGTTTTTGAAGATGTAGAGAAATTGGAACTCTCAAACATTGCTGATGGGAACATAAAATGGTGCAGGTGCTTTAGAAAATTGTTTTGCTCAAAATGTTAAACATAGTGTTACCTTATCCCTGACCTATCAATTCCACATCTAGAGAATTGAAAACATATGTCCATACAAAAACTTGTACACAAATGAATGCTCACAGAGCACTATTCACAATACACATAAAGTGGAAATAATCCAAATGACCATCAAGTAATGAATGGATAAAAAATGTGGTATGTACATAAAATGGGATATTATTCAGCCATAAAAAGATGAAGTACAGTATACATGCCAAAATGTGGATGAACCTTGAAAACATTATGCTGAGTGAAAGAAGTTAGACACAAAAGACCATTATTATTTGGTTACACTTATATAAAATGCCAGAATAAGCACATCTTATAGAGACAGAAAGTACATTAGTGGTTGCTTAGGCATACAGGGATTTGGTGATTGACCTCTGATTGATACCGGGTTTCCTTTTTGGAGTGATTAAAAAGCTCTAAAATCCTTTGTGATGATGATAGCAAACTTTGTGAATATACTAAAAAACATTGAGTTGTACACTTTAAATAGGTGGATTTTACAGTATGTGATTTGTATCTCAAAAAAGCTGTTATAAAAATAATTTAATAAAATTTACTCCACATTCATTCAATGACCATTTTTTGAACATCTGCTTTGAGTTTCTCAACCTTGAGTGCACATTAGAATCACCTAGAGTGCATTTAAAAATCCCAACAGCTGACAGTCTCCCAGACCAATTCTGTCAAAATCACTAGGAGTAGAACAAAGGTTATTAGTATGTACAGCCAAGGTCAGGAACCACACTGCGAATGTAAATAACACTTTTGGGCACTGAACTAAAAGGTGACTCGGAACCTCAGTTCCTTTATTTGTAAAGTCAGCATAATAATATTGATCCTTAGTATTAGAAGTGACTATCTGTATGAGAAAGGACTTTTTGACCATAAAAAATAACCGAAAATAATCAGGTTTTAAAGGGAAATGTTAGTGGTAGAATCTAGGTGTTGCGTATATTGACGTCTACTGTTAAATTAATAAAATCACTGTTAAATTCTTTCTTGTATGTGTAAACATTTTCATTTCTTCACACCTGGAACAAAGTTTGAGAATTGATTCTATTACAGGGACTACTATATTTTCTTACATTTCCATTTTATTTGAACTGTCCTTTAGTAACCTTAGATTTTCTATTCTTTAACAACAGAATCAAACTTCTGTAGATGCATAATTCATATACATGTACTTTAAATATATAATGTTGTTTGGCTAGAAAAGCATAAATGATAAATATTCTTAAAATTAATACTTTCTCTTAAATTTATCTTTAATATTAGGTAGGAGAAGATAGTGTAATCATCTACACATCTTAGTCTGGAATATTTTGAGACAATTATAAGCACAACTTTGTTAGGAATTGAGGGTGATATGAAATATATAGAGAAGTATTGTTATTTTATTTCTATGTCCATATTTTCATGCAAAATATATCTTTATCTTAAATAATGTGATGTTAACCATAGAATAATTAGACTGGAAAGTACTTTGTATGAATTTCTCCAGCCTAAGTTAATTGCTACTACCTCTGGGTCTATACTCCCCTCTGTTCAAACCCCATGCTATAAAAAGTGGTTATTACAATTAACATTTTTATATGTAGATATGTTTATCTCCCCCACTAGATTGTGAGATCCTTGAAGGCAGGAATTGTATCTTGTTAGTCATTAGCCAGTTCTTGTTAGTCTTGTTAACCAATTCAAAAAATTTTTCTGTGTATTTATTTTCAACCAGTTACAGTGCTAGATGGTGGGAATTCAATGAACTTAACGTTTAGCACATTCCCTAGCTTATAGTGAGCCCTGAAAAGGTGTTTACGGATCTTGAAGAGGGAATAAATGCAATATATTCCAGTGTATCAATAACATAAAATAGCGAAAAGGGGTTATACTAAGTAACAATCTAGTCAATTATTCAAGAAATTGGCTAGATTAATTATAAAGAATGGATATGCAGTCTGTAAAGTTATTGGTCCAGAAATATATGGGTGTGGTGCAATTCATATAATAATAGTTGCCATTTGAATTAAAACCTAAATCTAAGATGATCACTAGGTCTTTTCCTATGAAATTAAAATTCTGTGTTTCAATCTCCATCTGTTGTGAGCAGGGCTGTGGATGAAAACATTCAGAAGAGTAAGGATGCTTCTGAAATTCAATCTTAGCTCTACTCTTATTTTGTCATATAAATTTAGAAAAAATACCATATTTTTGCTATCTCTGAAAGCATGGGACTATATTTTCCTTTCTCCCTTGAAGGTTATAAATCTCACTTGAAATCTATAATTCTCACAACGCTTCAAGGCATTAAACCAAGTTTAGACCTCCATTGGAAATGAATATAACTGACTTCCCTTAACTGAATGAACAGAGACAGGGGCAAGAATAAAGTAGGGAAGAGAGAATACAATGATACTTCCCTAATTCTGCTACTGTATACTCAAGCTGCCTTACATTCCTCCAAGTGGATTTAAACATACTCAGTTTTTGCCCCTACAAACAATTTATTTCCCAGAAATGAAGACTAAGAAGTCCTTTTCCCTCCATTCAGTTTGAGAAAGTACTTGTGACTATACTGTCTTTAACCTGAAGAAAAGAATCAAGAATATGGTTTTCTAATCTTCCATTAACAAGACACTCCTTCAATGGTGTGCCACATGATCTAGTAATAATCTTGTAAAACACACATAGAACATGTTTTAGGAAAGGCACTATTATCCAGCTTTGAAAATTTAAGGGAAAATTGTCACACCAAGCTAGATCCAAAGCTGACCTATTAACCAGAAACTATACTGAACCCATAGAACTGTGATTCAACTTCTAGTTTGGCTTTGCCCAAGCATGTGAACTTAGAAAATTCACTTCATCTCTCTGAACCTAAGTTTTCTCACCTTTTAAATGAGATTATTGGACCAAAGATATCTAAAATAACTTTCAACAGTACAACTCAATGATTTTATGGTAAAAAATGGAAAACTGGTCCTTTGTCCTCAAAACTACAAAGAACGGGCACACTCGCAAGTTTATTTATTTTCTGCCCAAAATTTGGCATTTATATAGTTTAAGGGATTATTGTGTACTCTAAATTTGTTGCAAATAAAGCAACAATGTTAACCTTTGCATCACAGATTGAACTAGTCCTCATCCTAGCAAGCTCTAACTTGTTTTCTTTCTTCAATAATCCCAATCAGAACTCATCAGATATGTACTTACCCATTTTCTATTATACAATGAATAATTTCATTTAAACATACACTTATACAGTATATTGTAGTGACTCTCTAAATTTTGCCAATTGCCCCAATTTTAGGAGAGGAAGAAAATAGATGACCAGCGGTTATGATAAGAAACCACAAAATAACAAAACATGTAGCAAGATTTTTCCAGGAATTGAACTAGATGGCCAAAGTCATCTACTATTGAAAAGCAAAGAAATACCTATAATCATTTTCTATGACTGGCTTTTGTTTTCATCCTAAGACAACATAGGAAATTAGTAGTTACGAAGACAAAGAACATGAACAAAATGCAAAATTTGGAACAAGAATTTTAATTTTGATTCTTCCAAGAACCACACAATTCCCTGAAATTAAATATTATTAGATATTTTCCTATAAATGAGACACCAAAAAAATTTTGCTGAAATAAATTATTATTATATTGCTACTTGCAATTGAAACATGAATATTTCTCTTCATGATTCTATGGCTTGAGAGTCTCTAGATTGCTTGTTTTCTGATCTAGATTAAAACTGTTCATCTGCAGTGTCATTCAATGTCTATTTTAAAAGTTCTTCAGTTATATGGCTGATTCCCTTTCAGCCATATAACTTCCAGTTTTATAGCTTTTAGAGAATCCTTCTAATAAATACTTTAAGGTTTAATTTGACACTTCATATTGAGTGAGGAAAAGGAAACAAAAATTAGCAGGTAAAACTACAGTATACAATTGAGGTTAAGATGTTTCAGCAAAAAGAAATGCAGGTGCAGATTTAAATGACAGGAAAGTGATCCTTTTAATGCTCATAATAAGGAGAGTTGCCAACATGATAATGAATAGAATCATCAATTTGCAGCCATTGGTGACATTTCCTGTTGTCATTCAGCAAACTAATTGCCTCTTTTTTCAGATGAATTTCTTATAACAGAAATGTTACAGGAAATTCTATTTGGGCAAAAAAGTTCTGATATTTAAAAACTTATGCTTAGATAATTTTTCTTTTTGATATATGGATAGTGTTCAGATGATTGAGGTGGGATTTATTAGCAAGAATTCCAAGTGAAATATTATGCAACATATAGGATTGTGAAGTCTGTGGAAACCCACATTTTAAACAAAGAGTTTACAAAATTAGAAATTATTTTCTGATATTCAAAGGCAGAGTCATAACTGTATCTACTCAAAATCATTAGGCATCAGAAATAACACCAAACTGTACATAAAATATCATTTCATAAAAATAAGATTGAAATAATAATTACATTAACAGAATAAAGTGTGTGTATTCTCTGAACACTTAATCTCATAAGTACTAATATATACTAATGATAGCTTTTTTCTTTTAAAAGTATTGAAAATACATTTCATTATTGTATAACAAAATAAAACAATACAGTGGTTAGCTTCAGAACTTTAATAAGAGAAATAGATGGTATACAAAGAAATAATTGGAAACAATTTATATTTAAATATTAATATTACTGTATATTATATTTAGCTATACATTATTTAAGACAGATTTTCATAAGTTTACACAATAGAAATAATGTCATTCACAAATCCTATCATCACAGTAACTAAAAGAATCATGTAAATGTCCTTAGGCCAATGTTGACCTTTCAAGCCTTTTTGTAATGCAAATGATGTAACTTTATCAATTTGTCTTTTTTGGCTAAATTCCCCTTGCAAATCCTGTGTGTCTAGTAACAATCACATAATCCTTTTAGGAATTTCATGAAAATTATTTCCTGCTATGGAAGACGTATTTATAACAGGAAGTACTAGAAATGCAAAAGTGCAAACAATGATTTTTCATTAGCTGTAAAGCCATCCTTAAGCATTTAAATATAACGCAGACACATTACCAAAGCAATTACAGGGCACATAACCACTCAAATCTGAGCATGGACCAGTTCTAAATTGCTTTAAAATCAATAATATATATCACTGGGCATAATTACGGAACATCAGAAGCAATGTAGAGTTGTATATAATTATGGTACATCCATGGCACTTTACAACATAGCCAATAGCCTCTTGGACTGAATCTCTTTCACTTGTGCTGCCTAATTCTGTTTAAGTGGGGCATTACATATGTAATATAGCAAGAAAAAAAAAAGATAGATTTTATAATGACAAATGCCCTGTAGAGATCAAAATCCTATAGGCAAGATGACTTGAAAATACATTAAGGGTATTGCAGAGGCTGCTTTATTTGAGGGAGTCCATGTTCACTGTCAACAACATCAATCAAATAGAAAATCAGATTGTGATCTCAACCCGTTTTCATTTTTCAAAATATGCATAGAGGTTGCTGCTTATCAGAGCATCTTTAAATTACAGAGATTTTACATGGGGTCTGCAATGAGACTCTCTTTGTGTTCTTATATATCAGGAACTCTTTGTTATATCTATTTATGATATTTTAAAATTATTACTTTATTTTTATCAAGTCAATGACTCAATCTTAAAATACCAACATAAGGATATTTATCATACATCATACTATACATGGAGTTCTTGCATCAACAATGTCACATTTTTGGGCTTCCCTGGTGGCGTAGTGGTTAAGAGTCTGCCTGTCAATGCAGGGGACATGGGTTCATGCCCCGGTCCGGGAAGATCCCACATGCTGCGGAGCGGTTGGGCCTGTGAGCCATGGCCGCTGAGCCTGCACGCCCGGAGCCTGTGCTCCGCAACGGGAGAGACCACAACAGTGAGAGGCCCGCGTACCACAAAAAAAAAAAAAAAAGAATGTCATATTTTTATTTGACTCAGGAATTCTCTGTGGTGAGATGTAGTAGTGTTTATTTTAAGCAATTGGCTTTGTCTTTAACCTTATTAACATTTTTATTGCTTTTTAATGTATGTTCACACTTCCCTCCAAAGCTTGCATTCAAGAACATTCATAAGTACGTCATTCATTCCTAGCATATCTCAGACTATTTCTAATGAAACAACACACAGCAAAATATAATTACTTATAATTAGTAAGAGAAATGAAGAAAAATAGTTATTTTAGAGCTTTTAGAACATCACTTTTTTAGATGGTGGTATATTCCTCCCTAACCAATTTTCTACTTTGTCCTCTTTATATGGGCTAAACTGTACTTTTCCAACATTCTGCCTCAATAATAAAGTCCTTCTATTTAGTAAACCAAAATAAAACAAAACAAACAACTATTAAAAAAATAATAAAATGGATATATGTTTATGTATAACTGAATCACTTTTCTGTACACCTGAAACTAAAACAACATTGTAAATCACATATACTCTATTATAAAATAAAAATTAAATGAAAAATCCCCAGAAATGTTCTTTATTAGTATATGTCAGTAACTGGAAGACAGTGCCATAAATATTATTTCTAACTTTCTGCAAGATGCAGGGTACTTGAAAACTACATAATAATGCTAATTAAAAACTATTTTCCCCATAAAATTGATTAAATTTGGAAAACATGACTTATTACTAAGTTAAATTTCAGAGGATTGTAAAGATAGCAATATAATTCAGTTATTAAAGTTTTCTCTTTGGATCAAGATGATTCACTTATATTTAGAAAGTACAGTGTGTTTAGATGATAATTTAACTTTTTTAAATTGTGAAATGACTAAACTTTTGATTATTTTGACATATAATATTAAAACCAGTCTTCTAAATTGCCATCTTTTTGTTCCCAAGATGGAGCACTCCACCAAATCCCTTTGTATTTTCTCTGGATAATTCTTTTTTATACTGAGAACATACACACACTTTTGTTTTTTTATTCTTCTGAGCAATAAAGCCCTTTCTAAGGAGTTTTATAACACTAAACTATACAAACTGTTACCCAATAAACTATGAAAACTTTTAAAAATAATAATGTGATGTGTTTACTGTATACAAACCAGGAATTCATACATGTAATTCTTCCTCACTATGAAAGATGTCATTCTGCATCAAAGACCTGTTAAACCTTTTGCAGTGGGTCACGTGAGAAAACCCACCCTCCCATATCCACATCTGAAAATAACAGCAGAATGAGAGATTCTGCCTACGTATTGATCCACAGCTGTTTCCCAAACTGTATTCATTCATTGTTACTTCATATATTCCTGCATAGTATTTAGCCTAAATCCCTTCTAAAGTTTCTGTACTTTTAAATATTTATATTAGAAAAGCAAGAAATTTGGTTATTAGCATGTTAATTTGATAGAGGCTACAAAATCCATGAGATATTAATTTGTTTTTATAATATGTACTTGTATTTGTCCACAAAATCTCAGAGGCATTTTGTGCATAAAAATGAAGGCAAATAAAGTGAGTGTAGTTCACTAAGTATAAAAAAAATTCTATTCTAGCGAAGATTCTAAAGTGCGCTACTATTCGGTCAGTCTTAAAATCCAAGTTAATGATCACAAAGATAAATAAGTTGAACAGAGCCAACTATCTATAAAATACATTTCCTGTGAAGTGCAAATGTGTTGAGATTTAAAACATAAACTATTAAAAAGTATTCTTGATATTTCCTAACTTAAAACAGAAAGGTATTATTGAATTGGTTTTCAACATATAAGTCATTCCTTTCCCTGTTATAAGTAACTAGTACTATCATTGATATTGTTCAAATATTTATTTATAATATAAAAATGAACACAACAAAAATTCTAAAAGAAAGTTGGTATGATGAAAATAAAAACCTAGTAAGAGTAAAATATGTTTAAGTTCTAACTGAGTTTCTGAACAGATGCCATTTATGAGACCAACAGCAAAAAGAAAGTGAATATTTGAGTCTATCAATTATTTATTCCTTTTTAATACAAATATCATTTTGAACAGAAATAAGCATATTTCCACAAACTACTTCATTTTAAATGGTACCCTGACATGCTTTAAAATTGTTTTATTACAACAATTGACCATGTATGTAACAACTTTCTTTTACACTCTGTCTTTTTTTTTTTCGTTAATAGACCAATGGTTCTAGCTTTTGCCATTAAATGGTCCTACATCCTCCACTTTTGCTCTCGCCTGATAGGTAATGGCAAATGATATTAATCCTCAATAGGGAAAAAAGTGTAAGTCTTGTAAGTTGTCAACAGTGCAATTAAACCAGGACCTACTATGATCAGCAGAGGAATAGTACAATAGAAGACAAACCATTTGATAAGTTTAAGGTGAGGGAGAATAGGGCCTTTATCTCAATAATAGGAAACTGGTTTAACTCAGACATTCCTAAAAACTACTGTCCTACATATCAGAAAGATGCTTTATTTTATGGTTCTCAAAGGTTAGGGAAATTGGATAGATGACCCTTGCTGAGTTTTAGGTATGGAAAATGTGTTCTAATGGTCTTCTAAATAGTTAGACTTGTGTTTTGATACAGGACATACTACAGCCATTTGATTTTGTATTTCAGAGACAGATTTTTAGAAGTAGTAATGCATTAGTTAAATAAAGCACTTGTCTTATTTAACTTAAAGTGTATTCAAATATCTCTTGTGGATGTCATTTTAAACCCATTCAAGGAGAAGTTAAATTCAAGTACCATTGCTGTCTTTTGATTTCTTATGCAACAAGAATGTTAGGACATTTATTTCTGGAGTGTGAACTTATTCTTTGTGTATAATTTTGAAACAGTCAAGTTCACATATACACAAAGAAACAGAGTAACTTCAAGGCTTTTGGCTTGAGCAACTGGAAAGACAGTGTTGACATTGACTGAAAGACCAGGTTTGATTGTAAAATGCTGACTTGGATCAGTTTTAGAAATATTTCTCCTCAGTTTAGCCTAGAGTTAGGCCTTGACATGGTAGACCTTTGGTCCTCCCCTCTAGTATTTTCTTATGAGAAAGTAACAGATAAAGAGAACATATGATTGATCATTCAACCAGTATACTCCTGAGAGTGAAAGGCAGTGTAAATATATTATACCATAACAACAGGCGTAAACAGCACTGTCCCAGAAAAACTAACAAAATTAGATTAAAGCAAAGATTAACTACTTGGAATTTAATTTAATTTGTCATTACCAAATGGAATTTTTCTTCATGACATAGAAGAGATTTTATATAGGAATGCCTTAAATATCTTTTCCTGAAGTATCTCCGGAAGTATCTTAAATCACTTAAACTATTTTAATATCATTAAATAACAGAGTTGATCAATAATGGAATGAAACTTGAGAAAACTGGTGGTCAGGTTTCCTACTTCCCAATCAATAGATAGGTAGGTGAGTTTCCATTTGCAAATACATGTTTAGTCACAGCAGATTTCATTAATCAAAGTTGAATAAAAGACCTATGGTACAGCTCTTACATAGTTATTTTTAACCTAAATATTTTGATGCTTTATTTATGGTTAGGCTGCTCGTTTATGCCCTACATTTTCAAAATTTCTACAGCCATTAATTTTTGGTGTTTTCCTCACCATATAACTACCTTTTATGTTGTTTGCTGCTATGGTGATTTTATCCTCCTTTGTTATTGCTTTCATCAAAAAGAATAAAGAAATCTGTAATAAAACAGCTTTGTTTATAGACAAGAACACTTTGTTCTTATCATTACTTCTGCTATGTCTGTTGATTCTTGTAAAATTAGTGTTGGTATTAAAACTATATAGTTCTTATGAAAACCCTAGATTTGTTTAGTGATAGAATTCTTATAGTCCCTGCCATGCTCACCACCCCAATACATGTCTGTCTTTTGTGAGCATACCACTTGTAGTAAATGGGGAAAATCCTTTAAATAATACAAAATTTTAAATATAAATAAGCATATAGACAGCATGAAAAAATTACCCCTTTCTATAGACAGAATAATTGTCTACAAAAGAAGTGTCTGGGATTTCAATACAGCCCTAACTGTTCTTAAATTTGTTCTTACATTATCTAAATTGTCAATTTGATAAAAATAAACCACAACAAATCACTGAAAAACAGTGATTACTTTCAAGCTGCATACAAAGTCCAATGAGGTTCTGTTTTATAGGATTATATTCCTTGTGTATGTGTCATATAAGATGGCATCACAGTCTAAGATAGGAATGACATTTTATTGCAACTGGACTTGGTTCATGAAAATGAAAGCAAAGATTCCACATAAAGGAACTATACAGATGCATCCTCTTGTGTGTCAAATATCAGACTTTGTGATATAGATTTTAATGTGTCCCACAAATACATCTTCTGGGAGAAAACTATATTCTCAAAAGAATTTCACTGTATCTCATTAGTAGTAGTAGTAATAGTAATATTACTATTATCAAAAGGGATGCAATGAATCTTCACATTTTTTCAGACTTTTGTTCGTGAAACTTGAAGAAAGCTTTGCTGTTCTGAAGTGGGCTTCATAAGATTATCCTATCAGCATTTTGTGGCTGTGTATATATATAAACATATAAAAACATTCATCTATTTTAAATAAGCAAAGTCTCTTGAAATAAAAGTTTAAAGTGCAATTCTAAAGCACATTGTCTTTGACTTTCTTTCTACCATTCAAAACATTTTAGTGTTCCAAGTATCCATGAAGTGTTCGTGAAGTGTAACTGAAGCTAAACAAGCAAACATCAATCTGCTCCAGTATATAAACTTTTGGGAAAGAGTTTCCTACGTTGAATTACAACTGAAAAGTACATAAAGTACTTAGAGTATTTTTACTAGATTATTTGTCTAACACTAAAAACAAACCAAAAAATGTGATATTTTAATCAGTTTCTGGCATAATATGATTTTGTTTTCTAACTTCAGTGTTGGATGGAACTATTCAAATATAAAAATGTGTTCATTGATGTTTGTAAAGGCATTTCCATACTACAGTGAAGTCCTCTTAATCATCAGCACAAATTCTTTCCTGTTTTAAGTACATTCTGCTTCATTGGCAGGTCTACACAATCAACACAGCTGTTAGCATGACACGATGCCCATCCAAAAGCTGTAATGCCAGAGTCAAAAGATACAGGTGCAAAACAAACATAGGTGAGGTTTTAAACCACATCTACCAAAATATATTCTGCTTTTTATCACCTATATGATTTTCTTACTTCTTCTTGTAATGCCTTTGTAGTATCTTATCTTTTACTGTTATGGGATTTACCTCCTGAAATTTTAGATCTAGAATGTTAAAAGCACATAGCCATATGTAAGCTGTCTCGAATTTTCAAAGAAATAGTTCTATAGAAATTTATTGGATTGATAAAATACCTATTAACACATAAATGAACTCTAAGATTTGCTTGTAAAGGTGAAAAACCTTTTTCTCTAGTCATGTCTACAAATATGAAATAAACTAAATGTAACAGTAATAACTCCTAATAGATACTAAAATGAAGTTTTATTGTTCACTTTTTATCTCCAAAACAGAACAACAGAAGTAAGATAGATTATAGATACATCACTTCAGTTTCAAAACCAAAATATATAAAAAAATAAATATAATACACTGCATGACAAAATAAAGGAAAGAACATTATTTCAATAAATGCAGAAAAAGCATTTAAGAAAATTCAACATCCATTCATATTAATATTCATATATATGTCAATTTATGCAAGGTGAGTTCCTGAAATTATGCTTGCAGATGACCTTATAAAGAAAAAAAATGTTTCTTAAGTGGCTGAAGAACACGTATGTTAAATGAAATAATAATTCCCTAATGTATATTTTATGTAAATCTAGATGTGCCTACACTAGATGTGCTAAGTAAGTGGTTCTAATGTAGTCTATCATAAATGCTATTCCTAAATATTATGAAGAATTTCAGTAAGTGAGGATTATAACTACATAGTAGGAGAAAAAGAAAGCCTTGAGGTTTATGCTAGGGCAACATACCATTTTTAAAACAAATTATGAGAAATTTTATAAGTATTTTTTAACACAGTAACATTTCATAGTCTCTTCTGTACTAATGAAAACTAATTGGCCTATTTTCAAGAGAATTAAAAAGGTAAAGCTCCCAAAGAAGTTGCTCTCTTCTGCAGCTAAAGAGAAAATAGGAACATAAAACCTTGCTTATTTAATAAATAATGGTATAAAAATAGGGTAAAGGTACAGTTTAAAATGTCAAATTCAAATTATATAATACTGTAAATTTTATTACAACTTGGGCACTTAGATGACCTTGTTGTAGCAGCTGTTTAGATTTAAGATTGAATAATTCTAAGGTTAATAGAATTTCTTAGATTTATATTTCTAAAATTGCCTCTTACCTAAGTAGCCTTTTAGGGATGAGTGTTTCACTCTGTAAGTAAGGATTGCCACAATCTCACAAGCTACCAGTTACTACCTGCCTCCATTTTTGCTTGCCCATTTTTGTTTTCTTCACGTCACCTTAGGCCTTGCCTGTGCCTACTATGTCTCTAAATAACAAGTACAAAAAAAGCTTCCCTGATATCCAAGATTGTCCTACTGCCTTTCCCTTCATTAGAAGTTTTACTATCTTAGAAAAGTCACTTTGTTTCTATCTTTTGACTAGCACTATTCAATAGAAATATAACATAAACCTCAAATAAAAGCCATGTATATAATTTAAAATTTTCTATTAGTCACGTTATAAAAAGTGAAAAGAACCGGGTGAAATTAATTTTAATAATATAGTTTATTGAACCTAATATACACAAAAATTATTTCAAAATGTAATCAATATGAAAATTACTAATGAGATATTTTATGGTTTTTGAACTAAGTCTTTAATATCTGGTATATATTTTACACTCATAGCACATCTCAATTCAGACCACTGTCATTTCAAATGCTCAATAGCTACATGTGGCTAGATGCTTCAGTACTGCCCAGGTTTCAAAGGTGTTAGGAACTCTTCCTGGCCTAAAGACCCTGAAATATATTAGAGCACTTACTATGTACAAGTCATAATGTTAGGTGTTACAAGAAAACCAGACATAGAGTCTAGAATTTAATAGAAAAGATTGCACAACTATATTATTCTACCATTAACTTATAAAAACTTGTACTTGCTTGTATCTAATATCTATGATGCATTGAATACTGCAAAAATTAAAAGTTTCATTTATTTTGCCTGAAACTAAGAGAAGAAAATGAGTCATTGTCTTTCATCACAGCTCTGATACTTCTCTAGTGTTCTGCTCCAAAGTTGTCAACTTGCCTTTGGCAATCTTGGTAATTTCCCTCTTAATACATAGGTGTGTAGCAAATTAATCAATGATTTCCTATTGAAAGAAGTTAAACTGCCATCAAGTTCTATGTTGGATATTGGAAAGATCTGTGAACTCCTTGCAAATAGATTAAACAATAGCAGGATTTACAAGAACAGTCCCTCCTTTTTTTACCCCCTCCCCTTCAATTATTTGTCATTGTACCATCAAGCTTTCCTGGCCCAAAGCCCAATCAACAGCAACAGTCTTCTTTTCAAATATACATTAAAGTAGAATCTGAAAAGAAGTCCCCTGGACATGAAATTTGAAAAGGTTTCCAAAAAATCTAGACGTAAAGTTACCCAGAAAATGTTGCAATTAGAGATGATGTTCAAATAAGAGGATTAAATTGATCAGGTTGTATTGTCATTTAAAAAGATAGATACTTATTTTAGACCTAAAGTAGTTCAGTAGTCCCACTCACAATTTTATTTCTGCTGACGGTTTAAACAATTTAACATCCCAAACTCCAATTTATTCCTTCTCAAATTAAAATAATAATTATAGGGGGACTTCCCTGGTGATGCAGTGGTTAAGAATCCCCCTGCTAATGCAGTGGACACGGGTTCAATCCTTGGTCCAGGAAGATCCCACATGCCGTGGAGCAACTAAGCCCATGCTCCACAACTACTGAGCCTGCACTCTACAGCCCGTGAGCCACAACTACTGAGCCTGTGTGCCACAACTACTGAAGCCTGCATGCCCAGAGCCCATGCTCCATGACAAGAGAAGCCACCGCAATGAGAAGCCTGCACACTGCAAGGAAGAGTAGCCCCGGTCGCTGCAACTACAGAAAGCCCGAGCACAGCGATGAAGACCCAAAGCAGCCAAATAATAATAAAATAATAATTAAAATAATAGACACTCAAATAATAACTATCTCTTTCCCATTTAAGATAAATAAAAATGTACCCCCATATCATCTATTAGCAACATTCTATGAGTATATATTACTATAGCTATAGTTTAACCTCCAAATTATCCACACTTCAAATTCTATGTGTCATTTATGGTATATTAACAGGTCTTCTACAAATTTAAGAGTGTACTTAGGCTAAGAATTACCAGGGGAATTCTGCAATGTGGGCTTGCTTATTGATACCACAAAAGTCCACCCCAAAATGCTTAATGAAAAGAAAAAAGTATTTTGAGAAAATAAAGACTTCAGTTAATGGGGAAAAAAGAGTATCCTCTATTTTTCCTTTTTCTGAGACATTTTGACTTTTAGCTATAGCACAAGTTGCACATATATCAGCGCTCTACATTGCCCCTGCCATCTCCAAAAGGCAAGCGGTTGTACGGAGCAGCGTTCTCCAGTTTAATAGACTCCCAGGGTGAAAGAAAAGATTGTTGTACCTGCCTGGAATGTCTTTAGGGATTCTCAGTTGTCAAAATTAAATTTCAAAATAATAGTTCAGTTTTTATTGGCTTATTCTTCATCATAACCAGGAAGAAAAGGGGAGTATACTAAAACACCCACTAAATGTGATGTCTATGAATAAATATTACCCATGGCAGTTCTATAGAATGTTTCCTAGGTCTTATGATTTTGATGATGAAAAAATGTATTTAGGGTTGCCTGTTACGTGCCAAGCACATTTGCAAGGCACTAGACCAGAGGCAATGCAACAATTCAATGCTTCTGCAGTCTCCAAATGGATATACTATACATTTAAAAAAAACAAAAACTTTGGAACAGCTTGACATTTTTATTTGAAAAATAGTTTCTAAGCATGTGGAACTGAACCATCTTTCAAGAGATTATAAAACTGCTGAAAAAACATTATTAAGTTATCATGAAATGTATTCAAAAATCCATTGGGGTGGGGGAATTCTGGAGCTATACAAAATTAAATCTGACTTTCAAGTCTCTATTTCCCAAGGAAATTAATAAATTTTTATAATGATAGTTTAAGTGAATAAGACCATTTCATTCATTTATTTATTTACTAATTTCAAGTACCTGCCTGTGTCAGGCACTGGTAGACTCTTGGTTCTGTGTTTTGGTTCTGTTACAACTGACAATATTGAATAGAAGTTTCAATCTGCCACCTCTAATTAAAATTCACACTTCAAAAAATCTATCCACAATTATATATTTTTAAAATAAAATAATTTCCTTATTTTCTACATATGCTATTTATAAAGCAAAGATATCTTATTTGATACAAAAGCCTTTTGCTAATACATTTTTAAGTCTCTGGGAAACGTTGCTTTTACTTGCAACGTCAGATGTTTTCCATGAAGCCTAAATTCTGTTCTATAGTTTTCTGCTCACCATAAAAAGCAAAATAAATAATAAAAAATAAGACAAATAACAGCTGTAGATATTGGAGTTGATAAATATTCATCAAGTGACTACAGCAACACTTCTCCAAAAGTTCCAATTCTTTTTAAACTGTTCAAGTGCTGTCCTCACATTTTTCTGATTCCCTTTGTTTATATTTAATGAATATAAAATTGGAATCATTGTGTATGCACTTGAATTAAATACAATCAGTTATTTACTTTGCACAATCATCTCACTGTCAGCAGGTTATGTTCATTTGAAAGCCAAGCTTATTGCCCAAACTGACACTATGGTGATTATGCAATGGTTTTAAATAGATAAAGCAATCAAAATAGATGGATCGATAATGCCTAGCAGAATAAATGTGGGATAGAATGGTAGCACTGTTTGACAGTTCCCCAAACATGTTTATATATAATCCAATGACACCGTGTCATTTAGATTTTCTATATGCAACAAGCAATTCTGTAGCTCCAGTTCAAAGGTTAGAAGTTTAAATCAATTGGCCATAGAAAATTATCAATGCTTAAATTTCTAACACACGTCAGTGTTATTGTGTCATCCCTCTCCACTGATTTCATGAAGAATAAAGAAAAATTCAGAGCTAAAGAACTAAGTCCTGTGAAATCCTAGTAGTACTGACATTAGGGTGGTTGGCTACACAGCACTGTAGAATAGGAGAGCAAAACTGAAGGAAAGTGTTTGGTGATACTGTCTGAAAATGTCAAAGTGCAAAACTGCCGAATAACCAAAAGACAGCAGCCAAGGATAACTGAATCTGTAATGGTATTTTAAAACCCCACATATTTATTTATGTATAGAACTAATAGAGCAACAGCAATTCTTGAAATGCACTTTGTGAGGTGCATATTCCATCCCTTTTTTCTTTTCTTCCTTCCCTTTGATTAATTGGACTTATTTGAGCATTTTGACTTACTCCACGTTACTCTATCCATGACTGGTTGAAATAACCACATCTTTTGTGGACCTCAGTGTCCTGGATGGTAAAAAGCAGAACACTAACATATGAGTTCTGTGTTATCACATCAAATGATGGTCAGATTATGTTCTTAAAAAAAAAATGTTTCCGAAGTAGATTCAAATTCTATTGGCTTCTGAGAGAAAATGAAAATTCTAGGCAATTGGTTTCCATTTCCTACTATAGAAAAGAAAAACTTGGCAGTTGAAAAGGCCTTTCTGGAGTTTGCTCTGTGAAACTACTGATATCACTGTTAAAACACTGGAGTCAGAACAGAAACTTACTAACTTAATAAGAATATTCAGGGCATCCACTTATTTTTATTGTCATTATGTAATTTGCTTCTTGATATCAGTGTGCAATCCCCTCACACAACAATCCCCTTTCTTGATTTTAAAATTTCTACAGTAACAATGACAGAATTTTCTCCTTTGATCAGAATAATAATTTTTTTTAGACAACTCATAATATTTGAAGGCATTTTTTGGATGAGTGTTTTAAAAATATAAAGGATTTTGCACATGTGAAAAAAGCAGAGAAAAACATATATCAATGTAATTCCTATACATTATACAAAATAATTAATGATGATCTTAATATAAACCATAAAGTTAATATATAATGCATGATATTTGATAATTTATAACAATAATATGTCATATTTTATCAAACTTTTGGAACATGTGAAAGGAAGGAAGAAACAAGAAAATGGAAATTAGGAGAAGTATGGTGGAAAAAGTAAGTTGCATAAAATTTTAAATGCATGTATGTGTGTGTGTGTGTGTGTGTGTGTGTGTGTGTGTGTGTCTATGAAAAATTTAGGGTAAACTTTTGAAATAAAGATTGAAACCATCCCATATAAGACTGTCAAGATTAAAAAAATTAAAGGACAATAAACAAGGATGTCAGATGATTCAGTAAATTCACTGTAAAAAAATGGAAGAAGTTATTTGTATTTGTCAAATGGATTAAGTATTTTGAAGGTGTATTGTGTGGGCATGCCTTGTGTATGTGTGTGTGGGTGTGAAAGTCATAAGAACTTATGCCCGGGTACTTCAGTTAAGTGCTAAAACTGTGAAATACTTTGGTTGCCAAATTGTGCTTTGGTTATTTCAGTCATTAGAATAGATTCATTTAATCCCTGTCTCTCACTTGACCTACAAAGAACTGAGCCACTTGATTACAGGAAGCTCCTTGCATACATGGCCATAGTAGGACAGGGGTGTTTTACAGTTATCTGATGAATTTGAGACAATCTCTAAAATGTATTCAGCTAAACTTATACAACTTGTTTTTAATGTAAAGTTTTATAAATTATGTACTTCTATCTTGTCTTATAAGATGTACCCAAACAAGGCCACATACAGAACAATATTTAGCAATGATGTAGAACTTTATGGAGTGAAGAGTCACACCTTAAAACTTACATACAGTATTCAGACACATGAAATATTCAAATTACAGGCAACTAGAAACATATTCTTAAATATAGAGCTATTCTTTGAAGTTAATTTTGTTGGGTTTCGTTCAAATACCTATCTCTGCTGTAACTTGACATCCCAGACTACTATATACATAATGAATGTATTGTAGAAATATTGTAGGCAAAACTATTTTTTTAAAAATGCTAATTTGTTTAACTAAAGCACATGGATTTCTTAAATGTTAAAATGATAATGCAATTGATGTGAGAGAAAAATGGTATTTGAAAGCTAACATTGGGTTTAAACGGTCTTTTTGTTGCATCAAGCATCTTACAAACAATACGGAATTTAAAATGGGAAAGGAAAAATTTCATCTTTAGTATAGCCTATAACCTTACTCTTTAAAGTTAAAGCACTGTCTTTGCCTGGCTTAAATTAAGATGTGATACTCTCTTAACAGCATTCCCTTGTTTTGCTTTTATGTTTTTTAATAAACTAAGTAATTTATCATGTTCTACTTTATACTTGCTGATCCAGCAATCTGTCAAGTGTGGCCCCATACTAACATGGCATACTAATTTGTAATGTTAACAATTTGGTAAATGGCATAAACAATGAAAAATAGAATTTCAAATTTAAAAATCTATGTAACATTCAATATTACTGATTACCAATAAAATCCTGCATGCCATTCATATCAAATTTCAATTTAATTCACTAATGTGAGAAGAATGTTAAGAAAAACGGACTAAACTAAATCAAGCCAGCGTAGTTTTCTACTCTCCACCTGTTTCCCCTCCTTTAGTAATAACTATAAGAATAATCTGTAGATGGTGGCATTGTTTCCAGACACAAATCAAACAGAATGATGATGCCCCATTCCCAAGTAAAATGAATGATAGAGTAATAATTAATATAAATGTACATTAGCTACATAGGCCATTCTTATAGCTTTATTTACATACTCATCCATCTTTCTCTATAATTATAAAAGAAAAATACGTATTTACTAGCATAACTTCATTTTATGTACTTCATTTCAGGTACCTCTTAGATTGAATGCTGAGAGAGATGAATTACAAGCTAAGTATGTACTAATACTAGATAAACATTTTTGGGACAACCAGACATTACAGCACAGAGCTGATGGTTTTTGTAAACCTTGCTCATAGGGAAGTTGAGGGGAGTATAAATTCACAGGAAAAATAATTTGGGGAAAGAAGGGCCATTTGGTCTATAAATTTAATGTAAGTTTTTTATTTCTCAAGACTTTTGATTTTTCATGAGTGGGTGTTTTTTACACAAGAAAAAAATTATAAAAGGACCTTCACTTCAAGATTAAGAAAAAGTGATGTAAAAGCACTGTCATTATTTATATTTTTATGTACTGTTTTATTTCATTTACTGTTCTTGGGTTAATTATACAAGAGCTCTGAAAACGTATCTCATTTAGTGGGTCCCTCTTTAATAAAATCTACGGCTGGTAAAGTCTCTTAGAAATAACTTCACTTAAAGGTAACCATACTCTAACCATATAATACAGTATAGCAAAAAAAAGTGAAAAAAGTTAAAGTTGTGTTTGAACAGAGATCAAAATGAAAATCTATTTAGATATTGACAACTAATATGATAAAACATCTTTTGGAATAATCATTGACCTCAGAAATCTCTTCCTGTTTATTATATTCATATGTATGATAAATATATACATATATATACACACATAAATGTGCACACATATATAGTTATTTCCATATATACATATATTTATATTGTCCATTTCAAAATTCTGTTTTTGAAGACATTTTAAAATGCTGAAAATAGTATGTATTTACATCTGTACTTTAAAAGTTATTCTTTTTTCAATATGTATTAATCCTGATTATTACTTCCTTTCCCATTTTCTCTCTGAGGTCAAAGAAAACATGAAAGGAGTAAAGGGGCATTGATAGTAGATAATTTTAATCCTCTCTTAAAAGTGATTCTATAAATGCAGTAGGTGAAAAACAGTATGAATAACTGGGAATTATATAGATAAATTGTCCCCTCTGTTGATAGATCGTAGACCCTAAATAGCATTTTAATGATGAAGGCATATATCACATTCCCTGATGAATTATGCCACATAAACGCTAGTGCGTACATTGTGTTTAATTATTAACTATTAACATTATCAATAAGTTTGTGAAATGGCTTTTACAGCCACAGTGCATAGATTAACTAGCTTTCTGATAAAGGTTTCTTATTCTTGTCTTATGGATAAATAGTTAATAGAGAACAACTACAGGTTTTATTTGAGTATGGTACATGTGCCTACAGCTGTCATTGTGATTAAAACTTTTTAAGTAAAATTGACTTTTTTTTTTCAGAAAGTACCAGATACTATCTGTAGATAATCTTAATGTCAGGAACTTAAAAATGGAAAAAATATTGAGCTGAATTTTCATGAAAAAACAAAATGTTCACTCGCTGCATCTACATTACTGAAGAGGAGAGGTGAAAATAGTCTCTATGAAAATGCATTTTCAAGGACATATACCCTGCTACTGTTATTAACAATTAGTCAAAAAATTTGCATGCAGATTGAACGTTCTCCTTTGTCCAATAAAATTCAAATGTGCTGTGCATGTGTGAAAAGCTTAGGGAGATTGTTGATGAAAAAAATAAAGTTGATGATAGTCCTCACCTTAAGATTTCTTATTGCACACGATCCTCAATGTGTTAGAAAATTGGAATCTGGCATAATTATTTTTGTATATAAATGCTGTTCAATACATTATGCATATGATTAGAGAAACTAATTAGATAGATTAACATTAAATATTTGGATCTGAGTATAATACTACAAATGATCGCCCATTACATATTATAATTACATTCTGTTCCTTTAATTTCAGGGTTCTAATACATTAGACACTTCTTTAAGCCAAGACTATGATAAGAACTAACAATTACAATGTGCTTTGACATGCTAAGCTATTTCAATATTCAGAGAGTATGCTATATACCACATTTGCTATTGTATTTCCAATGCACATATTAAAGGATATTTCCTCCCAAGTGCCTATGCTGCAATAATTTATGGAAATAATTATTTTTCTCTTTTTAATAAATTTATTTATTTATTTTTGGCTGCATTGGGTCTTCGTTGTTGCACGTGGGCTTTCTCTAGTTGCAGCGAGCGGAGGCTACTCTTCAATGCAGTGTGCGGGCTTCTCATTGTGGTGGCTTCTCTTGTTGCAGAATACAGGATCTAGGCACGTGGGCTTCAGTAGTTGTGGCACGCGGGCTCAGTAGTTGTGGTACATGGGCTCAGTAGTTGTGTCTCGCAGGTTCTAGAGCGCAGGCTCAGTAGTTCTGGCGCACAGGCTTAGTTGCTCCGCGGCATGTGGGATCTTCCCGGACCAGGGCTCGAACCCGTGTCCCCTGCATTGGCAGACGGATTCTTAACCACTGCACCACCAGGGAAGTCCTGAAAATAAATTCTGTTGCTAGAGTAAAACTGAGGGAGGGTATGCCAGTTTTTATAACAGGGCATGCCACTTAAAAGCTTTCACAAAACATTACTCTAAGTGAAATAAGCTAGAGAAAAAAGACCATCTATTGTATGATTCCATTTATATGAAATGTTCAGAACAGGAAAATCTATAGATTAGTGGTGGTCTGCAGCTGGGTGAGGGGGGCAGGCAGGGGTGATTGCTAACAGGTATTGTGCTTCTTTTTAGAGTGAAGAACATATTCTAAAGTTAATTGTGACGATGATTGCACAACTCTGTGAATATAATAAAATCATTGAGCTGTACACTAAATCTGTAAATTGTATGGTATGTGATTTATATCTCAATACATCTGTTACCAAAAAAAGGACTTCATATACCCAAGCATATAGGGAAACATGGTATGAGATGCTTGTATGCTTCATTGCCTGCTGGAACTAAGGACCACATATTTACAGCCATTAAAGTAACTTGAAGTTGATCTTTGCTACTGCAGACATTCTTCAACTTGAATTTCAAGCTCTCCAAGGTGACTTTTTTAAGGGACAAAAAAAGAATATATTCCCTTCATTTTACAGTTTAACAAAAATCAACTCTTTATTTTATAATTACACTTCATATACATAAACATATACCAATATGGGTACACATATGTGTGTATACATAGGTGTCTATGTATATATTTGCTTATGGTATAAGAAAAATAACGAGCAGAGGGAAAAGGCAGACATATTAGAAGATTTGTTTTCCTTTTATGAAGATAAACATTTTTAAGAAGAAAGAAAATAGAAGCCACTCACCCCAGTCTCCCCACCAATTTATTAATACAGCAGGTAGCAGACAAAGGGATCCTGTTTTTAAAAGGAAATAAGCTGATATCATTCCTCTGCTCAAAAACCACTCTGATTAAAAGTTAAGGTCTTTAAAATGGCCTGCAAGGCTCTACAACAGGGGTTTCGGTAGCAAACAGTTTCTGTAAAGGGACAGTAAATATTTCAGGCTTGGCAGGGGCTAAGGTACGTTTTGCCACTGCTCACTTCCACTCCTGTGGGACGAAAGCAGCCACAGGCAGCACATAAAATAATGAGCATGACTATGTGCCAATAAAACTTTATTTATGAAACTGAAATTTGAATTTCCTAAGATTTTTATGTGGGAAGTAATATTATTTTTCTTGGGATATTTTTCTCACCATTTGAAAATGTAAAAACCATTCTTAGCTCTCGGGCTGTCCAAAAACAGGCATAATTTACTGACTTGTGCTGTGTCTCCTTCCCGACTCCTACTCCTCTTCCTCTAGCTACGTCGACTCCAGAGATGCTGATCATCTTGCCGGCTACATCAGGCATACAGTGGGTGCCTTTGTAATTTTGTTCCTTCTGCAGGGAATCAGCTTACCCCAGACAGTCACATGGTTTACTCCCTCATTCTTTCAAATCTTTGCTCACTTGTCACCTACAATATCCACAACAAGATGTTTGACTTTTATTTCTTTGCTTTGCTAATGAACAGTGCTTTAAGAGCTAATGTGGGACTAATTAGCATTCCAGTGTCTTAATTTGAACATATAAGAAGACTTCTTTGCCATGTGCTTGTAATTTGTAAATGAAAACCAATTATTGACTGAATAATTACAAGTGAGCAGCCTATCACCACTCCCAAATATTTTTGTTTAGAGCTAATGACATTTTTTACTTATGTCATCTTCAAATTACAGTATGTGTGTTCTTGGCTCCATTATTTCTTTCTCATTACTAAAGATTGCAAGTTCAGACTTTCTTCACCAAGATTATAATTTTCATTCCAATTACTGTACTCAAAAGACAAGTCCGCCAATTGACTTCATGTATTCCACTACACACACAGACACACACATACACATACACACACTCACACATATATACATTATAATCACGGAACTAAAGTCTGAGTTATGGGGTAGGTACAACTTGTTTACTGTTCTCTCCAAGAGACATATGATAATTTCCTTTGTCAGTGTTCAAAATAATATTTACACTGAAACATAAACACTACTCTTGCACAAACACTTGAGGGACACATTCTAGCACTCTTATTGGAATAATAAAGCAGAATATTAATAAAATGTAGTGACTTACTTGCAAAAAAAAAAAATAAGCCTTTCACACAGGACTGTTTACTACACAAAACCATCATGGCCCATATAGTAAAAAGCACTGTTATTATATTTGAAGAAATTATTCATTCTTGGATAAGATATTCATTGAATGGAAATAATGCACTTAATTAAGCTATCATTGTGACAAACTGGATGTGATGAGACTATGAATGATGCTAATCTCTCTTTTAGTTAAGCTACATTGAAGCTAGGGACAGATACAGGATAATAATAAATTCTGGTCTCAGAGAAGACCAATAGCAAAATTACATTAGAAAATACATTAACTATACTGTCTTATTAGTTCATAGTAAAATGTGGAACCAAAATCCAAGCAGGCTACCATCTTTTAATAGTATGGAAACACTCTCAGGGATCTTATTTTTATTTCCAAATATTTGTTACTTTGTAATATCTAAAACATCCCTTCTTCTGAGAGAACATTTGTTTCTTTTTTTGAGGGCTATTTTTCTGAAACATACTATCATAGCAATCAGTTCTATTATGAAGAAAGTGTGATCTATTTCCAGAATGTGTATTCTGTTCCCCTCTGAAGCAGTCTGTCCATCTGTAAGTACAGACCATATATATTGTCCTTATATCCTAAGGTGTGTGGCTTTTAATAAAAATACATTTATCAAAATAAGTAGCAAGAAACTTCACAGCTTCCTACAATACCAGGTATCTGTGAAAAGTTTCAAAATAAGTCTCTAAAAGTATTTGAATTTTATTAAGATTAATGTGAAGAAAGCTTTTGGACTTGATAGTAGCAAAATATATATAAACAATCATTCACAATTTGTAGAGAAAGTTATAACTAGTCCACATAATGACATTAGACAATGTTGTAAGCTAATTACCATGATTTTTAAAGGAAAATATCTACTTGATATGATTATATTTTCTTCATATGTAAATCAGTGTACAATGTCATTAATTGGGGAATTATTTTACAAGACATTGAAATAAAGCAAAGGGCTTTTCAAGAAAACCTCAAAAAGCCAAAATCAGGAGTATTGAATTTGTGTTGTTTTGCTTCTAAATATGCACTTACTTGATGAAATTTTTAAGTGTTAAGAAATGTCAATTTTTAAATTACTAATTGAAAAAGATATGAATTCTTCTTAATCCAAAAGTAGTTTATTTTTCCTATTAATGCTTTAGACTAGAGCAAACTTTGAATAAAGTTGGAAATTAAAGAAATAAAAAATATTCCATGTCACAGTATGTTATTTTCTCATCAGACTGTAGAGGAAGTTTCTAACTCTTGCTGTGTCTCATGTAAGTAAATCCTCCTTAACCTTTATTTATTTTTCCTGTCTCTTGATTTAATATTCAAATTCATAAAATATTTAGTCTGACCTTAAGACTTTGAAAGGGGAACTGAACACTGTACATATTTTTAAACTCAATAAATATTAATCACAACGTAACATAATAAAATAAAACGATTCACTTTTCAAATAATGTGATATAACACATTAGAAAATGATCTTGTCCTGACAATGATCCAGTAAGATCAATTCAAGTATATACTGTGATTCATACATGTATTGTTTTCAATAGTACGAGGACATTCTGCTAAGTGGTAATGTATTTTGTGCTCATAACTGAAATTTTCACTGGGAAGTTCATAAAAGCATAGAAAATATTTGGTACATGAACACTATATTATGATTGTTTTATCTCTAAAAATCGGAAAATGACTTCAATTTCTCCAGCTTGAAAACTACTTTTAGGTTGATATATGAAACATATGATACTTCTGAGGCAATAATTTATTTCCCCAGATCTCCATGGAAACAATACATTCATTCATTTGTTCAACAAATCTTTATAATACCTATCACATACCAGGAATTCTCTTTGTTCCTAGATATTTACAGGTAAATCAAGTAGAAATTGTTATAGGCTTAATGAACTTTTTTTTAAAGCAAGGAACTCTATTTATTCACATTAGGGTAGGAGAAATCATTCCAACATTCAGTCCAAATAAGCAGCTGTCTGTGTTTCTTCTATATGTTTCCACAGATAATTATATTCTAGAAGCTGTAACATGGCATCTGTGCACTAAATGAGTTAACGTCATTTTTCTAGGTCATTCTAGCTACTGTACCACAAAGAGAATATTGACTACAACTAACTGCTGAACAATCATCGACAGGAAGACACTGGAACACACCAAAAAAGAGATGATCAGAAGGGCACAATCACAATAAAATCAAATCCCATAACCGCTGGGTGGGTGACTCACAAACTAGAGAACAATTATACCACAGAAGTCCACCCATGGGAGTGAAGGTTCTGAGCCCCACGTCAGGCTTCCCAACCTGGGTGTCTGGCAATGGGCGGAGGAATTCCCAGAGAATCAGACTTTGAAGGCTAGTGGAATTTGAGTGCAGGACATCAACAGGACTGAGGGAAACAGAGACTCCACCCTGGAGGGCACACACAAAGTAGCATGTGCATGAGGACCCAGAGGAAGGAACAGGGACCCCAAGACCTACCTGCTAGTGTTGGAGGGTCACCTGCAGAAGTGGGAGGTGGCTGTGACTCACTGCAAAGACAAGGACACTGGCAGCAGAAGTTCTGGGAAGTACTCCTTGGTGTGAGCTCTCCCAGAGTCCATCATTAGTCTTACCAAAGAGCCAGGCGGGGTCCAGTGCTGGGTCATCTCAAACCAAACAAACAACAGGGAAGGAGCCCAGCCCCACCCATCAGCAGAAAAGCAGATTAAAGTTTTACTGAGCTCTGCCCAACAGAGCAACACCCAGCTTTACCCACCACCAGTCCTTCCCATCAGGAAGCTTGCACAAGCCTCTAAGATAGCCTCATCCACCAGAGGGCAGAGAGCAAAAGCAAGAAAAACTACAATTCTGCAGCCTGTGGAACAAAAACCACATTCACAGAAAGACAGACAAAATGAAAAGACAGAGGACTATGTACCAGATGAAGGAACAAGATAAAACCCCAGAAAAACAACTAAATGAAGTGGAGATAGGCAACCTTCCAGAAAAAGAATTCAGAATAATGATAGTGAAGATGATCCAGGACCTCAGAAAAAGAATGGAGGCAAAGATTGAGAAGATGCAAGAAATGTTTAACAAAGACCTAAAAGAATTAAAGAACAAACAAACAGAGATGAACAATACAATAACTGAAATGAAAACTACACTAGAAAGAATCAATAGCAGAATAACTGAGGCAGAAGAACAGATAAGTGACCTGGAAGACAGAATGGTAGAATTCACTGCTGCAGAACAGAATAAAGAAAAAAGAATGAAAACAATTGAAGACAGCCTTAAGAGACCTCTGGGACAACATTAAACACACCAACATTCACATTATACGGTCCCAGAAGGAGAAGAGAGACAGAAAGGACCCGAGAAAATATTTGAAGAGATTATAGTCAAAAACTTCCCTAACATGGGAAAGGAAACAGCCACCCAAGTCCGGGAAGTGCAGAGAGCCCCAAGCAAGATAGAACCAAGGTGAAACATGCCAAGACACATAGTAATCAAATTGACAAAAATTAAAGGCAAAGAAAAATTATTAAAAGCAACAGGGAAAAATGACAAATAACACATGAGGGAACTCCCTTAAGGGTAACAGCTGATTTCTCAGCAGAAACTCTACAAGCCAGAAGGGAATGGCACGATATATTTTAAATGATGAAAGGGAAGAACCTACAACCAAGATTACTCTACTTGGCAAGGATCTCATTCAGATTTGATGGAGAAATTAAAACCTTTACAGACAAGCAAAAGCTAAGAAAATGCAGCATCCCCAAACCAGTTTTACAACAAATGCTAAAGGAACTTCACTAAGTAGTAAACACAAGAGAAGAAAAGGACCTACAAACAAACCCATAACAATTAAGAAAATGGTCATAGGAAAATATATATCGATTATGATCTTAAATGTGAATGGATTAAATGCTCCACCCAAAAGACACAGGATCGCTGAATGGATAAAAAACAAGACCCATATATATGCTGTCTACAAGAGACCCACATCAGAACAAGGACACATACAGACAGAAAGTGAGGGGATGGAGAAAGATATTCCATGCAAATGGAAATCAAAAGAAAGCTGGAGTAACAATTCTTGTATCAGACAAAATCGACTTTAAAATAAAGACTATTACAAGAGACAAAGAAGGACACTACATAATGATCAAGGGATCAATCCAAGAAGAAGATATAACAATTATAAATATATATGCACCCAACATAGGAACACCTCAATACATAAGGCAAATGTAAACACCTATAAAAGAGGAAATTGATAGTAACAGTATAATAGTGGGGGAACTTTAACACCTCACACCAATGTACACAACATCCAGAGTGAAAATTAATAAGGAAACACATGCTTTAAATGACACAATAGGTCATATAGATTTAATTGAAATTTATAGGACATTCCATTCAAAAAAGGCAGATTCCATTTTCTTCTCAAGTGCATTATCCAGGATAGATAACAACTTGGGTCACAAATCAAGCCTCGGTAAATTTAAGAAAATTGAAAACATATCAAGCATCTTTTCCGACCACAATACTATGGGATTAGAAATCAATTACAGGGAAAAAGAAGTAAAAAACACATGGAGGCTAAACAATGCATTACTAAATAGCCAAGAGATCACTGAAGAAATCAAAGAAGAAATCAAAAAATACCTAGAGACAAATGACAATGAAAACACGATGATCCAAAACCTATGGGATGCAGCAAAATCAGTTCTAAGAGGGATGTTTATAACAATACAATCCTACCTCAAGAAACAAGAAAAATCTCAAACAATCTAACCTTACACCTAAAGGAACTAGAGAAAGAAGAACAAACAAAGCCCAAAGTTAGTAGAAGGAAAGAAATCATAAAGATGAGAGCAGAAATAAATGAAATAAAAACAAAGAAAACAATACCAAAGATCAATAAAACTAAAAGCCAGTTCTTTGAGAAGATAAACAAAGTTGATAAATCTTTATCCAGACTTATCAAGAAAAAGAAGAAGAGGACTCAAATGAATAAAATTAGAAATGAAAAAGGAGAGGTTACAGCAGACACCACAGAAATACAAAGCATCATAAGAGACTACTACAAGCAATGCTATGCCAGTAAAACGGACAACCTGGAAGAAATGGACAAATTCTTAGAAATATGGACAAATTCTTAGAAAAATGGACAAATTCTTAGTATAACCTTCCAAGACCAAGCCAGGAAGAAATGGAAAATATGAACAAACCAATCACTAGTAATGAAATTGAAACTGTGATTAAAAATCTTCCAACAAACAAAAGTGTAGGACCAGATGGCTTCACAGTTGAATTTTATCAAACATTTAGAGAAGAGCTAACACCCAATCTTCTCAAAATCTTCAAAAACATTGAAGAAGAAGGAACACTCCCAAGCTCATTCTACGAGGCCACCATCACCCTGACACCAAAAGCAAAGATACTAAAAAAAAAAGAAAATTACAGACCAATATCACTGATGAATATTGATGCAAAAATCCTTAACAAAATACTAGCAAACAGAATCCAAAAACACATTAAAAGGATCATACACAGGGGCTACCCTGGTGGCCCAGTAGTTGAGAGTCCGCCTTCCGATGCAGGGTACACAGGTTCGTGCCCTGGTCTGGGAAGATCCCACGTGCCGTGGAGCGGTTAGGCCCATGAGCCATGGTCACTGAGCCTGCGCATCCGGAGCCTGTGCTCTGCAATGGGAGAGGCCACAGCAGTGGGAGGCATGCGTTCCGGAAAAAAAAAAAAAAAAAAAGGATCATACACCATGATCAAGTGGGATTTATCCCAGGAATGCAAGGATTCTTCAATATATGCAAATCAATCAATGTGATACACCATATTAGCAAATTGAAGAATAAAAAGCATATGATCATCTCAATAGATGCAGAAAAAGCTTTTGACAAAATTCAACACCCATTTATAATAAAAAACTCTCAAGAAAGTGGGCATAGAAGGAACTACCTCAACATAATAAAGGCCATATATGACAAACCCACAGCAAACATCATTCTCAATGGTGAAAAACTGAAAGCATTTCCTCTAAGATTAGGAACAAGACAAAGATGTCCATTCTCACCACTATTATTCAACATAGTTTTGGAAGTCCTAGCCATGGCAATCAGAGAAGAAAAAGAAATAAAAGAATACAAATTGGAAAACAAGAAGTAAAACTGTCACTTTTTGCAGGTGACATGATAATATACATAGATAATCCTAAAGTTGCCACCAGAAAACTACTAGAGCTAATCAATGAATTTGGTAAAGTTGCAGGATACAAAATTAATGCACACAAATCTCTTCAATTCCTATACACTAATGATGAAAAATCTGAAAGAGAAATTAAGGAAACACTCCCATTTACCATTGCAACAAAAAAAATAAAATACCTAGGAATAAACCTACCTAGGGAGACAAAAGACCTGTATGCAGAAAACTATAAGACACTGATGAATGAAATTAAAGATGATACAAACAGATGGAGAGATATACCATGTTCTTGGATTGGAAGAATCAATATTGTGAAAATGACTATACTACCCAAAGCAATCTACAGATTCAATGCAATCCCTATCAAATTACCAATGGCTTTTTTACAGAAGTAGAACACAAAAATCTTAAAATTTGTATGGAGACAAAACAGACCCCGAATAGCCAAAGCAATTCTGAAGGAAAAAAGCAGAGCTGGAGGCATCAGACTGCCTGACTTCAGACTATACTACAAAATCTACAGTAATCAAGACAATATGGTTCTGGCAGAAAAACTAAAATATAGATCAATGGAAAAGGATAGAAAGCCCAGAGATAAACCTACGCATCTATGGTCAACTAATCTATGACAAAGGAGGCAAGGATATGCACTGGAGAAAAGACAGTCTTTTCAATAAGTCGTGCTGGGAAAACTGGACAGCTACATGAAAAAGGATGAAATTAGAACACTCCCTGACAGCACACACAAAAATAAGCTCAAAATGGATTAAAGACCTAAAGGTAAGAATGGACAATATAAAACTCTTAGAGTAAAACTTAGGAAGAACACTCTTTGACATAAATCACAACAAAATCTTTTTTGACTCACCTCCTAGAGAAATGGAAAAAAAAAATGAAATAAACAAATGGGACGTAATGAAACTTAGAAGCTTTTGCACAGCAAAGGCAACCATAAAAAAGACGGAAAGATAACCCTCAGAATGGGAGAAAGTATTTGCAAATGAATCAACGGACAAAGCATTAATCTCCAAAATATATAAACAGCTCATGCAGCTCAATATAAAAAAAAATAACCCAATCCAAAAATCAGTAGAAGACCTATATAGACATCTCTCCAAAGAAGACATACAGATGGCCAAGAGGCACATGAGTAGGTGCTCAACATCACTAGTTATTAGAGAAGCAAATCAAAGCTACAATGAGGTATCACCTCACACCGGTTAGAATTGGTATCATCAGAAAATCTACAAACAACAAATGCTGGAGAAGGTGTGGAGAAAAGGGAACTCTCTTGCACTGTTGGTGGGAATGTAAAGTGATACATCCACTATGGAGAACACTATGGAAGTTCCTTAAAAAACTAAAAATAGAATTACCATATGACCCAGCAATCCCTCTACTGTGCATATACCCAGAGAAAACCATAATTCAGAAAGACACACGCACCCCAATGTTCATTGTAGCACTATTTACGATAGCCAGGTCATGGAAGCAACCTAAATGCCATCGACAGACAAATGGATAAAGAAGATGTGGTACATATGTACAATGGAATATTACTCAGCCTTATAAAGGAACGAAATTGGGTCATTTTTAGAGAGGTGGATGGACTTAGAGACTGTCATACATAGTAAAGTAAATCGGAAATAGAAAAACAATTATCGTATATTAATGCATATTTGTGCAATCTAGAAAAATGGTACAGAGGGACTGATTTGCGAGGCAGAAATAGAGACACAGATGTAGAGAACAAATGTATGGACACCAAGGGGGGAAAGTGTGCAGGAGGGTGGTGGTGGGATGAATTGGGAGATTGGTATTGACATATATACACTAATATGTATAAAATCGATTACTTATAAGAAAGTGGTGTATAAAAAATTAAATAAAATAAAAATCAAAAAAATTTATAGCTGATTTACAAAAAAAGTGAATATTGACTATATCAAGCAGTGATGATGTAATAAAAGTTTCATCAACATAAAAATACATATTCTGATCACAAAGAACTAGAAATACTAATCATAATTAATGTTATACAATATAAAAGCTAAGTATCCCAAGGAAAATTTAAATGCCTAATTTTTTCTATAATAATATTAAAACTGAGTTAACAATAGTAGTTTCTTAAAGGATATAAACTAATGGCAATTTGTCTAATGATCTAGTAGGAATACATTAAAATGTGGCTCAGACTAGATGGTTATTTAAGGGAGTTTTTTTAAGAAATAGGAACACAGTATAAATATGTGAAATAGTTTGCAAACAAAAATACAAAGAAGAATCTTGCCAATATGTGCAACACTTTTATTTGATAAATTACCTATCTGCAAAATTTTGTTTTCCTTTTCCTAGTATTATATAAATGTGTATATTACATATAATATATATTCTTCTAGTAAGACATAGATAATATTAAGAAACCAGATCTTAAATTTGAAAATGTTTATAGATATATATGAGCTCTATTACTCATAAAATAGTTACATTCTACTAGTACAAAACTATCTTAAAGAACAATGTTAAGGAATTAATACAGAAACATACACTATTTATTGTATTGATTTCTATATAATAACTGGATAAAAATAAGATGAATTCATTATTTTTATTAATTTACTTATTTTCTGGGTATATAGGGCAACACCAATTCCAACAATGACAACTATAGTAGCTATAATGTACTGTATTTGGGCTCTTAAGTATGTATGTTTGGAACATTATACTCTTCTAATACTGATGATATCACCTGTAAAGATATGTTCTTTTCATAGCAAATCATTGTGTTAGAAAATATGAAATGAATTTTGACAAATAATCTGTCCTCTGTTCAATTATCTATCTAATTTGTGAAAAATATTTTCTGATGACCCAGGAATCATCTTAAAGAGCTAATACTGAGAGATTTCAGATAAAAACACTGTTTTTAGTTATCTAAAAACAGTGCCTTGGACAGGAAAGGGTCTTCCTTTCCTGTCCAAGGCACACATAATTCCTAGAACATTATTTCTTCACCCAAGCATGTTGCTGACTGACTCAAACCCCAGGAGAATGAATTCAGAGATGTCAGAACAATGATTGCTTTCCTTTTTCTGTAAATACTACCGAGCTCAGACTCCCACCAGAATGTTTTACATTTGTATAGCATTTAATGTTTTCTCAAGTTGCTTCCACATTCATTATAATTAACTGCAACACCTCACTTGGAGATGCATTGGTGCCTGAGTTTCAAGACTATAGATTTTAAGAAGCTACTTACAAATCTTCACACACCACATAGAGAATGAGCCTAATTCGAATCAAAATATTCTCTACTGAGACCAAATAACACTTTTGGCTATTTATTATTTTCTAATAACCAGATTCCCACTTCTACCTGAGTGTAATCTGATTCGGTAATCACAATAACAGTAACATAAAACTAATAGCTCTGCATTGACAATATTTTACATTTGGATTGAAGTATACAACTAAGCGGGAAAAAGAAAGAGGGAAGGGTGGATATGTGGCTGCTTCTTATGCAACATTTAAATCACTTATTTAAACCCTGCCTTATTCCATAAAGGATTTAAGACTAATATTTTAATTATCAAAATAAAATTACAGCATAATTATAACCAAATACAATGAAGGTAATCAGTCTAATTCAACAGTGGAGGAAATAAAACAAATGAATCGAGGAATAGGGAGATTCAAAATTTTTGCAATTTAGGTAAGTTATTCAGTATCAACTTCTATATTGAAGGAAAATGAGAACACTAATAAATTATATGAAAAAATTACATGGAATATTATAGATACTTATTAATATTTATAGCCATTTAATAACTATACATTTTAGTAATATATATACTCTGTGGCTTGGCAATGAATGCATCAGATAAAATATATATGCTTCCCAGAAGCAGTAATTAATTAGGCCCACATATTTCATTTTATCACTTCAGGCTGAAAAAGTTTTCATTCATCAACATGGAATCAGTTTTCAAACAATTATAAGCATTTCTGTAACAGATATGCCCATTAAGAAAGGTTAAAATGAAAAAGGAAAGACTTATCTTGGATTAGAAAGGAATCAAATGATATATTTAATCAAAATCTTGCTACTTGGCCACAAAATTCAGCTTCCCTGTTTGAAATAGTGACATCATTAGCAGTGAAACTTTGTTTACATAGTTCAAACAAAACCAAAAACACATATGTTCTTCCTAAAACATACTTTTTAAGATATTATTCTTTAAATTACATTCTGTCACACTTTAAACTTTTTTCCCTTAAAATCTAACCTAATACATATAGACATACACACACAGATCTTCATTCTGGTGAAAATTCTATTCCAAATCAAAAGAGGGAATACTTATATTTTTAACTCATTTTAATGGAGGTATGATTGACATATATACTATTCCTCTTTAATTGTTAAGAGTTAGTTTGGGACCTTCTTGAACTGATTCAGAAAAGTCAGATTATAACTAAGCTTACATTTGAAAAAAATGAGCAAATTTCCTATAACTATTAGTTTATTGTAACATCCTTTGTAAAGAGCAGGCATTTATCATTAGGTTACTAATAGTTTTGTTCATTAAAAAAAAACTTCATTTAAGATGTTTGCAATAACCACTGTTTCCTACTGCTATAGGCTGTGTCTATAAAGCAAGGAGATGGAATTCAATAACTAAGTCATCAAAATCAGTGCTGTTACTTGTAGTTACACCTGTGTAACAATGCCAAATAGAACTTTCCTTTGTGTTTGAATACAGAACAGTATGCCTGTGGCAATGTCACTTTTCGAGACTTTTATAGGAATGTAAAACACATACAACAAATATGAATAACTTTCTTTGATGCATATAACATTGCAATTTTAGTAACTCTACTGTTTTGACTGAAAGGGCACAATATTACTTATGTTGAAGATATATTTATAAGCATTATCTTGTTAATATATCTTTATATATGATTAGAACCATCCATAGTGGCTCATGAAACTAAATGTTGCCTGCCTCTACTGTATTGTTCTTTTCAAATAATTCAATATAAAATTTCAGTTTCACTCATTCATTCAGAGTGCATGATTAAACAGTATGTGCATAAAATTCAAATATGTTCATCCATTCATGCAATAAATATTTACTGAGTTCATATTATGTGCCAGATACGTGTTAGGCACTGGAGATACAGTTATGAACAAGGCAGACACATTCCCTGACCCACTCTGAGTGCACAATCTAGCAGGTAAGACAGGCAACAAACAGGAAAACAAATGGGTGAATGAATCAAAGGTCACAAACTGAAGGCCCAGGGCCTGATATGGGTTGCAGGCATGCTTTGTTTGTTCTATACATTGTTCCAAAAATATTGTTTTACCACATTAAAAAAATATGGAACATTTACATAAACATTTAGAGTCCATTTTTTTTTTGAAGACCTTAGAATATTTCCAACATCGCAGTCTTATTTACAAATGGCCTGGTACCAAACAGTTATTGCCCAATTTAGACCCAGAATGTCATATCCAGCTGGCCAGAGTCCTTGCCATACCTCATACAGCTTTATAAGCAGACCCATTTTACCCATTTATTTTACCTGACTGGCTTCTGTGGCACTGGAATTTGTAATCCCTGAAGTATATCTTAATTACAATTGTGACACAGACAATAGAGGAAGGAAGAGAATGAGGTATTAAGATGAATCTATGTAAGAGGTAGGCTCTGGAAAGTTTCTCTGAGGATGCGGAAACCTGAAGTTTGAGAATAGAGGGTGCAGCAGTGTCCTAGGAAGAAAGCATAGCAAGGGCAAAGACACTGAGGCAGGACAGAGCCTGCCTTATTTCATAAAAATAAAGAAGGGAAACCAATGTGTCTGGAATATATATTGAGCAAGGAGGAAAGGGGAATGAAATGAAGTTAATGACGTAGAGAAGTCAGTCAAATCATGTAGGGTGTTGTAAACCATGGTAAAGATTTGTTGCTTATTCTAAATGCATTGGAAAGTCATCCTAATTTGATTTATATTTTTCAACATCACTCTAGCTATTCTGAAAACTGTGAAGAGATGTGAGAATTTTAGTTGCAGAGACTGTAGTACAGAGTGTATGGTGGGTTGACAATGGCTTGGTTTAATGTGGAAGCAGTGCAGATGATTAGAAATTGATGAGTAAGACAGAGTTTTGAGGCAGAATCAATAGGATTTGGTGACGGACTGAATGGAAGCTGAGTAGGGGAAATAGATAAACTGAGCTGATGTTCACACTCTTTATTGAGAAAGAGATGATGAAGGAGGAACTATGGTTGGCACCACAGCAAGAGAGTTAAAATTTAAGGTACCTATGACTTATGCCAGTGTGGATCTTAAGTAGGCAGTTAGATACACATGTTGAGAGATGAAGGAGAGTTATCAGCATATAGATGGTATTTAACGCCCTAGGAAGTAACACGAAGAGAGATCATAGAGGAAAAGTAGATAGTGACCTAACACTGAGATCTGAGGAACTACCATATTTACCAGTTGAGTAGATGCTGTGACAATGACACATTGTATGGTTCCTGCTCTAATTACAGAGCAGGAAAGAGCTTACAGACTAATTATATATATAATATATATAAGATTATATATATATATACAGTCTAATTATATATATATATAGGGCTTCACACACACATACACACACACACACACACACACACACACACACACACACACATATATATATATATATATATATACAAAATCACTGGATTATGATAAATGGAGTAACAGCAACAATATACTGTGGTAGATAAGAGAGAAGGGAAGGAATATTCATCTAAGTGGGGAAAGTCAAAGGAGACTGCTTGGTAGAGAAAGTTGATGTGGCATTAAAGAAAAAAGTCATGCAGGTCATGCAGAGGTGACACTTAGGGACAAAGAGAGGGATATCAGGTGAGAATAAATTTTCTCCAAAAGGATGCAGGACAAAGTTGTTCATGTTGCAGGAACCACAGGTCGCCCAATGGGTTAAAGCATAGGGTGAATGAAGGGCGATACTTTGAGGTTATAATTTTCTTAAATGTAAACATTAAGTACTCAAGAGTATCACTTGGCCTTCATTCTCATTATACCACCATTTAATGTGACATTCGTTGATTCCATTTATTTTTTTTCTTTCTAGAGGTATTTCTAGCCAGGTTCACAAATACAATACACATGGTAAGTACAAAAGAAACAACAAGGATTATGAACTAGAGATTTCTTATCATAGAAACCATCTTGAAATTAGTTACAAGTAGACCAAGAACACAACCAGTTCAAAATTCAGTAAATTCAAAAATTATTTCCGAAATTGTCCCATTATGCTTGTTTCAGGCAAAGGAATTATAATGTGATTAAAATTCTAATTGCATTTTGTTTTTCAAGAGATGACTGTTTCTTTTACATTCATTTGCCCTTTGAAGATTGATGTCATAGATTGCCTTTCTACCTCTATTTCAAATTATTCATTTGTCTATCAACTGGCATTTTAAAAGTTTTATTTATTTATTTATTTATTTATTTATTTTTGGCTGTGTTGGGTCTTCGTTGCTGCGTGCAGGCTTTCTCTAGCTGTGGCGAGAGGGGGCTGCTCTTCATTGCGGTGTGTGGGCTTCTCATTGCGGTGGCTTCTCTTGTTGTGGAGCCCGGACTCTAGGCACGCAGGCTTCAGTAGTTGTGGCATGTGGGCTCAGTTGCTGTGGCTCGTAGGCTCTAGAGCGCAGGCTCAGTAGTTGTGGTGCACGGGCTTAGTTGTTCCGTGGCATGTGGGATCTTCCCGGCCCAGGGCTCGAACCTGTGTCCCCTGCACTGGCAGGTGGATTCTCACCCACTGCACCACCAGGGAAGCCCCAACTGGCATTTTTTTTTTTTAATTTTTTAAAATTTTGTTTTCTTGTAGGGGGGAGAGGTGGTGGATTATAAAAGTATATTCTACTATGGTTTTATCCTTTATATTTAAAAATTAAAAGTATATCTATACTAATTAAACTGAGAAAAAATATTTCCTTCTAATCATATAGCTCCCACCCAAAAGTTAATGTTCAACTTTTTAAAATATCTAAACATTTAAAGACAAATATGAGAGAGAAAGTAAAACCACTTAAGAAAGAAAAAAAATGATGTTATCCTTGTTTGAATAAAAGAATTATATTTTGCCCCAACTATTAATTGTTCCTAAAGAACTCCAGGAGGTAAGAGAGGCATTGTGTGAAAGATGACACACAGATTAGGAAAAACGTGTATTGAGAGTACAGACACCCTAGTGACTTGACATAATGTTTATAAAGACCTAAGTTACTTAGTTAAGTGTCAGAGTTAATTAAAAATAAATTTAGCAGGTATGTCTGAAAATAAATATCATGTTATTAAAATTATAACACATAACAGCTAATTATCATAGAAATGTTAAGTAAGCTTGCTTATTGGCCAATGCTACATGTTCATATTATCAAGACAATGAAGTATAGTCAGAGAATTTAATAATTGACTGAACAAAAAAATACGTGAACATGTACTAGACCTCTGAAATACTTTTTTTTTAATAAAGAAAGGCTGCATGATTAAAAGGTATCATAATCCAGTGTGCACACACTACAAATAATGAATGCTTATAGACAGCCCTATGTTATTAATTTTTTTCAGCTAAAAACATTTATGCCTGAGAGGACAAAATTATGTTCAAATAAATTTTATTTTCACCTATCCTAGTCATGTTATAATTGTCACTTAGTGAAAGACAAGCCCATTTCTGTAACAAGACATTAGCTTCCAAATTCATATGGTCTGTCTCCATTTATGGGTCTTAAAGGCATCACTCTTCCACTACAATATCACCAAACATATAAGGCTTAAGGTCAAAAAGTGTAAAATATGAATTTGGCAATTGACACCTAAAATTACTTCATCAGAAATGAAATTCTACCTATTCTTTTTCTTTTTTTTTTAATGAAAGCTTCTTTATTTAGTTAGTTAGTTATTTTTGGCTGTGTTGGGTCTTCGTTTCTGTGCGGCAAGCGGGGGCCACTCTTCATCGCCGTGCGCGGGCCTCTCACTGTCGCGGCCTCTCCTGTTGCAGAGCATAAGCTCCAGACGCACAGGCTCAGTAGTTGTGGCTCACGGGCCTAGTTGCTCCGTGGCATGTGGAATCCTCCCAGACCAGGGCTCGAACCCGTGTCCCCTGCATTGGCAGGCAGATTCTCAACCACTGCGCAACCAGGGAAACGCCTTTACCTATTCTTTTTTTCAGGCTCCAGACGCGCAGGCTCAGTGGCCATGGCTCACGGGCCCAGCCGCTCCGCGGCACGTGGGATCTTCCCAGACCGGGGCACGAACCTCTGTCCCCTGCATCGGCAGGCGGACTCTCAACCACTGCGCCACCAGGGAAGCCCCCCTCTACCTATTCTTAATCTCCATTTTAACTCTACTTATTTTTTTTTTACCCAAACATCTAAGGAAAGTTAGAAAATGTTGCCATTCTACAAGTGATTATCTTTACTTCATAGTACATATCGTGGATGGCATAGGGATAACTTTGAATTATTAGAAAAAGATGGTAGCATACTCTTTCTGCCCCTTTTCATCTTACTCCATTCTGACAGTGTGTTTTGAAGCAGTTTTATGATATATCATATTGATACCCTTGACAATCAAGACCACAAAAGTACTTCCCTCAAAAAGTACAAGAAGACAAAAATACTGTTATTGTGTAAAAGCCTCTAGTTCAATTTTGCAAAAAATTAAAAATCTGTCTTCCCTCACAGGTAAACGAAGAAATGTATAAAATATTAAAATTGCATAAATATATTTTAGGTATTTGACATACATTTAAGAGCACACACAATTTGCCAAGCTACGTGCTACCCACTCAACCTGGCTTGAATGTATGTATTCTGTAAAAAATGTTTATTTGGAAATAATAGAAATAATAATAAAAAAAAGGGCTCTACAACTAATGAGTAAACTCTGTATTAGGAGGTTATTTAACTGCTTTGAGCCTTCCACAGTTCCACCTCTATTTTTCTTATTTCCTATCTGTTCTAATAAAGTACTTTTGGTTAATATGGAATATCTATACCCAATACTATACTCCAAAAAGTTATACCACATAGGTAATTTGCTGCTGGTTAAGTTCTGGCTCTACCATGTCACTTGACGTTTTAAATAATTTATCAGCTTTTCTCAATACTGCATTAAAACCAAACTAAAACCTGTGCATGCCTAGTTTGCAAACAAAATTCAATAAATTTCGGAATGTGACAAATTTGAAAGAAAATGTTTATAGAACTATTAATTTTTAAAGATATATGTTTAATTCATATTGTAAAGCACACGTGGAGGAGAGCTGTGAGGCTGGAAGCTGGTCAGGAAAGACTTCCCTGAAATTGAGATAACAGCTAAGAGGTTGATATCATTGTTTTCTGGTTTTGAGGTCTTTTAAGAATGCTTAGAAATGAATGAATATATGTGTATATTCCACCCTTTTCCCATCTTGCGGGCTTGGAGTTTCTAGACTATAGAGATCTCATGCTGCTAGTAAAGCAGAAAACCATATTTGAATTCCAGCATTTACAGCCTTATTTAGTTAACATGTTAGCTGGATTTATTTTTCTGACATCTTGTTTTGTCCCCTTTAAATGAGAGACTTTTATGAAACATTAGGATAATGTACATTATTATGGCAGGAAAACCCAAACTGCATTATTACTAAAGGGCATGTGGCTTCATAAAGCTGCTGGTGGTAGATCTGTGTTGTAGGTTGGAAATCTATAGCAACAGTAATCTGTGGCTCAAGAAATAAAGTAGGTGCCAAGTACCTGCATATAAATTGGACTTTTGTAGCTGTTAAGAGGCTACTGTTTTAAAACAGCAGCATGCATGACCATAAATCCATTTGACATTTATATAGCCCAGCTCTAATCTCAATGTTCCCTGCATGTGGAACAGCAAGAGCAATAAATGTTATTACACATTGCTCATTAATATGCAAAGGTGAACCTGAATACTCAGTGGATATTGCATCAGCTTGTTAATGAGCATTTCATGGACTGTGTAACTGCTGAACTACATTTTTATAGAAACAGTGAGTTGTTTCTTCAGGCCTTATGTTTCAGTATGCTTGTTCTCACTTTGATATATAAATTAGAGCACTACATTGAAGCGACCCAGGGGTTGCTAGAGATGTTGAATCTTTCCTGTGAAATTGAATGCTGTGTTAAAATGCACTTCTGAGGCATTTTTCCTTCCTCTATTTAATGCATAGAAGAACTTCTACTGCCACAGAAATCAACTCTTCTGTTAAAAATTACTTTTATTTTTTTTTATTTAACAAAAGCTTAATTTATCACCTTTCCCATGCATTACATGAAAAATAAGATACTGAATTTTGAAAAACAACTTCCACTAGTATATACATATCTTTTTATATTTGTTCTTCTGGAGAATATTTGTGTAAGTATGATATTACTTTTTGATGATTTTCCCTACCTTTTTAAAGTCTAAAGACATAAAAGGATTGAACTAGAGGAATCTCAGAAATCAACAAGTTCCAAACCTTCATTTTATAGAGGAGACAAGTTCAGGTGAATATAGGGAAAGAGAATTTCCCAAAGTTACACAGGTAATTCCTACCCAGGATTCCTAATATTCAGAATAGTATTACATGTGCTTTTTAACACTGCCCCTCTAACATTGATATTATTACTTATAAAATACATTTGCTGAAAGAAAACTGCCAGAATGACTTTCTAAGAATTTACTTATCCCGTAGCTTTCTACTTCTGTCTACAACGGCATTAATACTAATGCATTAATATTGGTTTTGGCCTCCATTGCTATTAAAGTTGAAATGTGTTGATCGGATAACCCAAAAAGAGCATAGAAAAGGCTGCTTCTTGATTCTCTCTTCAGGTCAGTAACTTAATCTTGATGTCATTATGAGTCAATTTGAAAATTAAAAACTTTTTGAATTAAACCAAATGTTGCAGGCTACAAGAAAAACATACTGTCAAGTTAATAAATGAATACAAGGCCTATGTCTTAATGGGTTAATCCCAGTTTTAGGCAAATTCTCAAAGGAAATTAAAAATATATTTCACATATAATATTCTAAGTGTTAAAATTAAAGTGTTGAAGGGCTAATTAAAACACACATCTACAATTCTTATAAAACATACCGCTGCAGAATGATACATTTTAAAATTTACATTATAAGCAGCTATCACTCAGAAAAGTTCTCTGAATCTGAGACTATAGGACCATTATAGACTCCTAGAGTGATAACACCATATGATAGCAATTTTGTAGAAACCTCTCCTTCAAACATTTTTCATCATTTTTGTACTGCTTGAACCTTAAAGAACAATAAAAGTTAAACTTTATTACTCTTGAGACACTTGTGATCCACTTATTTTTCTTTCATCAAACATATATTAATTGTCAAAGTAAGGAAATTTTATTCTAGTCTACATAGGTAGCTCTAACATTAAGTAGTGATAAGAATGAGTGATAAATGGTACTGGAATTCAATGAATACAGAGGTGACTTCCAGCTATTATAATTTAGAAGACTTCATGGGAGAAGTTTAACTTAAATAAAACCTTGGAAAGGCAGATGACATTTGTATAGGAGTGTAGGGGGTGGAGAGTAGTAAATGAAGCTTTCAAGTTGGAGCTTTGCAAATATCTGCAAAGACAGAGAGCAAGAAAACCACGAGGTACGTCTAGACAATATCTAGGAAACAAGCTTGCATGAGACAAACTGTTTGCATAGAGGAATAAGTAGAAAATATAATGAGAATGTAGAGGACATTGAATAATGTTGATCTTCATCCTTTAAGCAAGGGGTTTTCAAAAATTTGAAAAGTTTAAACTTTGTAAAAGATCTCAAGAGGGTAGACAGCAGAAACAAGAAGAACTACAATCCTGCAGCCTGTGGAACAAAAACCACATTCACAGAAAGACAGAAAAGATAAAAAGGCAGAGGGCTATGTACCAGATGAAGGAACAAGATAAAACCCCAGAAAAACAACTAAATGAAGTGGAGATAGGGAACCTTCCAGAAAAACAATTCAGAATATTGATAGTGAAGATGATCCAGGACCTTGGGAAAAGAATGGAGGCAAAGATTGAGAAGATGAAAGAAATGTTTAACAAAGACCTAGAAGAATTAAAGAACAAACAAACAGAGATGAACAATACAATAACTGAAATGAAAACTACACTAGAAGGAATCAATAGCAGAATAACTGAGGCAGAAGAATGGATAAGTGACCTGGAAGACAGAATGGTGGAATTCACTGCTGCAGAACAGAATAAAGAAAAAAGAATGAAAAGAAATGAAGACAAACTAAGAGACCTCTGGAACAACATTAATGCAACAACATTTGCATTATAGGGGTCCCAGAAGGAGAAGAGAGACAGAAAGGACCAGAGAAAATACTTGAAGAGATTATAGTCAAAAACTTCCCTAACATGGGAAAGGAAATGGTCACCCAAGTCCAGGAAGTGCAGAGAGGCTCATACAGGATAAACGCAAGGAAAAACATGCCGAGACACATAGTAATCAAATTGGCCAAAATTAAAGACAAAGAAAAATTATTAAAAGCAGCAAGGGAAAAACAACAAATAACATACAAGAGAACTCCCATAAGGTTAACAGCTGATTTCTCAGCAGAAACTCTACAAGCCATAAGGGAGTGGCATGATATACTTAAAGTGATGAAAGGGAAGAATCTACAACCAAGATTATTCTACCCAGCAAGGATCTCATTCAGATTTGATGGAGAAATCAAAAGCTTTACAGACAAGCAAAAGCTAAGAGAAGGTAGCACCACCAAACCAGCTCTACAAAAAATGCTAAAGGAACTTCTGTAAGTGGGAAACACAAGAGAAGAAAAGGACCGACTAAAACAAACCCAAAACAATTAAGAAAATGGTAATAGGAACATATATATCAATAATTACCCTAAAAGTGAATGGAATAAATGCTCCAACCAAAAGACACAGGCTTGCTGAATGGACACAAAAACAAGACCCATATATATGCTGTCTAAAAGAGACCCACTTCAGACCTAGAGACACATACAGACTAAAAGTAAGGGGATGGAAAAAGATATTCCATGCAAATGGAAATCAAAAGAAAGCTGGAATAGCAATACTCATATCAGATAAAATAGACTTTAAAATAAAGAATGTTACAAGAGACAAGGAGGACACTACATAATGAGCAGGGGATCAATCCAAGAAGAAGATATAACAATTATAAATTTATATACACCCAACATAGGAACACCTCAATACATAAGGCAAATGCAAACACCTATAAAAGAGGAAATCGACAGTAACACAATCATAGTAGGGGACTTTAACACCTCACTTACCCCAATGGACAGATCATCCAAAATGAAAATAAATAAGGAAACACAAACTTTAAATGACACAATAGACCAGATAGATTTAATTGATATTTATAGGACATTCCATCCAAAAACAGCAGATTACACTTTCTTCTCAAGTCTGCACGGAACATTCTCCAGGATATATCACATCTTGGGTCACAAATCAAGCCTCAGTAAATTTAAGAAAATTGAAATCATATCAAGCAACTTTTCTGACCACAACACTATGAGATTAGAAATCATTTACAGGGGAAAAAACGTAAAAAACACAAACACATGGAGGCTAAACAACACGTTACTAAATAACCAAGAGATCACTGAAGAAATGAAAAAGGAAATCAAAAAATACCTAGAGACAAGTGACAATGAAAATATGATGATCCAAAACCTATGGGATGGAGCAAAAGCAGTTCTAAGAGGAAAGTTTATAGCTATGCAAGTCTACCTCAAGAAACAAGAAAAATCTCAAATAAACAATCTAACCTTAAACCTAAAGGAACTAGAGAAAGAAGAACAAACAAAACCCAGTGACGAGGGGAAGATGGTGGAAGAGTAAGACACAGAGATCACCTTCCTCCCCACAGATACACCAGAAATACATCTACACGAGAAACAACTCCTACAGAACACCTACTGAATGCTGGCAGAAGACCTCAGAACTCCCAAAAGGCAAGAAACTCCCCCACGTACCTGGGTAGGGCAAAAGAAAAAAAGAAAAAACAGAGACAAAGAATAGGGACGGGACCTGCACCACTGGGAGGAAGCTGTGAAGGAGGAAATGTTTCCACACACTAGGAAGCCCCTTCGCGGGTGGAGACTGCGGGTGGCGGAGTGGGGGAGCTTAGGAGCTACGGAGGAGAGCGCAGCAACAGGGGTGCAGAGGGCAAAGCGAGGAGATTCCCGCACAGAGGATCGGTGCCGACCAGCACTCACCAGCCCGAGAGGCTTGTCTGCTCACCCGCTGGGGCAGGCGGGGCTGCGAGCTGAGGCCCGGGCTTTGGTCAGAGCACAGGGAGAGGACTGGGGTTGGCGGCGTGAACACAGCCTGAAGGGGTTAGTGCACCACGGCTAGCCGGAAGGGAGTCCGGGAAAAGGTCTGGAGCTGCCGAAGAGGCAAGAGACATTTTCTTCCCTCTTTGTTTCCTGGTGCGCGAGGAGAGGGGACAAAGAGCACTGCTTAAAGAAGCCCCAGAGACGGGCATGAGCCGCGGCTAAAGGCGTGGACCCCAGAGACGGGCAGGAGACGCTAAGGCTGCTGTTGCCACCGCCAAGAAGCCTGTGTACGAGCAAAGGTCACTCGCCACACCTCCCTTCCGGCTCCCCCGGAAGAATGCACAGCGAGCCTCAGGCCGGTGCAACGTCTCGCCGGCCTCTGCCGCCGCAGGCTCGCCCCGCACTCCGTGCCCCTCCCTCCCCCGGCTTGAGTGAGCCAGAGCCCCCGAATCAGTGGCTCCTTTAACCCCGTCCTGTCTGAGCGAAAAAAAGACGCCCTCCAGCGACCTACACGCAGAGGCGAGGCCAAACTCAAAGCTGAGCCCCTGGGAACTGTGAGAACAAAGAAGAGAAAGGGAAATCTCCCAGCAGCCTCAGAGGCAGTGGATTAAAGCTCCACAATCAACTCGATGTACCCTGCATCTGTGGAATACATGAATAGACAACAAATCATCCCAAATTGAGGAGCTGTGTGGAGAAAAGGCTCTTGGTGCTGCAGCAACAAGTCAGTGCTGTGTCTCTGAGGTGGGAGAGCCAACTTCAGGACACTGGTCCACAAGAGACCTCCCAGCTCCACATAGTATCAAACGGCGAAAATCTCCCAGAGATCTCCATCTCAACGCCAGCACCCAACTTCACTCAATGACCAGCAAGCTACAGTGCTGGAAACCCTATGCCAAACAAGTAGCAAAACAGGAACACAACCCCACCCATTAGCAGAGAGGCTGCCTAAAATCAAAATAAGTCCACAGACACCCCAAAACACACCAACAGACGTGGATTTGCCCACCAGAGAGACAAGATCCAGCCTCATCCACCAGAACACAGACACTAGTCCGCTCCACAAGGAAGCCTACACAACCCACTGAACCAACATTAGCCACTGGGGACAGACACCAAAAACAATGGGAACTACAAACCTGCAGCCTGCAAAAAGGAGACCCCAAACACGGTAAGATAAGCAAAATGAGAAGACAGAAAAACACACAGCTGATGAAGGAGCAAGATAAAAACCCACCAGACCTAACAAATGAGAGGAAATAGGCAGTCTACCTGAAAAAGAATTCAGAATAATGATAGTAAAGATGATCCAAAATCTTGGAAACAGAAGAGACAAAATGAAAGAAACATTTAACAAGGACCTAGAAGAACTAAAGATGAAACAAGCAGTGATGAACAACACAATAAATGAAATGTAAAATACCCTAGATGGGATCAATAGCAGAATAACTGAGACAGAAGAATGGATAAGTGACCGTTCTTATAAAATAAAATAGTGGAAATAACAACTGCAGAGCAGAATAAAGAAAAAAGAATGAAAAGAACGGAGAACAGTCTCAGAGACCTCTGGGACAACATTAAACGCACCAACATTCGAATTATAGGGGTTCCAGAAGAAGAAGAGAAAATGAAAGGGACTGAGAAAATAATTGAAGAGATTATAGTTGAAAACTTCGCTAATATGGGAAAGGAAATAGTTAATCAAGTCCAGGAAGCACAGAGAGTCCCATACAGGATAAATCCAAGGAGAAACATGCCACGACACATATTAATCAAACTGTCAAAAATTAAATACAAAGAAAGCATATTAAAAGCAGCAAGGGAAAAACAACAAATAACACACAAGGAATCCCCATAAGGTTAACAGCCGATCTTTCAGCAGAAACTCTGCAAGCCAGAAGGGACTGGCAGGACATATTTAAAGTGATGAAGGAGAAAAAGCTGCAACCAAGATTAATCTACCCAGCAAGGATCTCATTCATATTTGATGGAGAAATTAAAACTTTTACAGACAAGAAAAAGCTGAGAGAGTTCAGCACCACCAAACCAGTTTTACAACAAATGCTAAAGGAACTTTTCTAGGCAAGAAACACAAGAGAAGGACAATACCGACAATAACGAACCCAAAACAATTAAGAAAATAGGAATAGGAATATACATATCGATAATTACCTTAAATGTAAATGGACTAAATGCTCCCACCAAAAGACACAGATTGGCTGAATGGATACAAAAACAACCCATATATACGCTGTCTACAAGAGACCCACTTCAGACCTAGAGACACATGCAGACTAAAAGTAAGGGGATGGAAAAAGACATTCCATGCAAATGGAAACCAAAAGAAAGCTGGAGTAACAATTCTCATATCAGACAAAATAGACTTTAAAATAAAGTCTATTACAAGAGACAAAGAAGGACACTAGATAATGATCCAGGGATCGATCCAAGAAGAAGATATAACAATTGTAAATATTTATGCACCCAACATAGGAGCACCTCAATACGTAAGGCAAATACTAACAGCCATAAAAGGGGAAATCGACAATAACACATTCATAGTAGGAGATTTTAACACCCAACTCTCACCAATGGACAGATCATCCAAAATGAAAATAAATATGGAAACACAAGCTTTAAATGATACATTAAAAAAGATGGACTTAATTGATATTTATAGGACACTCCATCCAAAAACAACAGAATACACATTTTGCTCAAGTACTCATGGAACATTCTCCAGGATAGATCATATCTTGGGACACAAATCAAGCCTTGGTAAATTTAAGAAAATTGAAATTGTATCAAGTATCTTTTCTGACCACAACGCTATGAGACTAGATATCAATTACAGGAAAAAAGTCTGTAAAAAATACAAACACATGGAGGCTAAACAATACACTACTTAATAATGAAGTGATCACTGAAGAAATCAAGAGGAAATAAAAAAATACATAGAAACAAATGACAATGGAGACACGACGACCCAAATTCTATGGGATACAGAAAAAGAAGTTCTAAGAGGGAAGTTTATAGCAATACAAGCCCACCTTAAGAAACAGGAAATATCTCGAATAAACAACCTAACCTTGCACCTAAAGCAATTAGAGAAAAAGAACAAAAAACCCTAAAGTTAGCAGAAGGAAAGAAATCATAAATATCGATCACAAATAAATGAAAAAGAAATGAAGGAAATGATAGCAAAGATCAATAAAACTAAAAGATGGTTCTCTGAGAAGGTAAACAAAATAGATAAACCATTAGCCAGACTCATCAAAAAAAAAAAAAAAACGGGAGAAATCTCAAATCAATAGAATTAGAAATGAAAAAGGAGAAGTAACAACTGACACTGCAGAAATACAAAAAATCATGAGAGATTACAACAAGCAACTCTATGCCAGTAAAATGGACAAATTGGAAGAAATGGAAAAATTCTTAGGAATGCACAACCTGCCAAGACTGAAGCAGGAAGAAATAGAAAATATGAACAAACCAATCACAAGCACAGAAATTGAAACTGTGATTAAAAATCTTCCAACAAACAAAAGCCCAGGACCAGATGACTTCACAGGCGAATCCTATCAAACATTTAGAGAAGAGCTAACACTTATCCTTCTAAAACTCTTCCAAAATATAGCAGATGGAGGAACACTCCCAAACTCTTCTACGAGGCCACCATCACCTTGATACCAAAACCAGACAAAGATGTCACAAAGAAAGAAAACTACAGGCCAATATCACTGATGAATACAGATGCAAAAATCCTCAACAAAATACTAGCAAACAGAATCCAACAGCACATTAAAAGGATCATACACCAAGATCAAGTGGGGTTTATCCCAGGAATGCAAGCATTCCTCAATATATGCAAATCAATCAATGTGATACACCATATTAACAAATTGAAGGAGAAAAACCATATGATCATCTCAATAGATGCAGAGAAAGCTTTTGACAAAACTCAACACTGATTTATGATAAAAACCCTGCTGAAAGTAGGCATAGAGGGAACTTTCCTCAACATTATAAAGGCCATATATTACAAGCCAACATCATCCTCAATGGTGAAAAACTGAAAGCATTTCCACTAAGATCAGGAACAAGACAAGGTTGCCCACTCTCACCGCTCTCATTCAACATAGTTTTGGGAGTTTTAGCCACAGCAATCAGAGAAGTAAAGGAAATAAAAGGAATCCAAATCAAAAAAGAAGAAGTAAAGCTGTCACTGTTTGCAGATGACATGATACTATACATAGAGAATCCTAAAAATGCCACCAGAAAACTACTAGAGCTAATCAATGAATTTGCTAAAGTTGCAGGATACAAAATTAATGCACAGAAATCGCTGGCATTCCTATACACTAATGATGAAAAATCTGAAAGTGAAATCAAGAAAACACTCCCATTTACGATTGCAACACAAAGAATAAAATATCTAGGAATAAACTTACCTAAGGAGAAAAAAGACCTATATGCAGAAAATTATGAGACATTGATGAAAGAAATTAAAGATGATACAAATAGATGGAGAGATATACGATGTTCTTGGATTGGAAGAATCTACATTGTGAAAATGACTCTACTACCCAAAGCAATCTACAGATTCAATGCAATCCCTATCAAACTACCACTGGCATTTTTCACAGAACTAGAACAAAAAATTTCACAATTTGTATGGAAAAACAAAAGACCTCGAATAACAAAAGTAATCTTGAGAATGAAAAACCGAGCTGGAGGAATCAGACTCCCTGACTTCAGACTATACTACAAAGCTACAGTAATCAAGACAGTATGGTACTGGCACAAAAACAGAAAGATAGATCAATGGAACAGGATAGGAAGGCCAGAGATAAACCCACGCACATATGGTCACCTTATCTTTGATAAAGGAGGCAGGAATATACAGTGGAGAAAGGACAGCCTCTTCAATAAGTGGTGCTGGGAAAACTGGACAGGTACATGTAAAATTATGAGATTAGATCCCTCCCTAACATCATACACAAAAATAAGCTCAAAACGGATTAAAGACCTAAATATAAGGCCAGAAACTATCAAAATCTTAGAAGAAAACATAGGCAGAACACTCTATGACAAAAATCAGAACAAGATCCTTTTTGACCCACTTCCTAGAGAAATGGAAATAAAAACAAAAATAAACAAATGGGACCTAATGAAACTTCAAAGCTTTTGCACAGCAAAGGAAACCATAAACAAGACCAAAAGACAACCCTCAGAATGGGAGAAAATATTTGCAAGTGAAGCAACAGACAAAGGATTAATTTCCAAAATTTACAAGTAGCTCATGCAGCTCAATAACAAAAAAACAAACAATCCAATCCAAAAATGGTCAGAAGACTTAAATAGACACTTCTCCAAAGAAGTTATACAGACTGCCAACAAACACATGAAAGAATGCTGAATATCATTAATCATTAGAGAAATGCAAATCAAAACTGCAATTAGGTATCATCTCACACCAGTCAAAATGGCCATCATCAAAAACCTAGAAACAATAAATGCTGGAGAGGGTGTGGAGAGAAGGGAACACTCTTGCACTGCTGGTGGGAATGTGAATTGGTACAGCCACTATGGAGAACAGAATGGAGGTTCCTAAAAAAACTGCAAATAGAACTACCATATGACCCAGCAATCCCACTACTGGGCATATACCCTAAGAAAACCATAATTCAAAAAGAGGTATGTACCAAAATGTTCATTGCAGCTCTATTTACAATAGCCCGGAGATGGAAACAACCTAAGTGCCCATCTTCGGATGAATGGATAAAGAAAATGTGGCACATATATACAATGGAATATTACTCAGCCATAAAAGGAAACAAAATTGAGCTATTTGTAATGAGGTGGATAGACCTAGAGTCTGTCATACATAGTGAAGTAAGTCAGAAAGAGAAAGACAAAAACCATATGCTAACACATATATATGGAATTTAAGAAAAAAAATGTCATGAAGAACCTAGGGATAAGACTTTAATAAAGACACAGACCTACTAGAGAACGGAGTTGAAGATATAGGGAGGGGGAAGGGTGAGCTGTGACAAAGCGAGAGAGAGGCATGGACATATATACACTACCAAACTTAAGGTAGATAGCTAGTGGGAAGCAGCTGCATAACACAGGGAGATCAGCTCGGCGCTTTGTGACCGCCTGGAGGGGTGGGATAGGGAGGGTGGGAGGGAGGGAGACGCAGGAGGGAAGAGAAATGGGAACATTTGTATATGTATAACTGATTCACTTTGTTATAAAGCAGAAACTAACGGACCATTGTAAAGCAATTATACCCCAATAAAGTTGTTAAAAAAATAATAAAAAACAAAGTTAGCAGAAGGAAAGAAATCATAAAGATCAGAGCAGAAAGAAATGAAATCGAAACAAAGAAAACAATAGCAAAGATCAATAAACGTAAAAGCTGGTTTTGAGAAGATAAACAAAATTGATAAACCATTAGCCAGAGTCATCAAGAGAAAGAGGGAGAGGAATCAAATCAATAAATTTAGAAATGAAACAGGAGAAGTTACAACAGACACCACAGAAATACAACGCATCCTAAGAGACTAATACAAGCAACTGTAGACCAATAAAATGGACAGCCTGGAAGAAATGGACAAATTCTTAGAAAGGTATAACCTTCCAAGACTGAATCAAGAAGAAACAGAAAATATGAACAGCCCAATCACAAGCAATGAAATTAAAACTGTGATTAAAAATCTTCCAACAGGGATAGTCGGGAAGATGGCGGAAGAGTAAGACGCGGAGATCACCTTCCTCCCCACAGATACACCAGAAATACATCTACGTGTGGAACAACTCCTACAGAACACCTACTGAAGGCTGGCAGAAGACCTCAGACCTCCCAAAAGGCAAGAAACTCCCCACGTACCTGGGTAGGGCAAAAGAAAAAACAGAGACAAAAGAATAGGGACGGCACCTGCACCAGTGGGAGGGAGCTGTGAAGGAGGAAAAGTTTCCACACTCTAGGAAGTCCCTTCGCGGGCGGAGACTGCGGGAGGCGGAGGGGGGAGCTTCGAAGCTGCGGAGGAGTGCACAGCAACGGGTGCGAAGGGCAAAGCGGGGAGATTCCCGCACAGAGGATCGGTGCGCACCGGCACTCACCAGCCCGAGAGGCTTGTCTGCTCACCCGCCGGGGCGGGCGGGGCTGCGAGCTGAGGCCGGAGCGCAGGGACAGGACTGGGGTTGGCGGCTTGAACATAGCCTGAAGGGGTTAGTGCACCACAGCTAGCCGGGAGGGACTCCGGGGAAAAGCCTGCACCTGCAGAAGAGGCAGGAGACTTTTCCTTCCCTCTTTGTTTCCTGGGGCGTGAGGAGAGGGGTTTAAGAACGCTGCTTAAAGGAACTCCAAAAACGGGCGGGAGCCGCGGCTAAAAGAGCGGACCCCAGAGACGGGCGCAGGCCGCGGCTGAAAGCGCGGAATCCAGAGACGGGCGCGAGCCGCGGCTGAAAGCGCGGAATCCAGAGACGGGCGCAAGCCGCGGCTAAAAGCGCGGACCCCAGAGGCGGGCGGGAGACGTTAAGGCTGCTGCTGCCGCCACCGAGGGGCCTGTGTGCGAGCACAGGTCACTCTCCACACCCCTCTTCCGCGGAGCCTGTGCAGCCCGCCACTGCCGGGTTCCCGGGATCCAGGGACAACTTCCCCGGGAGAGCGCACAGCGTGCCTCAGGCTGGTGCAAAGTCACGCCGGCCTTTGCCACCGCAGGCCCGCCCCGCACTCCGTGCCCCTCCGTCCCCGCCGGCCTGAGTGCACCAGAGCCCCCAATCAGCGGCTCTTTTAACCCCATCCTGTCTGAGCAAAAAACAGACGCCCTCCAGCGATCTACACGCAGTGGCAGGGCCAAATCCAAAGCTTAGCCCTGGGAGCTGTGAGAACAAAGAAGAGAAAGGGAAATCTCTCCCAGCAGCCTCAGAAGCAGCAGATTAAAGCTCCACAATCAACTTGATGTACCCTGCATCTGTGGAATACCTGAATAGACAACCAATCATCCCAAATTAAGGAAGTGGACTTTAGGAGCAAGATCTATGATTTTTTCCCCTTTCCTCTTTTTGTGAATGTGTATGTGTATGCTTCTGTGTGAGATCTTGTCTGTATAGTCTTGCTTCCACCATTTGTCCTAGGGTTCTATCCGTCCATGTTTTTTTTTATTTTTTTCTTAATAATTAATTTTAATAACCTTATTATACTTTACCTTCGTTCTTTCTTTCTTTCTTTCCGTCCTTCCTTCCCTCCTTTAGACAACGAATCATCCCAAATTGAGGAGGTGGTCTCTGACAGCAAGATTTAGGATTTTTCCCCATTTACCTCTTTTAGTGAGGGTGTATGTGTATGCTTCTGTGTAAGATTTTGTCTGTATAGCTTTGCTTCCAACATTTGTCCTAAGATTCTTTCCGTCCCTTTTTTTTTTCTAAATAAGAAGTTTTTAATTCAATAACTTTATTATACTTTATTTTATTTTTACTGTCTCTTCTTTCTTTCTGTCTTTTTTCCTTCTTTCCCTCCTGCCTTCCTTCCTCCCTCCCTCCCTCCCTCCTTTCTTTCCTTCTTGCCTTCTTTCCTTCTTTGCTTCTTTCTTTCTTTCTTCCTTCCTTCCTTCCCTCCTTTCCTTCTTTCTTTCCTAATACTTCTACTAATTCCCTCTACTTTTTCTCCCTTTCATCCTGAGCCTGTGGATGAAAAGCTTTTGGTGCTCCAGCCAGGAGGCAGGGCTCTGCCTCTGAGGTAGGACAGCCAACTTCAGGACACTGATCAACAAGAGACCTCCCAGCTCCACATAACATCAAACGGTGAAAATCTCCCAGAGACCTCCATCTTAACACCAGCACCCAGCTTCACTCAACGACCAGCAAGCCACAGTGCTGGAAAACCTATGCCAAACAACTAGCAAAACAGGAACACTACCCCACCCATTAGCAGAGAGGCTGCCTAAAATCATAATAAGGCCACAGACACCCCCAAACACACCACCAGACGTGAACCTGCCCACTAGAGAGACAAGATCCAGCCTCATCCACCACAACACAGGCACTAGCCCCCTCCACCAGGAAGCCTACACAACCCACTGAACCAAACTTAGCCACTGGAGACAGACATCAAAAACAGGAGGAACTACGAACCTGCAGCCTGCAAAAAGGAGACCCCAAACACAGTAAGATAAGCAAAATGAGAAGACAGAAAAACACACAGCAGATAAAGGAGCAAGATAAAAATGCACCAGACCTAACAAATGAAGAGGAAATAGGCAGTCTACCTGAAAGAGAATTCAGAATAATGATAGTAAGGTTGATCCGAAATCTTGGAGATAGAATGGACAATAGATTGGACAAAATGCAAGAATCAGTTAACAAGGACCTAGAAGAACTAAAGATGAAACAAGCAACGATGAACAACACAATAAATGAAATTAAAAGTACTCTAGATGGGATCAATAGCAGAATAACTGAGGCAGAAGAACGGATAAGTGACCTGGAAGATAAAATAGTGGAAATAACTACTGCAGAGCAGAATAAAGAAAAAAGAATGAAAAGAACTGAGGACAGTCTCAGAGACCTCTGGGACAACATTAAACGCACCAACATTCGAATTATAGGGGTTCCAGAAGAAGAGAAAAAGAAAGGGACTGAGAAAATATTTGAAGAGATTATAGTTGAAAACTTCCCTAATATGGGAAAGGAAATAGTTAATCAAGTCCAGGAAGCACAGAGAGTCCCATACAAGATAAATACAAGGAGAAACACGCCAAGACACATATTAATCAAACTGTCAAAAATTAAATACAAAGAAAGCATATTAAAAGCAGCAAGGGAAAAACAACAAATAACACATAAGGGAATCCCCATAAGGTTAACAGCTGATCTCTCAGCAGAAACCCTACAAGCCAGAAGGGAGTGGCAGGACATACTGAAAGTGAAGAAGGAGAAAAACATGCAGCCAAGACTACTCTACCCAGCAAGGATCTCATTCAGATTTGATGGAGAAATTAAAACCTTTACAGACAAGCAAAAGCTGAGAGAGTTCAGCACCACCAAACCAGCTTTACAACAAATGCTAAAGGATCTTCTCTAGGCAAGAAACACAAGAGAAGGAAAAGACCTATAATAACGAACCCAAAACAATTTAGAAAATGGGAATAGGAACATACATATCGATAATTACCTTAAATGTAAATGGACTAAATGCTCCCACCAAAAGACACAGATTAGCTGAATGGATACAAAAACAAGACCCTTATATATGCTGTCTACAAGAGACCCACTTCAGACCTAGAGACACATACAGACTGAAAGTAAGGGGATGGAAAAAGATATTCCATGCAAATTGAAGCCAAAAGAAAGCTGGAGTAGCAATTCTCATATCAGACAAAATAGACTTTAAAATAAGGACTATTAAAAGAGACAAAGAAGGACACTACATAATGATCAAGGGATTGATCCAAGAAGAAGATATAACAATTGTAAATATTTATGCACCCAACATAGGAGCACCTCAATACATAAGGTAAATACTAACAGCCATAAAAGGGGAAATCGACAGTAACACATTCATAGTAGGGGACTTAAACTCCCCACTTTCACCCATGGACAGATCATCCAAAATGAAAATAAATAAGGAAACACAAGCTTTAAATGATACAGTAAACAAGATGGACTTAATTGATATTTATAGGACACTCCATCCAAAAACAACAGAATACACATTTTTCTCAAGTGCTCATGGAACATTCTCCAGGATAGATCATATCTTAGGTCACAAATCAAGCCTTGGTAAATTTAAGAAAATTGAAATTGTATCAAGTATCTTTTCTGACCACAATGCCATGAGACTAGATATCAATTACAGGAAAAGATCTGTAAAAAATACAAACACATGGAGGCTAAACAATACACTACTTAATAATGAAGAGATCACTGAAGAAATCAAAGAGGAAATCAAAAAATACCTAGAAACAAATGACAATGGAGACACAACGACCCAAAACCTGTGGGATGCAGCAAAAGCAGTTCTAAGGGGGGAGTTTATAGCAATACAAGCCCACCTTAAGAAGCAGGAAACATCTCGAATAAACAACCTAACCTTGCACCTCAAGCAATTAGAGAAAGAAGAACAAAAAAACCCCAAAGCTAGCAGAAGGAAAGAAATCATAAAAATCAGATCAGAAATAAATGAAAAAGAAATGAAGGAAACAATAGCAAAGATCAATAAAACTAAAAGCTGGTTCTTTGAGAAGATAAACAAAATAGATAAACCACTAGCCAGACTCATCAAGAAAAAAAGGGAGAAGACTCAAATCAATAGAATTAGAAATGAAAAAGGAGAGGTAACAACTGACACTGCAGAAATAAAAGAGATCATGCGCGATTACTACAAGCAACTCTATGCCAATAAAATGGACAATCTGGAAGAAATGGACAAATTCTTAGAAATGCACAACCTGCCAAGACTGAATCAGGAAGAAATAGAAAATATGAACAGACCAATCACAAGCACTGAAATTGAAACTGTGATTAAAAATCTTCCAACAAAGAAAAGCCCAGGACCAGATGGCTTCACAGGCGAATTCTATCAAACATTTAGAGAAGAGCTAACACCTATCCTTCTCAAACTCTTCCAAAATATAGCAGAGGGAGGACCACTCCCTAACTCCTTCTACGAGGCCACCATCACCTTGATACCAAAACCAGACAAGGATGTCACAAAGAAAGAAAACTACAGGCCAATATCACTGATGAACATAGATGCAAAAATCCTCAACAAAATACTAGCAAACAGAATCCAACAGCACATTAAAAGGATCATACACCATGATCAAGTGGGGTTTATTCCAGGAATGCAAGGATTCTTCAATATACGCAAATCTATCAATGTGATAAACCATATTAACAAATTGAAGGAGAAAAAACATATGATCATCTCAATAGATGCAGAGAAAGCTTTTGACAAAATTCAACACCCATTTATGATAAAAACCCTGCAGAAAGTAGGCATAGAGGGAACTTTCCTCAACATAATAAAGGCCATATATGACAAGCCCACAGCAAACATCATCCTCAATGGTGAAAAACTGAAAGCATTTCCACTAAGATCAGGAACAAGACAAGGTTGCCCACTCTCACCACTCTTATTCAACATTGTTTTGGAAGTTTTAGCCACAGCAATCAGAGAAGAAAAGGAAATAAAAGGAATCCAAATTGGAAAAGAAGAAGTAAAGCTGTCACTGTTTGCAGATGACATGATCCTATACATACAGAACCCTAAAGATGCTACCAGAAAACCACTAGAGCTAATCAATGAATTTGGTAAAGTGGCAGGATACAAAATTAATGCACAGAAATCTCTGGCATTCCTATATACTAATGATGAAAATTCTGAAAGTGAAATCAAGAAAACACTCCCATTTACCATTGCAACAAAAAGAATAAAATATCTAGGAATAAACCTACCTAAGGAGACAAAAGACCTGTATGCAGAAAATTATAAGACACTGATGAAAGAAATTAAAGATGATATAAATAGATGGAGAGATATACCATGTTCTTGGATTGGAAGAATCAACATTGTGAAAATGACTCTACTACCCAAAGCAATCTATAGATTCAATGCAATCCCTATCAAACTACCACTGGCATTTTTCACAGAACTAGAACAAAAAATTTCACAATTTGTATGGAAACACAAAAGACCCCGAATAGCCAAAGCAATCTTGAGATCAAAAAACGGAGCTGGAGGAATCAGGCTCCCTGACTTTAGACTATACTACAAAGCTACAGTCATCAAGACGGTATGGTACTGGCACAAAAACAGAAAGATAGATCAATGGAACAGGATAGAAAGCCCAGAGATAAACCCATGCACATATGGACACCTTATCTTTGATAAAGGTGGCAGTAATGTACAGTGGAGAAAGGACAGCCTTTTCAATAAGTGGTGCTGGGAAAACTGGACAGGTACATGTAAAAGTATGAGATTAGATCACTCCCTAACACCATACACAAAAATAAGCTCAAAATGGATTAAAGACCTAAATGTAAGGCCAGAAACTATCAAACTCTTAGAGGAAAACATAGGCAGAACACTCTATGACATAAATCAAAGCAAGATCCTTTCTGACCCACCTCCTAGAGTAATGGAAATAAAAACATAAATAAACAAATGGGACCTAATGAAACTTCAAAGCTTTTGCACAGCAAAGGAAACCATAAACAAGACCAAAAGACAACCCTCAGAATGGGAGAAAATATTTGCAAATGAAGCAACCGACAAAGGATTAATCTACAAAATTTACAAGCAGCTCATGCAGCTCAATAACAAGAAAACAAACAACCCAATCCAAAAATGGGCAGAAGACCTAAATAGACATTTCTCCAAAGAAGATATACAGACTGCCAACAAACACATGAAAGAATGCTCAACATCATTAATCATTAGAGAAATGCAAATCAAAACTACAATGAGATATCATCTCACACCTGTCAGAATGGCCATCATCAAAAAATCTAGAAACAATAAATGCTGGAGAGGGTGTGGAGAAAAGGGAACACTCTTGCACTGCTGGTGGGAATGTGAATTGGTTCAGCCACTGTGGAGAACAGTATGGAGGTTCCTTAAAAAACTACAAATAGAACTACCATATGACCCAGCAATCCCACTACTGGGCATATACCCTGAGAAAACCGAAATTCAAAAAGAGTCATGTACCAAAATGTTCATTGCAGCTCTATTTACAATAGCCCGGAGATGGAAACAACCTAAGTGCCCGTCATCGGATGAATGGATAAAGAAGATGTGGCACATATATACAATGGAATATTACTCAGCCATAAAAAGAAACGAAATTGAGCTATTTGTAATGAGGTGGATAGACCTAGAGTCTGTCATACAGAGTGAAGTAAGTCAGAAAGAAAAAGACAAATACCGTATGCTAACACATATATATGGAATTTAAGAAAAAAATGTCATGAAGAACCTAGGGGTAAAGCAGGAATAAAGACGCAGACCTCCTAGAGAACGGACTTGAGGTTATGGGGAGGGGGAAGGGTGAGCTGTGACAGGGCGAGAGAGAGTCATGGGCATATACACAGTAACAAACGCAGTAAGGTAGATAGCTAGTGGGAAGCAGCCGCATGGCACAGGGATATTGGCTCGGTGCTTTGTGACAGCCAGGAGGAGTGGGATGGGGAGGTTGGGAGGGAGGGAGACACAACAGGGAAGACATATGGGAACATATGTTTATGTATGACTGATTCACTTTGTTATAAAGCAGAAACTAACACACCATTGTAAAGCAATTATACCCCAATAAAGATGTTAAAAAAAAAAAAAAATCTTCCAACAAACAGAAGTCCAGCACCAGAGGGCTTCAGAGGTGAATTCTATCAAACATTTAGAGACGAGCTAACAGCCATCCTTCTCAAACTCTTCCAAAAAACTGTGGAGGAAGAAACACTCCCAAAATCATTCTATGATGCCACCATCACCCTGATACCAAAACCAGACAAAGATACTACAAAAAAAGAAAATTACAGACCAATATCACTGAAGAATATAGATACAATAATCCTCAACAAAATACTAGCAAACAGAATCCAACAACACATTAAAAGGATTATCCAACATGACCAAGTGGGATTTATTCCAGGGATGCAAGGATTCTTCAATATATGCAAATCAATCAATGTGATACACCATATCAACAAATTGAAGAATAAAACCATATGATCATCTCAATAGATGCAGAAAAAGCTTTTGACAAAATTCAACACACATTTATGAAAATACCCTCCAGAAAGTGGACATTGAGGGAACCTACGTCATATAATAAAGGCAATATATGACAAACCCACAGAAAACATCATTCTCAATGGTGAAAAACTGAAAGCATTTCCTGTAAGATCAGGAGCAAGTCAAGGATGTCCAGTCTCACCACTATTATCCAACATAGTTTTGGAAGTCCTAGCCACAGCAATCAGAGAAGAAAAAAAATAAAGGGAATACAAATTGGAAAAGAAGAATTAAAACTGTCACTGATTGCAGATGACATGATACTATACATAGAGAATCCTACAGATACCACCAGAAAACTACTAGAGCTAATTAACGAATTTGGTAAAGTAGCGGGATACAAAATTAATGCACAGAAATCTCTGGCATTCCTATACACTAATGACTAAAAATCTGAAAGAGAAATTAAGGAAACACTCCCATTTACCACTGCAACAAAAAGAATCAAATACCTAGGAATAAACCTACCTAGGGAGACAAAAGACCTGTATGCAGAAAACTATAAGACACTGATGAAGGAAATTAAAGATGCTACAAACAGATGGAGAGATATACCATGTTCTTGGTTTGGAAGAATCAATAGTGTGAAAATGACTATACTACACAAAGCAATCTACAGATTCAATGCAATCCCTAACAAGTTACCAATTGTCTTCTTTTTACAGAACTAGAAAAAACGATCTTAAAATTTGTATGGAGACACAAAAGACCCCGAATAGCCAAAGCAGTCTTTAGGGAAAAAAAAACGGAGAGGAGGAATCAGACTCCTTGACTTCAGACTATACTATAAAGCTACAGTAATCAAGACAATATGGTACTGACACAAAAACAGAAACATAGATCAATGGAACAAGATAGAAATCCCAGAGATAAACCAATGCACCTATGGTCAACTAATCTATGACAAAGGAGGCAGGGATATACAATGGAGAAAAGACAGTCTCTTCAATAAGTGGTACTGGGAAAACTGGACAGCTACATGTAAAAGAATGAAATGAGAACACTCCCTAACACCATACACAAAAATAAACTCCAAGTGGTTTTTGGACCTAAATGAAGACCGAACACTATAAAACTCTTAGAGGAAAACATAGGAAGAACACTCTTTGACATAAATCACAGCAAGATCTTTTTTGATCCACCTCCTAGAGTAATGGAAATATAAATAAAAATAAACAAATGGGACCTAATGAAACTTCAAAGCTTTTGCACAGCAAAGGAAACATAAACAAGAAGAAAAGACAACCCTCAGAATGGGAGAAAATATTTGCAAATGAATCAATGGACAAAGGATTAATCTCCAAAATATATAAACAGCTCTTGCAGCTCAATATTAAAAAAACAAACAACCCAATCCAAAAATGGGTAGAAGACCTAAATAGACATTTCTCCAAAGAAGACATACAGATGGCCAAGAAGCACATGAAAAGCTGCTCAACATCAGTAATTATTAGAGAAATGCCAATCAAAACTACAATGAGGTATCTCCTCACACCAGTTAGAATGGGCATCATCAGAAAATTTACAAACAACAAATGCTGGATAGTGTGTGGAGAAAAAGGAACCCTCTTGCACTGTTGGTGGGAATGTGGATTGATACAGCCACTATGGAGAACAGTATGGAGGTTCCTTAAAAAACTAAAAATAGAATTACCATATGACCCAGCAATCCCACTACTGGTCATGTACCCAGAGAAAACCATAAATCAAAAAGACACATGCACCCCAATGTTCGTTGCAGCACTATTTACAATAGCTCAGTCATGGAAGCAACCTAAATGCCCACTGACAGATGAATGGATAAAGAAGATATGTTACATATATACAATGGAATATTATTCAGCCATAAAAAGGAACTAAATTGGGTCATTTGTTAAGACGTGGGTGGATCTAGAGACTGTCATACAGAATTAAGTGAGTCAGAAAGAGAAAAACAAATATCATATATTAACGAAGATATGTGGAACCTAGAAAAATGTTATAGATGAACTGGTTTGTTGGGCAGAAATTGAGACACAGATGTTGAGAACAAACGTATGGACTCCAAGGGGGGATAGTGGTGGGGGGTGTGGGGGGGTGTGATAAATTGGGTGATTGGGATTGACACGTATACACTGTTGTGTATAAAATGGATGATTAATAAGAACCTGCTCTATAAAAAAAAAAAAAGGCATGAGCTTCCCTGTGATGCAGTGGTTAAGAATCCACCTGCCAATGCTGGGGACACAGGTTCGAGCCCTGCTCAAGGAAGAAACCACATTCTGCAGAGCAACTAAGACCGTGTGCCACAAAAAAAGAAAAAATAAATAAAGAAAGAAAAAAGGGTCTCCCCACCTTTTTAATGGAAATTGAGCAGGATCAAAGCCACAATACAGAAAATAGATAAAGGTGTAGCTATTGTGGTTGATGTAAGAGTAGTACCCTTTCCCCTCTACATAACCCACATACACTCACTGACCTTCCTCAAACATTTAGGATGTGAAAATAGTTTTAAAATGTCTGTTTAAGCTAAAGAGTGTCATTCTAGGTTCTTGTGAAGAAAAACTGAGCAATAAAATAAGTGTTTTAGATAAAATTAATCTACCGCCGGTATTACTCCCTTGCACCAAAAATACAAAATATAAATCACTGTCCTCTTTGAAATTAAATAATTGACACTGAAACAACTTGAGTAATTCTTCAAGGAATCTTCAAATGATCAACTTCAAATATTATTAGAACTCAGATGTCCTGACCAGAAAAAACAAAGGTTGAAAATGCAGAGAAGGGAACCCTCCTGCACTGTTGGTAGGAATGTAAATTGGTACATCCACTATGGAGAACAGTATGGAGGTACATTAAAAAACTAAAAATAGGGCTTCCCTGGTGGCACAGTGGTTGAGGGTCCTCCTGCCGATGCAGGGGATACAGGTTCGTGCCCCGGTCTGGGCGGATCCCACATGCCGCGGAGCGGCTGGGCCTGTGAGCCATGGACACTGAGCCTGTGTGTCCGGAGCCTGCTGCTCCGCAACGGGAGAGGCCACAATGGTGAGAGGCCCGTGTACCGCAAAAAACAACAACAACAAAAAAAAACAACTAAAAATAGTGCTACCATCTGACCCTGCAATCCCGCTCCTGGGCATATATCCAGAGAAAAACATGGTCCACAAGGATACATGCACCCCAATGTTCATTGCAGCACTGTTTATGATAGTCAAGACATGGAAGCAACCTAAATGTCCATCAACAGAAGAATGGATAAAGAAGATGTAGTGGGGTTTCCCTGGTGGCGCAGTGGTTGTGACTCCGTCTGCTGATGCAGGGGACACGGGTTCATGCCCCAGTCCGGGAAGATCCCACATGCTGCGGAGTAGCTAGGCCCGTGAGCCATGGTCGCTGAGACTGCACGTCCGGAGCCTGTGCTCTGCAACGGGAGAGGCCACAACAGTGAGAGGCTCACGTACCGCAAAAAAAAAAAAAAAAAAAAAAAAAAAAAAAAGATGTAGTGTATACACACACACACACACACACACACACACACACACACTGGAATATTACTCAGCCATTAAAAAGAATGAAATAATGCCATTTGCAGTAACATAGGTGGACCTAGAGATTGTCATACTGAGTGAAGTAAGTCAGAGAAATATAAATATGGTATGATATCCCTTATATGCAGAATCTAAAAGGAAATGCTACAAATGAACTTATTTACAAAATAGAAACAGACTCACAGACTTAGAGAACAAACTTACGGTTAGCAGGGGGGGAAGGGTGGGGGGAAGGGATAATTAGGGAGTTAGGGATAGACATGTACACACTGACATATTTAAAGTGGATAACCAACAAGGACCTGTATAGTACAGGGAACTCTGCTCAATGTTGTGTGGCAGCCTGGATATGAAGGGAATTGGGGGGAGAAAGGATACATGTCTATGTATGGCTGAGTTGCTTTGCTGTGCACCTGAAACCATCACAACAGTTTTAATCGGCTATACTCCAATATAAAATATAAAGTTAAAAATAAATAAATAAATAAAAGGAACGAAATTGGGTCATTTGTAGAGGTGCAGATGGACCTAGAGACTGTCATACAGAGTGAAGTAAGCCAGAAAGAGAAAAACAAATATTGTACATTGATGCATGCATGTGGAATCTAGAAAAATGGTACAGATGATCTTATTTGCAAAGCAGAACTAGAGACACAGACATAGAGAACAAATGTATAGACACTATTGATACTATGTGTATAAAGTAGGTAACTCATGAGAACCTACTGTATAGCTCAGGGAACTCTACTCAATGTTCTGTGGTGACCTAAATGGGAAGGAATTCCGAAACAAGAGGGAATATATATGTATACGTATAGCTGATTCACTTTGGTGTACAGTAGAAACTAACACAACATTGTAAAGCAACTATACTCCAATAAAAATTAATTTTAGAAAAAAAGAAAAATGGCTGAACAAATTAATAGCAAAGATTTTCTTAACTCATGATTAGAAGCTTAATAATAGTGGATTAAATCCCCAAATGGAGTATCCTGCTAGAATAAAAAAGAGAAGTAAATACTTTTTAGAATAATATAAGCAAACAACATGATGATATAGCAATGACATATGAAAACATTATAATGAATCTCTTTAACTAAAAAATGAACATGCCTATGCAAATTATCCACACAAATGGCAGTAAGTAGCAATTATATGATCAAAATCATTAATATTTTAATATTTTGTATTGGGAGAGAAAACAAAATACCAAATATTTCTTAAACTTTGGGGGAGATTATTTATTTAAAAATTTTAAAACAGTATAACACTATAATAACTCTAAAGTAATATTTATCACCACAATCTCATCCTACACACAGATACTACTTGTTTGTCAAGCCTCCTGCAACCCTACAAGCCCACTATGATGTATCTGGCTTCTGGACAAATAGAACACATCATGCCTGTCCTGATCATGTGAAGTTTTTGTCTTGTATATATATCTGCTACTAAATTATAAAATCCATAAGAGCAAAAATCATAGCTTATATCTTTTTGTTTTCTTGCATTACCCACAATGACTGGTTGAGTGATAATCAGTGCTGTTTAGGAAAATGAGCATTAGAGTGAGGGTTGCAAGGTGGATGTTGGCCCCAGTTCTGTCACTAAGGATGTGATTTGGAAAAACTATTTTATCTTTCAGGATTTCAATTTTCCCTTTTATAAAATGATGGCATTGGACTACATATTCTAGGGCTCTTTCAACTTAGTGATTCTATGATTAAAGAAAACTGAATAAATATCTGATGATTGTTTTCTTTCTTATGCATTTTGCTCCTTGAATGCTATCTTATAATTAAAGAAATGTATGGAAAATTGACTGTTATTTGAGGAAATTTACTTTCATCAAGTGACATTACATTTTTGTTTGAGACTAGTGGATAGAGCCTATTTGAACTGAGTTTCTAATAGAGGGGCAACTACATTTTCATGAAAAACTCCTTTCTTATCAATAGCTAGGAGCATTAAGGTAATATATGAAATTTTCAGGTAGATGCTTTTTTTATCATTATTTTTACTCTGAGTACTCAGATGTCTTGGGGAAAGACATGCTAACTTTCTAAGTAGTTGAAAAAGGGAGGAATTTTTAAAAATTTAGTCTTAAGTGATTCAAATCCAGCTCAGAATGTTTACGGCTAATACAGAGCTAACTTCCATATCCTCCAAGCCTACAGAGATAATACTAATAATAAAATACCACTGATGCAGATTAAACTAAATCAGACTCATAATAATCTTTCTTTTACCAAGAAGTCTAAGGGTATAGACACTCTTTTAGGTGAAAATATTTTGTTTGTGGAGCTACCAAAGTCCCAGAAAACCCCAGATGCTGATTGAATTTATAGAATAACCTGCCCTAAGAAAAGTTTTCTGTTTGCTCTGGTTCCACTAAGAAAACAAAGCAGAACCTGACAGGGATATTTAGAGCTGTCAAAAATATGATGCATTGGGCTTTTCTGGTGGCGCAGTGATTGAGAGTCCACCTGCCGATGCAGGGGACACGGGTTCGTGCCGCGGTCCGGGAAGATCCCACATGCCACGGAGCGGCTGGGCCCGTGAGCCATGGCCGCTGAGCCTGCACGTCCGGAGCCTGTGCTCTGCAACGGGAGAGGCCACAACAGGGAGAGGCCCGCATACCGCAAAAAAGAAAAAAAAAATATGATGTCTTCTGAAATTCAAAATTTTCTCTTTGATTTTTTAGATGTGTAGTCTATACTGGTGTTTGTACTGTGAATTCTTAATCTACAACTTTATTTTTCTCTTTCTTTGAAAGATCCTAAGACTTCTTATTCCAATTGAATTACTTAAACTACATGAAAAATTCTCATTTTCAATAATCTGGAATTCCTAATTAGTTTTATTTAAAAGTATAAGTTTAAAACTAAAACCCTTTTACATATGATTGATTTATATTTAGGGACTAATCAATCAGTTAAAAATGGCTATTTGAATTACGAAGTAATTTTGAGAAAAGATTAACTGCTAAGAAGTATTGCAGCTCAATTGGTCAATAGCTGAAATATATAGTGTTTTCTTCAAAATATGGACCATCAAAGAATAACTTCATCCTATCATAAAATTTGTAATGGTGCTTCCCTGGTGGCGCAGTGGTTGACAGTCCGCCTGCCGATGCAGAGGACACGGGTTCATGCCCTGGTCCGGGAAGATCTCACATGCCGCGGAGCAGCTGGGCCCGTGAGCCATGGCTGCTGAGCCTATGCGTCCAGAGCCTGTGCTCCGCAACGGGAGAGGCCACAACAGTGAGAAAACTTGTAATGATAATAAAGCATTTTATATAGCATTATTCAATGCTTAGAAATACACATTTTAGACTAATCTTAGACGATTCTGACCATAATCACCTTTGCATTTTAATTCTATGTCCTTACTTCTTATAGCTTATTCAAAACCTACAGGAATAACGTGTTTTTTTTTTATAGCAAGGTTAACGCTTAGTAGTACAAAGGATAGAAGTTATGTTTACAAATGCATTATTGGAATTCTATTTAAAAATTATTTCCTCTCATAGTCTGCTATAAAAAATCAGTTTTATGGTAAAGGTCAGAATGGGAAACAGAACACTCTGCATTATATTCATACCGTAATGGTGAAACATTAATCTATATTGATAGATTGAGGGAACGTTTTTTATCATATTGAAGTGTGGAAGGTAAGACTCAATGCAGCAGAAAACTAACCTCAGGATGATGGTGTTTTATATTTTTTATTTTATTTTATTTTTATTGTGTTTTATTATTATTAAGCCTCTGCTAAACACTTGTTTCAGTTCCCTTCTAATATTCAAAATTGATGCATGGTGATTTAAAATACAGTTTCTTCCCAAGGCAGTCAGACTTGGAAATACTAAATTCCCTTCATTTATTTTCTTATCACAATGTTAAATTCTCCTGAATCTCAAGTCCAACTTGGCTGAATACACTTGCCAGTCTATTGCCATTGCAGCACATTCTTTAAAAAAGGGAGGGCTTCCCTGGTGGCGCAGTGGTTGAGAGTCCACCTGCCGATGCGGGGGATGCGGGTTCGTGCCCCGGTACGGTAGGATCCCACATGCCGTGGAGCGGCTGGGCCCGTGAGCCATGGCCGCTGAGCCTGCACGTCCGGAGCCTGTGCTCCGCAATGGGAGAGGCCACGACAGTGAGAGGCCCGCGTACCGCAAAAAAAAAAAAAAAAAAAAAAAAAAAAAAGGGAATACACTAGAGAACTAAATTGTCATATATTTCCTTTGATACTGATGTAGACATTGTGAAAAAATCACGTATTTTTTTGTTTGTTTGTATTTTGGCAGCATGTGGGATGGTTCCCCAACCAGAGATTGAACCTGGGCCTCTGTAGTGAAAGTGCTGAATTCTAACCACTAGGGAACCAGGGGACTTCCCAAGAAAAACTGTGTTTTGAACCTGGTGTCTTTTCAGGGACAGATCTTGGACTGTATGATGCTGACAAAGTTAAGTGGCATCAAGGACTCTATTATTAAGTAATTTTTACTTACTGGGCTTGTTAAAGAACTCTGCTTCCTAATAATCAGATTTATATTCTGTCTTTATCAGTTCATATTGCTTACATACAAAGACTCTTTGCAAACTATCAAATAATGTTGATAAATTAATTTGACTGGTGATTTTCCATGCATATTGTAAAGGTTACTATCTGAAGGAAGTTAAACTTTTAAAATCTGGTAATACAATATTCTATCTAAATATTATACTTCAGTTATTCCATACCTTACTCAAGCTTTGCCTTTATATCTCTTCATTTGGCTACAATTCCTCTCCCTTCTCCTAAAAATGCTATACCCTGCTTCCAGTTTTTCATGGGAAAGGATTTGTTATGAACAAATAAAAGTTAAAATTGTAGTTTATGACACGAAATGACATACTTTTTAAAAATGCTTTTAAATTTTGCAGTGCCCACTTAAGTAACTGGAGAGGGTTTGAGTTATTCTACAGCAAGAGCTGGGAAGGAAATAAAAGAAAGTGACAAGTTAAGCTCAGCAGATACAAGGATAGCCAGGCTAGCTTGAGGGAGAGGTAGCTGAGAGCAAGTATTGCTACTCACTGCAAGGTTCATGCACTAAATTTCTGCTTCAAATTTTTACTTTTGAGTTGGTCTATGCCTAAATCCAACAGCAGTTCAGTTCTAATAGCCACCTTTTTTTGTAATATTTTGAATCACATGACCTCAGTAACTTACTGTTCTTCTGTTAAAATGAAGGTAAAATTATTTACTCTCTTTTTAAAGGTGTTAGATTTCATGAGTTAACAGTACTCTAAAGGTGAAAAGTGCTTAATATTACTATTATATATATATATATATATATATATATATATGCATATGTATGAAATGAAGTGAATAAAGAAATCTATAAAAAATACAGCAGCTGTGACATTACTGCCACACAGACATGTTACATTTCCAAGCAGCTCATGGAGATTTAGGCACTGGATTCCATTAACATCAAAGGGTGTCACACAGCTAAATCCTAGCAAACAGCTTGGAAAATGTAAGTGATGTCTTGTTAACTATAGAGTCAATTCAGTATTTGAATTTGTTTAAAGAGATAAATCACTAAACAATAATAAAGCTCTTTTTATTTTCTCCAATTTGAAAAATTTTATGATAATATATTAATCAGCAAGTATTTGAGGAATTCCCAGTCCTTTACTATGATAACGTAAACTTAGCAAGAGAAATAATTATTCAATAAATATTAATGAAAATAAAGTATTTGGATTAGCATATATTTGATAAAAATATACTGTGTGCTACTACCAATTTTGCTCAATATCCTCATATTTCTTACATTTGCAGATATTACTTTGCTAAGACTGCAAGGGCATTTACAATAGCAACAATGAAAAAGATAAAGTACCCAGGAATAAATATAACTGGAATTGTGCAATGGTCATAAGAAAAATATTTAAAATACTTTAGGACACAACCTTAAAGTGGAACAAAGGAAAAGACATGTTGTAATCTTGGATAGGAAGGCTCAACATCATAAAGCTGATGCTTCTCCTTACACTAATATTAAATTTGGTGTAATCCCCAAAACAATAGTAACATTTTTCTAGAACTAGATAAATTAATTTTTAAAGTTCATTTGACCCAACAATCACACTTCTAGGAATATGTATGAATGATATCTGTGCAATGTCATTTATTACAGCACTGTTTACCATTTTAAGAGTGTAGTTAAATCCTGGTATCCATCTACAGGGGACCGTTTATAACAAATAGGATACATCTTATGAATATTTGCTTATATCTACATAAAGAAACTCTGGAAGCATACATAAGAAAACTGAAAGTGATAGCTTATTGAGGCAAAGATAAGTGGGATAGACAGGGACTGGCATGGAAGTAAGGTTTGTAGGTATGTACCTTCTTACATAGTTTTGATTTTTGAACCATTCAAATACATTACCTATTTAAACCCCAAAAACCTAAATTAAAAGAAAAAAGACCAAACACCTGAAAAAAATGGAAAGAGTACTGAATATACATTCTACTAAATGCTATAAATGGTAGTCCTGCCAATATGGTAGAAGTGTTTCAAAAACATATTTGATTTAATGATAATTTGAATTAATCTGTTGAGTTCAGCCATCATTTATCTTTGGCTACTTGTAAGTTGGAGCTGGTTTTCAGAGAAATTATAGAGAAGATTGCTTCTTTTCACCTGAACATCATACCATAGTGCACAATGCAATTGGTTTTGATAACTCTCAAAAGTAGTACAAAACCCTGAACAATATTTTAGCATGTACATATAAACAGATGTTCACTGAGTGACAGCAGGAGGCATAACAATGGACTAAATGATTGAGTTTTGTATAAAAGTGTGGCACTGGCCCCTGTTCTCAAGGTGCTAACAGTCTAAATTTACTCAAAATACTTACTGCTTGCCTTCTATGGGGAAAAACTGCCTTTTTCTTTTCCTATAGTTATTGCAGGCAGAAGATGTAGCAGAATTCAGAAGTGAGAGAATAAAGAACTTAGCAACCACAGTTTCCCTGAGGTTAAGGTTACTCAATTTGGGGGAATTTTATTCAAAAGAGTAAAATGATTAATGTAGCTCAGCATATGACCTGTAATTGAAGACACCTGGCTCAGAGCTTGCTATAAGTTTGATACATGAGGTTCTTTGGCATTTACTGCCATGAAGTTTGAAGGGACCATACTGAAAAGAAGACACAGCAATAAACTTTTGGCAATAATTTCTCTCTCACAGTTTCTGCCAAGCTGGAAAGAAATGTCATTTATATTTCTTAATTAGATTCATTTCCAGACAAATACAGACTTTCTGTAAAAGTTTCTAAACAGCTGTACACATGGAATTAATAACAACACAAAGCACTTATTGAGCCAAGTTGTGAATGAACAATTCAAACAGGGAAATGACAAAGAAATCCAAGAACAGAAAAATGATTAAGGTATGAAAGCAGTTTTTAGAGATGTTTCTGTAAAATAGACATGAATTACAAGGTAGTAATTTCCTTGATGTGGCCAATATGGTTTGGCATTACACTTTCAGGAACACACAGATACATATGTATATGCAATGATTAAGTACAAGAGGGCATTTGGAGCTTCATTGGACAAGCACTGCCTGCTCAGTTGATTTTGGCAATCCTAAGAATAGTTCCAGAATTGTGCCTGTGCTTTAACCATGGATAAGATTCTAGCTAGTGGCCCAAGGGAAGAAAAATATGATGAGCATGTTAAAACACAATCTTTCAGTTCAGCCTTTTGGTTTAAATGGCCAACTACATGTTTATTTAAGTAAGCGTTTATAATATTTACTAAAAACAAAATCAAAAGGAAGATGCATGATATCGCAATGATTTATCTTATTAGTCCTATGTGTCCTACATTAGAAACACATTTACTAAGGACTTAATTATCATTAGAATTGAATCTAAATCTGCCTAAATTTGTTCCTGTGCTCAAGTTCTGATCACATAACTTCACAACATAAAATGTAGTTTTTCACTACTTTCATTAGTTTAAGTCAGAAAATGCTGGTGCAAGAGGGAAAAAAAGTAAATCCTTAGGATCAATGAAACATCTGTTACATTACTTTTTTCTTAAACACTTGTGCTTTAGGATTGATTTAATTGAATATAAATAAAATATATTTATATATAAATATATTATATAAAATACATATGAATAAATATGTATTCATATATAAATATAATAATTATATCTATATAGAGAGAGATAGCACAAACAAATAAAATAAAAGTTCATGTGTAGAAATTCTGTGCAGTTCTGCTTAACTCATTTTTAGCTATATAATCATAATCTGTAGCTTGCATATTAATAGAGTGTCAATTCTGCTAAATAATATATTTTTCACATGAATATACACTATCATTAGAGATGCAAAGGCTTCTAGAGGAAGTAAAAAGAAAAAAGAAAATTTGTTGGTGCTGGGGGAACTGTGCAGTGAAATGTATTTCCTTGCTTCTTCCCTGAGGACTTTTAAAATTTTGCTTTCTAATCTGAGAGGAGAAAATAAATAAAATTAAAGACAGATTGAAGCAACATTATCAATATTTTACACCTTCTTATTAATTAAAATGTTATCAAAAGGTGAACATCTCTGTCTAATTGTTATTGACTTGTGTTTGGCAGATCTATTAACTTCAGTTCCCATGTTAATTCCAACTTCTCTCAAGTTTTCATCCAAACCACATACACACACAGACACACACACATGCACACACACACACACCCTACTCTAGGCCCTCTAACCTATGTGTAAGCTTAGCTGCTCATTCAGTCTTCTCACATAGTCTCTGTGAGAGCAAGTAGATGTAATGTCTTCAAAGTGCCTTGTTATCTTAGCTTAGAACAGTGAAAGGGACTTTCATATATATATATATATATATATATATATATATATATATATATATATATCTTTAAGAATGGATCTCCACTACTTCCATCCAGGAATCAGGTGATGTTCCCTGCTTATTTTAAATTTGAATAAAGATTGATCTAGCAAGTGACTTATATTATAGAATATATTAAATATTTCAATTTTATCTTATTGTTCTTTTAATATGTACATAAGGAAAACTTTCTTCTTCTTAATGCCTACTGTGATAACTTCCGTTGGTGACTAATTCTGTTATTTGCAATTTTATAATTTTTTTATTGTTGTATTGCTTTCAAGAATTTTCCAAAAACGTGAAACATCTTTGCTTTTTTCTCACAAAAATATGCATAATGGTTGGCCTGAAAGTGCTCAATGATCCTCTTTGTCCAGGAAATTGAATAGTAAAAAACACTTCTGAGTCAACACTATTGCCATTTGAAGAACATTTCAAAGGTTTTCCAGGAAAGAGGAAGATTTCCCAATGTAAAGATCTCTGGCTTGTCAATATCCATTGACAATTTCACAATGTGTACAAATTTAATTATTAAAAAGCACAAAGTCACTACAGTTGAAGTGTAGGGCACAAGTTTTAAACAGCACATCTTTTAATATTATGGATCATTTAATTTTCAAACTCAGATATGAGGAACTGCCAAGTAATCACTCTATTAGGATTTCTCATCGTTTTAACTTTGAATTAGACTTATTTTAGGACTATAGAGATTACTACATGAAAAAGAGGCTACTTCAATAGATAAGAAACCCCATAAAAATTACAGCGTGAGGGTGAAAATGCAAATTTCATCACTTGGGATGTGCCACACTAATGCCAGAATGAAATACTTTTATTTTATCAAATACACATTAAAAGGCATAACTTTTTTAGGGGTATATACTTCTAGACAACAACCTAGAATATTCTAAAGTAAATAAATTGTTACTTGAAAATAAAAACATATTTTGTATTGGGAACTGAATTCTGAAGACATAGTACAACCTTTCATAAAAGTAACAAGAGAACAAAAAAACAGGCAAAGAAGCAAAGATATAAAATACAGAAAAAAGCCTGAAAAGTAGTTGGCAACAAGGGAGCAAATGCATTAGCTTATCAAAACACTAACGGCAACCTAGGTATTTCTGTGGTGAAAAATGCCATGGCGGGGGATGGAGATTGAAAAGATATCAACTGAGTGACTTTCAAGTACAAAGATTTAGGATTTGACCTTGCATTTTTATTAGAATGTAATCCCCCACAGAATTCAGTAGTTATTTCTATGTTCAGTGGGTGATACTGAAAATGTTACCATATGTACTGTAATGAAAAGGATTTGCTCGTAGAAAAAGTACCGTTAATGTATTTAAGTACTGATAATAATGTATGTGTGTTTGTGTGTGTGTGCCATTGTAAGCAATCAAATCAAAGCAGCATTTTAATATTTTTAATCTCTAGATTTTAGAAATTACTATGATACTCATTTCAAAACACTCTGCAAGCATATATTTTAAAACATTCAAATTTTTCTTTCTAAAGCTAGGAAGTACTCATGACAGCAGAGCATATTGTCCTGGTGAATCCTGTTGGCAAAATCAAACTGTTCTAAAGGCTGAATTACTAGGAGAATTGGAAAGTATGATCATCCAATTGGCCGACAGCCTAGTAATGGAGATGATGGAGCAGTTGGAAGTTAAAACAGGAGTCTCAAATTGTCCTAGGATATAAAATGAGGGGGAAATAAGACATATTTCCACACCCTGATGCTTTGTATATTCCTTTAGGAAGAAAGAGAAAAGCGGACTACTGCTCACATGTAGCTAGATATCCTCAAAGTTAGATATGTGTTAAATCTGAGTAACACATGTATGTCAGAGGGCATCAAAGGTTTTTAAAACAAGGAATGATGGTTCCAAATCTCGTTTTTATTTAAATATCTACTAGAAATAGATTCAATAATGACTGTTAAACTTATCTCTATTATATATATATATTTCAAATATTTTTCAAAGGAAAGGTTTGATAAAATATTACTGTCCGTTTTTTCAGTTATTTGAGCCAGTATGTGTGGGATGTTAACCAAACAACTATGGTGAATATTTTTCAAAAGCAAAAATAAATAAGTGGAAAGGAATAAAGCTTTATGAATAAAAAATTCACACATAATTTATGTTTAATAAAAACAGGCAGATTTAGGAAAAAATAAAGTCATGAGTTTAAGAAAATGTGTATTAAATTATTTGTACCAAGTAATAACCTCACTAAATGAGGAATGTGGACATTTTAATATACTGCACCAAAATGAGTTTTAAAATTTTTAGAGAGTTAATCTCTTTCATATCACCATATATTTGTCCTACAAATGCTGATACACTGGAAAATTGAGTCACTTTCTCTCATAAATCTGAAGATGTCCTATGTCTCCTTTTTGCTTCACTGGACACTTAGCATTCTTGGTGTCAATCTGCAACTAATTCTCCAAGACTACCACTTTTCACACAGATATATTCCTAAAGAATTTACAGTTGAAGGTCTGTGTACACATGAATGAGTCTCTAGAAGGAACAGTGATTAGGTATGAAATCATATGAGACATTTGCGCCTATCTACTTCTCACGGCGCCAGGGGTTCTTTGTCCCAAGAATAAGGGTAGTTTCACTGAGGAAATTCTTACTACTACTGCGGAACCCATTTGTCCGTATCTTAAATGATTTATTCAAATATGGCCCAACTTACATTGACATAGTAATAACTTTCTTCTCTAGTTCAAACTGTACACAACATTATCTCATAATTAAAATGTTTTCTTCTTGCTAAGATGGTTACCTGGTTTAAAATGTGCAAATTATGCTGAAAGAGAAAAACAGTGAAATGATACCTATTCATTAAAGCACATTTTCAAATAGATTCTTGTTCTCACTCTTCATCATGTGAAGGTGAAAACCTAGCCCCTTGGCTTGGAATAGTCACAATTCTCCATATGCATAGAGATCACTACTATCTCCATTTGTACTCCTTAGAGAAAGACCAATGTCTTCAGTGCGTTAACTTGTCAGGTCCTGAAGGATATAAATTACATTTCCTTGCCTGCTGACATATTGGGCAATTATATAACCACATCAACCTACCTAGATTTGAGAATAATTATGTATAGAGCTGAAAAATGCAAAGATAGACATATCTGACAACAGAGAAGACAAGAAGTCTGAGAACAAATCTATACTGGCAGCCTAATCTGGGAGTTTAAATGGAATATGCAAAGAGTTGTAAGGATGTACTTCACAGCCTTCTGCTATCGTTGTTGGATTCATAACTCTGCAGTCTTCTAAATTGACTTCCTGTTTTAAAAACTAGAAATCCCTGAACCACTTGATCGACTGTAGAAAAGAAAAGAAAGAAAAAGCAAAAACCTCACTAAAGCATTACTACTTATGTTAATATGATAGCAACTCAATTTATTCAAGTGTTGATCAATGCTAAACAATCAGAGAGGTTCATGAATTATGTATTTCAAGAAATCCTGGTACTTTTTAGTGGAATGTCACAAGGTTAACCAACTGGTAGACATGGGTTCCCTTGGGCACAATTTCAGATGCAATGCTTACTATTCTAGTCGATGGAAGAACAATATCAAAATAGAGCTTTGTTTGAAATACATAATGAACTGCTCTCATAAACCTCAACCTTCAGAAATCATTATACATGAGAGTTTGATACTGCAGACAATTACCAGACCTCCACTTGTCTGGCAGTATCATCTCTTGTTGCTTTGTCTGTTCCTTAACCATGTCTCAGTAATTATTGATAGCACAATTGTCATAGATTGCCCTGTTAATACAAATGCATTAGCAATTAAAACAACTTGTTATGTATTCCCTACTTCAGGGGTCTCTAGTCTACCTCAAGTCTGTCTCCATTTCTCAGTAATGCTTACTTTTGAAAAACCTGAAGGCCTAACCTCCACTTTCTTATGTCTGTCTCACTCACATAACTATTTCCCCACTTTTCATTTTTATGTGTATTCATGTCAGTAGCCCTTTACCCTACCATTTTAAAATCCAGGACAATTACCTTTGAAGCTAAAGTTGGAATATCAATATCAAAACTGACATTTTTCTGGGTGTTTGTAAAAGCTGTCAACTAATGAGGTTAGAAACTTAAATAACCCATTAACTCTTAAGACTATCTGGAACCCATTTTTGCAAGGAGTTCCTCTCATGCAGCCCTTATTATTGGAAACATTGCCATTATTCATAACTCTTTGAAAAATTGCATTGTCATTAGCTTATCATGTCCTCAATAAAATGGTGGCAGTGTATCTAAACTGTATCTGAAAGTATTCAATTCTCTGTATAGCTCTTTATACACTCAATGGTAAATCTTGACATTTCTAACATCTACCACTCTTAGCAATGCCATACAATCAGAGTCTATTCTTTCCAAATGTGGTTCAAAATAGAGACTGTAGAAAAAAATGAATGAAGTAGCTATGTGACTCCACCAACATTATAAGGAGATACTGATCTTGAAGAAAAATGGGAGCAAATTGCAAAAGATTTATTGCAATAACAATAAAATGCTGAATCAGTCTCTGAGCAGTCTGTCAATTCACTTAACCAAACCTTAAATCACCTGCTGTCACATGTTTATGCTACATCCCCTTCTAAACAAGCAAGAAAAGGCTGAAGAAAACAACTTATTTAAGGTAGGCATGGCCCCACTACCCCCAAAGGAATGTAGAATATGGGCTTTTATTTTATTTTAGTTGTCCCAGTAAGCTAAGTTCAAGAGACCATGAAACATTAAAAAACGTAATGACACTAATACCATAATTATATATAACCATATGATGCAAAAATGATTTAGCATCTACCCATATTGTTCAGAAATCAAATGAGTATACAATACTTATATTGTTAATTATTTAGGAAGATTACCTGTTCTTCAGTTTAATGAGTGGATACCATAATTCTCTCTGCATTAAATCACGTTATTGTCTCCTATATTATGTGTATAGTTATATCAGAGCTTATAATTGCCTTGCAAATGGTTTATATTCAAGGTGTAGAATTGGAATACCAACACGTTTATGCTTCTCATGAACAATACTTAGGACATATTTGCACATATCTGAAAGGATTATTGCACACTGCCTAGTAATAAGAAATTGTCTTCAGATGTTCAGATGTTTTCTCATCCCAAGGGTTATTTCATTCTTCATTCTTCTCTTTAGTGAAACAACCTGTCCTAGGTTTTGTTTTGTTTTGTTTTGTTTTGGCAATTTCTTCTTTTCTGGTATCTGGCCATAACAATGCGAAAATACTATTAGGACACTAATATATGAATGTGTTACTTTAAGATGGTGGTATTTTGTGGGACACTACAAAGATCTCCAAATTTAATGGATCTGCCAAAGAAAAATAAATAGTCCTAGGGAAGTAGAGGGAAAGAAATCCCAAGTCTGATAGAATTGGGGAAATAATATAAAAAGTTATTGGAGTATTTTCCACTCAATTCACAGAAAGAAACACACTTTGCACTAGGGAAATCCAGTCAGTTACTATCTCTCTACTTTGGCATTCTGATGTGAATCTATACGATATTTCCCAGATGTAAAATGGCTCCTCCAATCACACACTGACTAATAAATTGAAAGTGTCTTTGAGCTTTAGAGCATGATTTTGAGGAAGTGTAATAAGCAAAAGTAATTTCTCTTCTTATAGCCCGTTTCATACTTATTTAAAATGAGAATTGTCAGATAATTCACGGACTAACTAAACGAGCAGACGTGCATATGAGTTCCCAATGATTTCCTAAGACAAGGTCAAAGTATTGAAAAAAAGAGAATTCCTTAGAAGGGGGAATATCTAATACTTAATCTAAAATAATGACATAAATGTTACCATTGTTTTTTAAAAAAATAATAACAAAAAAGGGATAAACTGCTGCAACTATTAAGACAATTGAAAATAATATTCAAAGGAGAAAATGTGTTGCTCAGAATTATATGGCCGAATGATTCTATAACCATGCAAATTTATTAAATCCATTTAATCTCTTACTTTAAATGTAGTTTTTATAATGATATATATATATTTCCACATTTACTTCTACTGAATATGGCTGACATAACTTTAAATTTCCATGAAATGTAGTCAAAACTAGAAATCTCACACTCAAAATTATTGGGGCTTTAAGAAAACCTAAGTGATCAAGACCTTCTTTATGCAGTTAAGTTGCTTATTAAGCAAGTAAGAAATTTCAAACTAATTAAAATCAGCATTCTTTAAATTCCATTAATCATTATTTGCCATTGCAAGTGCATATTTGGAGGGCAAAACAACAGTAGACATGCTATAAGATGAGTAGCTTTTTCAGCTAGCTTAGTCATAATTCTAACATTAAATGATGAAGAAGAAGTTGAACAAAAATATGGAAGTAATTATCATGATTTGATTAGATATGAACCGTGAAAATTCATCTGTCACAAAATATACGTAATATATTAAAACAAAGAAATGTGTGAGGTTATCTTTCTCATAATTCAGAAATACCTAAAAAAGAAAAACTTGTACTTTTGAGAGCAGGAAAATAAGAAGTACAAGGGGGCAAAATGAGTATGTCCTCTAAAAAAACTATGTTTTACAGTTTATTATTTTGAGGTTCAGGTAGTTTCTTAACATCAATAGATAAATTTTCATAAACATCATTTCTAATTAGGCAGTTATCACCATTTCTGTGGCCTAAAGAATAATCCCCTTTAGAAGATACTGTAAGAAGAAGTCGAGTCCCTAATTAACTTTTAAGTTTCTGGATCCTTAAAAGCATATTTAATGTTAATATGCATATGATTAATAATAGTAATTCCATATTATTATTTGATATTAAAATCCATAAATAGTACATGCCTTTGTCTTTGATATTTTTTAATCAGCCATAATATAATTAGTATCAAGTAATCTTCAAACAAAATTTTCCTTACTACTTTTAGTATAAAAGAGAGTTCAACAAAAATGTAAGACATATGTAATATCTAATAGCTAAAAAAAGCAAGAAGAAACAGGTGAAACTAATTTAATATATTTAACCCTATATATTGAAAATATTCTCATTTCAATGTCAATCAAGGGGATTAAGAGGTACAAACTATTAAGTATAAAATAAGCTACATGGATATATTGTACAACACGGGGGATATAGCAAATACTTTATAATAACAATTAATGGAGTATAACCTTTAAAATTGTGAATCACTATACTCTATACCTGTAACTTAGATAACATTGTACATGAATTATACTTCAATATAAATTTTTAAAAAATTATCCATGAGATATTTTACATTGTTTTATCCATACCAAGTGATCAAAATCTGGTAAATATTTTATACTTATAGCACACCTTAATTCAGACTAGCTGTATTTCAAGTGCTCAATAGCCACACATGACTACTAGCTACCATACTAGCCAGTACAGGTGGAAAATATCCTCTGCAGTGGTATTTTAGTTTTGATAGCTATAAGTGAATGAAGCCTGTGGAGTCCCAGCTCTGTGTTATTTTTTTCTTTCTTTCTTGCATAGGTGCTATTTGAAAAGAAAAAAAAACTGTTCTGACCATAACTTAACATTCCTTCTTTAGTTTTCAAAGTCTCAATATGCCAGATGTTAGAATTTCTTTGGACTATTTTTTTTGCTTCTACAATATGAAGGTGGGGGGTTGTAAAAGATTTAACATAGCTGAGCACATCCCGTTAAGTAATGGCAGAATTCCAGGGTAAAAGAACACAGGCAGCCATGGCATGTGGGTGGCATTTATTTTATTTTATGTTTTTTGCAACCAAGTTAAGAAGAAAATTTAGAGAATGAATTTCTATCACAAGAGGAGTAAGATTGGAGGTGGTGGGGGAGGTAGTTTTAACTTCAGTCTGCATAACCTAGTGAAAGGTTAATTTTAACTCCAAACAATTAGAGCTACATGTAACAAATAATATTTATCTTATATTAATAAAGAAATCTATGGCCAAATGAGTAATTGACTCAGATGGTGTTAAAGAAAGCAAGTTCATTTATAATCAGAACTACAGCTTCAACTACAGCTTCAAGCAATCATATAACTATATCGACCAATGCAATTGTGTAATGACTCTTAAAAACCCTCTTAAGTCATGATGAGTTCCAACTCTGGTAGTAAAACCAGGTACCTGTGATCCTCTAGAGGTGCAATTACTGCACGCTAGCTACACACACCCGCCAATTTTCTTATTACTATGGTCAAATCTCTTTTAATTTTATAGGTATAAATTATTAAAGTCAAAACCTTTGATCTCTTGTTAATATTAGACTATTTCAATGAAGCAAGATGTTCAGAAGTTAATTCAATCATATTAACTGAACACTTCCAAATTCTCCAAAAAACTAGACCGTTTTGATTAAAAAGGGGGTGACCACAAGAATGTTCCAGTAAATTACGTAAATAAAGTAAGCTACTCATATGGTTTTACCAAAAGCGTCTTTCCTCAGTAAGATGTCTTTTGTAAAGTAGTGGTTATCACATATTTACATTTTCAAATCAAGTAAAACAAAATTTAATTTGGTGTTGAGAAGGAGGCCTTATGAATTTAAAAGGAATGTAAAGTCTAACACAACACAAAATAATGGTTAGACAAACTTTTAGAGTTCTTTTGACCTTTGTTAATGCAGATATAAGAAACAGTGCTGTATAAGGGAAATTTATACTTAAAATTTGTAAATTTCCTAGTTTGTAGTTTACATGACTATTTATTTAAAATTCCTCTCATATTTAAAAGAGACAAAGTGTTATATTTTTTTCTGGAGTTTAAAGCAATGCAGAAAAAGTGCTATTTAGATTAGTTTTCAAAGTCGAATTTTCCTTGAAGTTGCAATTTTGTAAGTTTGCTTCAATTTATTTCTTGGGTTTATTCTACGTTGTTCCTAAATGGGCACACAGCTTAAGTTAGGTGCAGCTTTCAAGGTTGGAATACACTTCTCTTAACCAATAGTGTGAGCCAAGATACCATTACAGTAAGGTTTTCATGAGACACAATGTCAGCACTTAGTAAAATTTAAAAATAAGTAATAGATAGTAAACTAAAGAACTGCATACTTCATGTAAATTTCTGGTGGCTCCTGCCACTTCTGACACAATTCCATACACCCATATATTTCCTAAATAAATGTATCATACCTGACAAGATACCCATTTCTAATATTACAATATTAGTGTTAACTGTGGTCATTCATAGTGTTAATATGATCCAGGCCGGCAACCATAACTATGGTCCTGTCATCTAAGCACTGCTGTGATCCTGAACCATTTAAAATCTGTGTTCCTCTAAAATTATTTAGTTATATAAAGTGTTATCATATAATAGCAGCTCAAGACCAAATATTTTGAACTGCTTAACAATGTTTATTATTTTCCCTCATTCTTTCTTGCAATTATTAATTTATAATTTCTATTAATATTAAACATGTGAGAAAGTATCATCTTTTACCAACACAGAAGAAATGTGTCCAAGTTTACTTTTCATATATAGACCACTGCATTTTATCATTTTCTTGAGAATGTGGAATGCCTTAGTATCAGCAATGTCAACAATTCAAAGGACCTTAGCATTTTAGTGTGAGAAATACATTGGATAAAAATCTGATCAACCACCTCACTTGAAAGATGAGGAAATGAGGTTAGTAGAATGGAGAAGTCCATTTTACAAGGTCACACTAGGTAGAAGCTGTGGCTATACAAGGCAACAAGTGTTCCAGTACTAAAATCAAGACACAATACTGTTGTTTAGATATTCTGAAATTAGCAAATCTTCATGGTTCACATCAGTTACCTTACTTAAACATAGTACTTGTACATGTTTAATTTTGGTGGTAAATATATTGACTTAAACAACTATCAGGACTTGTTTTTCCAAAATGGCTTCCTATTGCATGGTCATACACACAGAAACTTGACAGCAAGTTTCTTATTTCATTTATATATAACACTACTGCTCCCAAAGATGAATGCAAGCTCTCATATCTAATATACTTCATTCTTTTACTTATTTGATGAGCTCTAATGCTTCACATATCAAACTTCACATATTCATAGTTATATATTTCAAATACATTGCAAAATCCCACTGCATCTTCTTTAAATTCTGCAATAATTATGCTATTGATATTGCATATTTGTGAAGGTAATTATTAGTTTTTTTAGTATAGTGAAGAAAAAATTGGAAAGCCTAGAAAAGCTTCTAGTTGTTAAAATACATTTTTCTTCCACTTATTTTCAACCTGAGATTAATAGCCCATTCCATCACCTGTTAATATCTCTGCAATTATTAACAAACTTAATAAAAATTTGTATACTCTTCTGAATTAATCTTAAATAATAATTCATATTTTTATAGGCTCTTAGTCATGTACTATGTTTCACATGCAGTGAAATTACTCCAATTCAAATCATCTGCCCACTTGCTTTAACTATCACTGATTGACATTTCTTTACCTCTTTCAAAAGCAATACCCCTAAGCACATTCGTCTTTTTAGGATGACTTATAAAGTACTTCAGTTATTATAACTATCCTATCATATCACATATTTTGAAGTACTCCATATTATCCTTGTGACAACAAGAGCAAAGCTTATCACACCATTAACTTCATTTCCATGACATTCAGACAAATGATTTTAGATGTTAACATGCACATCAGCAATTTACATAGTTATGTCAAAGAAATACAGAAGCCTCCTGGAGATTGCTAGTTTAATTTATTGAAGAAATAATAATTTCTCAAAGGTTAGGTGTGTATATATGCAAAGATATGACTCATATGGAAGTACGCTTACCTACAAACTGAATGAAGTCTTCGTTAAGTGTTTGAAACATATCCAATCTTATTTCCTCTCTATATCCCAACTCCTCAAGCGTGTGAGAGCAGAATTGTATCAGACAGACCTGAGTTTCAGTCCTAGCTTTGTCACATACTAGATCTTCAACCCTGGGAAAACTGTTAAATGATTCTAAGTCTCAGTTTCTCCATCAGGGAAACAAGGGTAGTAAATAGTACCTACCCCAGAGGGTTGTAACAAAGATAAAATTAAATAAATGATGTAAGGCACTCAGCCTGTCAGATATTTTTGCTTTTTCTAATCAAGCTATTCCTTATAGTATTCATAAGACAACTTGTTTTTCATCTATTGTGCCATTATTTGAGCAGTTGCTGTAAATTAAATAGACATCATATAATAGTCATCGCTTAAGACGAAGTCTGGATCTTACCTCTTCTATGTAGCCAGTATCCAATTCTGTGTGTGTGTGTGTGTGTGTGTGTGTGTGTGTGTGTGTGTGTTTGTGCATCTTATTGGTTCAGCTAAAGCTGAAGCAGTATGTTATTCTCTAATTTCCAGTGCCTTACATATTAGCGCTTAATTATATATTAGATCATACTAATGATGATGTGTCTGTGTGCATTTTATCTTACCAATTAGACTGTAAGTTATTAGTGAATTGGAGTGAGTCATAGATCTCTCTTGTAGTCACAATGATTAGCCACATAGTAAGTACTTAATTGATCAACATTAGATGAATTATGTATTTGGTACAAGTTCCCCATATCTATCTCACTCCTCATATATCATTGTCATATGCGTCCCTCACAATAGAAAATGAATTTTGAGAGGAAAACATGCACAGGTGTACATGAGACACAGGTGTTTCATTTTCCTGACATATTTTTGGTCAGAGTCAATCCCTCTCTCTCCCTCTCTCTCTCACCCTCTCTCTCTAAATTTCCCAATAAGGTATTCAAGCACGGTTGCATCTAGGTTTTCTGGGCCCTGAAAATTATGTGAGAGACACTTTTTTAGTGTCTTAATATTATTATTTTAATAATATTATTTTTGAAATTTTATAAAAACGTATGATCCATGTGACACATTGAAAGGAGAGCAACCCCCTCTAGGACTTAAATGAGTGTTGTGCTTTTATTGGTATCAAGGTAAATCATTGTCTGCATTCAATAGTTGCTCCTGGTAAAGTTCCCAACTTGTGTTGTCATCTCCAAACTCTTCTACTCCTTGATAACAAATGATATTGAAGGGGAATTTTTTTTCAGCTAAAATGTTGTTCTCATTTGACTCTTTTTTAGTGTTAGTTAATTTTATCATTTTGACAAAAATGACATCAACAACAGCAAAAAATATCAACTTATTATTTGAAGACATCTGTATTTGTTTCCTATCACTACTGTAAAAAATTTACTTAGTTTAAAACAACACAAATTTATTATCTTACAGTTTTGGAGGTCTGAAATCTGAAATAGATCTCATGGGCATAAAATCAAAATGTCAGTAGAATTGCATTCCTTCCTGGAAACTCTAAGGGAGAATCTGTTTCCTTGCCTCTCTCAGCTTCTAGAGGCCACCCACATTCCTTGAATCATGGTCTTCTAGCAATTTCATAGTCAGGAGGGTTGGGCCGAGTCTTTGTCATACTGCCATCTCTGGTTCTCCCTCTTCTGCCGCTCTCTTCTACTTTTAAGGATCCTTGTGATTACATTGGGTGCACCAGGATAATCCATAATAAACTTCCTATTCTTTTTTTTTTTTTTTTTTTTTATGGCTGGCATGCAGGATCTTAGTTTCCTGACTACGGATCGAAACTGCGCCTCCTGCAGTGGAAGCACGGAGTCATACCTACCGGACCTCCAGCGAAGTCCCTAACCTTCTTATTTTAAAGTCAGCTAAAGAGTAAGTTAAACTACGTCTGCAACCATAATCCTCTTTTGCCGTGTATCTTAACATATACACATTTACCAGAGATTAGAATGTGGACATCCTTGGTGGGTAGACATTATTCTGCCTACGTTCTCTGGGAAATCATTGAGCAATAATTAGAACCCATTCATGTAAATTTGTCATTAAATAAATAATATGAATTACAGTTTCTGGGTCAGTGATTCATTCCTTCATGCAACAATTACAATTATCTCTATTAACAGTAGTTCTATAAAGTTGCTGTGAACACCAAATTAGCAAATACTGAATCCTTATTCCTAGGGGAAGCATGTGTGTGAGTGTGTGTGTATATATGTGTGTATATGTGTGTGTGTGTGTGTGTGTGTGTATATGCTATTGTACATGTACATGTACATATATATATACACACATTTCTGGAGATCTTTGTCCAGCTCTTTCATGATCTTGTACACACACACATCTATCCATCCATCTATCTATCTATCTTTCTTTCTTTCTTAGGCCTAAATACAATTCTTCCTAGCAGATTCTATTTATTTTACAAAAGAGAAAAGGACATTCATACATGTTAACTGACTTGCCTGAGGACAACCATTAACAGGTACCAGAGTTGAGATTTAAATCCCATTCAACTGGCCCGAGTCAGAGCTCATACTACACTGCACTGACCCCACTATTCCCATCTTATGGCCATTTCTTAGAGCTGAGAGAAGGCAGAAAAGTGTCTGGTGGATCTCAGCTGGGAACGTGCACACCAGCAACTCAAAATTTCACCACTCCCTGCATGTCCACAAATGACTGTGAAAATGCCACAAGTATTGATTTGGGGGGTACAAATAAATTTTAGTGAAGTGTATTTGCAAATACAGACTCTGTTAATAATGAGGATCAGCTCTATTTTCTAAGCACCTACTGTGCAGCAAGCTCTATTCTAGGTTCTAGAAAGAGACAGATTCCTTGTTCTTAAAACGCAGGGAGATAAGTCAGAGAATAAGAACGTAGGTGGATAGATAGATAGATTGATAGAGATATGCATGGAAGTTCTATATGGGTATATGTGTGTGTGTACAAGATCATGAAAGAGCTGGACCAAGACCTTCAGAAATGAAAATATGCAAGAATACACTGAATGACAATGCCAATGAAACAGCCATGTAATCTCATTTTCCCTAACCTTGAACAATTTAATTTTCTCTTTCTATTCCCGACAAGTAGGCTTAGGGGAAAAAAAAATGAGTAAGGCTTAACACAACTCTGAAGAATTAGCATAGTCAGCTGCTCAGCTGAGCAAAAGTTTTAATGTGAAGTACTGTTAATTGGGAGAGTGGTACCATGCTATACAGACAGCCTTGCTGTTACTTTTTATAACTGTTCTCATTCTGCCAAAAATCCTAAGAATCACTCATTAGCAGCCTTAAAACAACTTGAAGCTGGTACCCCCTGCAAATATTACAAACAGGTCTCAAGAAAACTTATCTAAATCAACAACACTTGTAAACACATATCTAATGTTGAATTTCAAAAAGTAAAGCAAATGGTGCCCAAAATGAGTATACTATCTATACAAGTAAAAAAGGAAGAAGAGAAAGAAAGGATTTAAGCTTTCTGTACTATTGGGATTCAGCTACATTAGATAAAACATTTTATAAATATTTTGCAATGTGAGCAGATCTTTGCAATGCTTAAACTGAAATATTGTAAGGATGCCAAATCTTCCAGCATCTCCATTTTAAAAGAAAAAAAAAGAAGTTCAATTTTCAGTAAAGAGCCATATTTATTCATAACTGAATATGATTATTACAAAATTAAAATAAAGGTGAAGGCTTAGGAATACATATATTTCTGCTCAAACATCAGATGAGAATATGAATTTTTCTAAAGCATGCAGGAAAGAGCCAAAATAGTTTTAATAATCTATTGAGTCCACAGGGAAAAATTACTCTACTTTGTTTCCAGGAACAAGCATAGTGCTTGAGAACAGTAATAATAATATTTATAAGGCACTCATTTTCCTTACTGAGGGACTCAAAATATGACAGTTCAAATATGACCATAAATAAAAATTTAACCTTTTTATTACTATAATGAAAAATTGTGAAAATGTTTGATTAGGTTTTTGGAGGTCCAAAGTCTTAACGAAAATAAAAGTATTCCTGGTTTTGCCAAATTGGAAGTATTTAGCTCTAAGCTTTAGTTTAAATTCCTTCAAGAAACTAGCACAGATATACCCCTATGTATTTCTTACTTTTTTGGAGTTTATGAACTATATGCTAAGGTAGGATTTATTTGACCAGTTTATTTTCACTTAACGTCTCTTTTCCTCTCCCCTTCCTTCCTTCCTTCCTTCTCTCTCTCTTTGTTTTTGAAACATTTGTTATAAGCAGCCAACAGGAATACGGACTGCTATGGAAGCAATGAGAAATACCTTCTTCCAAATGACATTCCCAGTATTATATAGTTCTATATTGATGGAGCTAGAAGGAAATAAATTTCATGAAGTTCACTGTCCTGGTTTTACAGTTAAGGAAGTTGAAGTGCATGAAGTGGAAACAATTTCACAAACGTCACGTGGTGATACAACAATAGAATTAAAGCTAGAATAACTATTTCCTTACTTCTGCTCAGGTGTCCCTTCAATTGCATTATGCTGTCTTCTATTCATGCAATAGGGGTGCACTGACTGCTTACTATGGGCCAAGAATCATGAAAAGACTATGGAAAAATTGCATGAATCGTCTACAAAGTTTACTATGATCATGGGGCTGGTTCACCTCTTTGTACTCAAGGTTTCCAGATTAAGATTTAAAATGATAGTAATTACAATTTAATTTTAGACATGTGGAACAACTGCTTATGACTTAAGTTATGTATGAACTCATCAAAGAAAGTTGCATGCTAGGGTTATTGTTTTCTGGCCATAATATCAGCTATATGTAAGTAGCTATATATGTCAGAAAAAGACTCTTGTCATAATATGTACCACCAATAAAAGGATGAGAGCAGTTAATGGCTGTGGAGAGTTCTGAAAAGCTGTCTAGGACAGTGTATAAACGTTATGAGGACCAGGAACAATTCTGCCTTGTTCACCATTATTCCTTTGTACCTAGCACAATTCTTTGCCCATTGTAGGTGCTAAAGAGTTTTGTTGTTTGAATGATATGTGTGAAAAGCTATACCAACAAGAAAAATTAAAGACAATGAGCCTATTTCATTGAACACCACTGTTTTAGACCATAGAGGGAGTTTATGAAATTATTTCTAATATTTCAAGTGAAAAGAGCTTCTTTATCAAATAAGTCTATTCCTCCCAAAAGATTTTCAGCCCGTATTTCTAACACACTAGATCTAACTTATCCAGGAGATCATTTGAATGCACAGAGGTAGATTTTTGTGTACTTTTAGTGCCAGAAAATAAAAACTGAGGATTTAGAAATTTTGAGTAAACCCAGCTGGGCAGATGTCAATTTTATTGTATTTATGTATTCAGCTCAGAATATTGTGTTAGCTGGCAGGAAACAAAAAAAGCTAAATGCCAGTAAAAATAAATGACTCAAATAGGGTTTTACTGAAATAATGTAATTTGAAGATTTTACATATTTGATGAGGAAACCCTCAGTCCCACAAAGGCTATGGGGCTCCAATTATATTTCCCTTTTGATGTAATTCTGCCTTTATGATGCTGATCCTTTTCCAACCCTTTTAATACATCTGTTCCACATTGTGAGCATCAAAGTCTGATCTCAGTAAAATCCAAAAGAGGAACCACTTAATTGATCACAGACCTTACTGGAAACATTCCCAAACAAACTATAGCTGGGTCCTTTGCTTCCCTTTCTGGGTGATAAATATTGGCTTCTCACTACATTGCACTAGGAATGATTTCTAAGTTTGGCTCATCTTCATTTGATGATGACAATAACAAACAGTTGCTGTGGTCTTTCATTGGTTTTCTCTCAGAGACAGGCAAAATGTTAGAAAAAGAACTCGTGTAAAATGATGCATAACCTTTTTAGAGACCATAAATATGCTGTCATTGGAACCATGTTTGAGCTAGATGTTAACATATTCACTTACACAGACTTCCTTTCTCTTCATCTTTTACCATAAGTCTCTCTAACACCTCCTTTGCCAATTCAGAGAAATAGTTGTAGTTACAAGGATGGTGCCACATGTCTTCCAACTGGGTTGATTTCACTGAAGTCTTATTATTCCTTCATTTCCAGAATAAAAAAATGGGATACCAATAAGAAGTCATTCACACCTTCTTACAGCCTCTGATTATAAATATGCTATCCACTATGCCTTTGTACACAAGTTCATAATGCAGTGGAAAAAGAGTCATGGCCTACAGTGGATATACCTGAAGCATGGATTTGTCTTTACTAAATGTATAGCTTGGGGAAATTGGTAATACTGAAGTTCCATTTACCCATTTGTGAAATGAAAAACTTGATAGTTACTCTCATGACTTTTTGTGAGGAATAAATCAGATTTTTAAAATTTGGTTGAAATTTGTTCAGTTCTTACAAGTTCATTTCATGGTTCCGGATGAATTTTTTGAAGAATTTTTTGAAGAATTACCTTGGAACAGATACTTTAAGTCCAAGAAAACTAAAATAAACTTGAAGAAAATAAAGTTTTCTCAAAGAATAAAAACAAAATCTCTAAAGTAATATATAGTCTGAGTCACTTTCTGAAAGTTTAACGGTTGCTTTGCTTCAAGGCAGTTTTTTTACACTGTGGCACTGAGGTACCACAGAAGGGAATATGATTTGTTCATTCAAATAGAAATCCCATACAAAGTATTTGCTCAGGATAGGCATAACCTAAATCAGTGCTTCTCAGAGCTGAGTCCAAGAGGCATCCATCATCAAAGATTCTGAGGTACCTGTTTACAATGCAGTTTCCTGCACATTACCTCTGACCTATCAAATCTACAGGTTACCAAGACTCTCAGGTGATTTTTTTGAACTCTAAAACTTTGAGACCCACTGACCTAAGTAAATAAAATGACTAGTAATTATATCATTCTTATTTAGGGCTCTGTGAGATTTAGGTAAAAACTAGAAAAAGTATTTCAAGGATCTTTGAATCTGTAGTCCAGCATTGCATGAGGGAGAAAGTAGCCCCACCTTGTAGTCACTACCACGAGTGCAAGTATCCCCATGCATATATTGTGCAACTTTGTTTTGCTTCATTTCTGATATTGATTTTTACCTATGAGACCTATGTCCCTTGAGTAAATAGATACAGAGACAGAATTGGGAAAGTCTGCTAACATGGGTAAGTTCAGTGGCTGTGATGTCAGACCACACAATTGCTTGTAACTCCAGGGTAAATAGAATTAAGGGCATTGCAATGCTGTTAGGAAAGAAAACTAAGAAAGGAGGAAAGAAAAGCAATTTTTCTAAATACAGAAAATAAAACATGATTTTAGCTGGAATTACAAATTAATAGATCATTACTTATGAAATTAAATATTGGGTAGGAAAAATTCTCAGAAGTGCATTATATGGAAACATTATTGATTATTTAGAAATGGAATGGATGATCTATTGAATTCTTTCCATCCCTGATTTATGTCTCTATACCTGCAGTTTCACACAGAGGTGTTTTCCAATAAACTAAATTGAGCAGCCAATAGGTGAATAAATAGAAAATTTTCATACAAATAACATAAAGACATACAGGTAGTGGAGAATGAGGACTGAAACACACCAAGAAAGATAATTCTGTTATAAGACACACCAATGTACTTAAAGTTTTTAAAAATAGATCAGTGTGTACAGTAGGAAACACAGATGTTTTGTTTTTCTTCTTCAGTTTCAGACATAAATAAGTTCATTTCCTAAAAATAGCAAAACTTTCCTAGCACAAACTTTATATCTGAAGCTAAATTATGTCTTTTAATTTGGCCTCATTTTAACTTTATTTTATTGGAATACAGGATAATTGCCATGATTTATGTTCTTTTCCTGTGTCCAATGTCACAGTTTGCTTATAAATGATCTTTCTCACTATCAATTGCTAGCAAGAGAAAAAGTTTATTATGAAGTGGCATCATGGCAAAGAGGAATCAAAGAGATAGACATTTCTTGTTGTGGATCCAGCAACCACCTGAATCAAAATTATACTTTGATCATGTTCCCCCCAGATAACTCTTATTCATATTTTTATAGATCATACTTTGAGAAATATATCTAATGGAAATAAAGCAGCTTTCAATGAGCGGATGACAATGACATCATAAGAAAATAAATGAACCTAGTGAGCATCAAATTGTATACTATTATACATACATGGAGAACTTGGAAATAGCACGTTAACATACTTGTTTATATCTTTTGCCTCAGCTGGATTGGTCTACATTATTTCCACTGGCTACAATTCCAAAATGGGTATGGCCTCTGTACTTTTGTCATTCAGCTGCTTTCTTATACAAAATGAAACATGCTCACCTTTCCTGAAACATCTTGATTAACAGTCCCATCATTAATGAGTCTACCAACCTCATCTAGACTCCCTCTGTATCTAACAAACTGACCCTCCAGAAAATAACCATCAGATGACTATTAATCTTACAATTTGTCTTGCATTAGTTCACATAGACAAGTCTATTCCCCTCCATCACCTCCAGGTTCCTCTATGATTGTTCTGCAGACACTTAGAAAATAAAAAGTGTCTAAAGTGCATGAAACACGGTAATATAACCTACTTTATTATCACTCCTTTTATCAGCTGGCTTTCTATGTTCCACACATTGTATTAGATATGGAATGATTAATATCTGCCTCATATTCAGCATTGCTTTAAAATAAAAGAAGCAAGTTACACAATACTGTTTAAGAAGGGCATTCCCAGAAGAACTGCAATCCTGCAGGCTGTAGAACAAAAACCATATTCACAGAAAGATAGACAAAGTGAAAAGGCAGAGGACTATGTACCAGATGAAGGAACAAGATAAAACCCCAGAAAAACACCTAAATGAAGTGGAGATAGGCAACTTTCCAGAAAAAGAATTCAGAATAATGGTAGTGAAGATGATCCAGCACCTCGGAAAAAGAATGGAGGCAAAGATCGAGAAGATGCAAGAAATGTTTAACAAAGACCTAGAAGAATTAAAGAACAAACACCTAGAAGAATTAAAGAACAAATAAACAGAGATGAACAATACAATAATTGAAATGAAAAATACACCAGAAGGAATCAATGCCAGAATAACTGAAGTAGAAGAACGGATAAGTGACCCAGAAGACAGAATGGTGGAATTCACTGCCATGAAACAGAATAAAGAAAAAAGAATGAAAAGAAATGAAGACAGCCTAAGAGACCTTTGGGACAACATTAAACACACCAACTTTCACATTATAGGGGTCCCAGAAGGAGAAAAGAGAGAGAAAGGACCCAAGAAAATATTTGAAGAGACTATAGACGAAAACTTCCCTAACATGGGAAAGAAATAGCCACCCAAGTCCAGGAAGCACAGAGAGTTCCAGGCAGGATAAACCCAAGGTGAAACACACCAAGACACATAGTAATCACATTGACAAAAGTTAAAAACAAAGAAAAACTATTAAAAACAACAAGGGAAAATAACAAATAATATACAAGGGAACTCCCATAAGGTTAACAGCTGATTTCTCAGCAGAAACTCTACAAGCCAGAAGGGAATGGCATGACATATTTAAAGTGATGAAAGGGAAGAACCTACAACCAAGATTACTGTACCCGGCAAGGATCTCATTCAGATTCAACGGAGTAATTAAAAGCCTTACAGACAAGCAAAAGCTAAGAGAATTCAGCACCAACAAACCAGCTCTACAACAAATGCTAAAGGAACTTCTCTAAGTGGGAAACACACGAGAAAAAAAGACCTACAAAAACAAACCCAAAACAATTAAGAAAATGGTACTAGGAACATACATATCTATAATTAACTTAAATGTGATTGGATTAAATGCTCCAACCAAAAGACACAGGCTTGCTGAATGGATACAAAAACAAGACCCATATATATGCTGTCTACAAGACACCCACTTCAAACCTAGGGAGACATACAGACTGAAAGTGAGGGGATGGAAAAGGATATTCCATGAAAATGGAAGTCAAAAGAAAGCTGGAGTAGCAATACTCATATCAAATAAAGTAGACTTTAAAATAAAGAATGTTACAAGAGACAAGGAAGGACACTACATAATGATCAAGGGATCAATCCAAGAAGAAGTTATAACAATTATAACTATAAATGCAGCCAACATAGGAGCACCTCACTACATAAGGCAAATGCTAACAGCTCTAAAAGAGGAAATCAACAGTAACACAATGAAAATGGCAGGACTCTAAAACCTCACTTACACCAATGGACAGATCATCCAGACAGGAAATTACTAAGGAAACACATGCTTTAAATGACAAAATAGACCAGATAGATTTAATTGATTTTTATAGGGAATGCCATCCGAAAACAGCAGATTCCACTTTCTTCTCAAGTGCACACAGAACATTCTCCAGGGTAAATTACATCTTGGGTCACAAATCAAGCCTCGGTAAATTTAAGAAAATTGCAATCATATCAAGCATCTTTTCCGACCACAACACTATGAGATTAGAAATCAATTACAGGGAAAAAAGAGTAAAAAACACAAACACATGGAGGCTAAACAATACGTTACTAAATAACCAAGAGATCACTGAAGAAATCAAAGGTAATCAAAAAATACCTAGAGACAAATGACAATGAAAACACAATGATCCAAAACCTATGGTATGCAGCAAAAGCAGTTCTAAGAGGGAAGTTTATAGCTATACAAGCCTACCTCAAGAAAAAACTCAAACAATCTAACCTTACACTTAAAACAACTAGAGAAAGAAAAACAAACAAAACCCAAAATTAGTAGAAAGAAAGAAATCATAAAGATCAGTGCAGAAATAAATGAAGTAAAAACAAAGAAAACAATACCAAAGATCAATAAAACTAAAAGCCAGTTCTTTGAGAAGATAAACAAAATTGATAAACTTTTATCCAAACTCATCAAGAAAAAGAGGGAGAAGACTCAAATGAATAAAATTAGAAATGAAAAAGGAGAGGTTATGACAGACACCGCAGAAATACAAAGCATTATAAGAGACTACTACAAGCAATGCTATGCCAGTAAAATGGACAACCTGGAGGAAATGGACAAATTCTTAGAAAGGTATAACCTTCCAAGACCAAACCAGGAAAAAATAGAAAATATGAACAGACCACTCACAACTAATGAAATTGAAACTGTGATTAAAAATCTTCCAACAAACAAACGTTCAGAATCAGATGGCTTCACAGGTGAATTTTATCAAATATTTAGAGAAGAGCTAACAGCCATCCTTCTCAAACTCTTCCAAAAAACTGCGGAGGAAGGAACACTCCCAAAATCATTCTATGAGGCCAAAATCACCCTGATACCAAAACCAGACAAAGATACTACAAACAAAGAATATTACAGACCAATATCACTGATGAAAATAGATGTAAAAATCCTTAACAAAATACTAGCAAACAGAATCCAAAAACACAGCAAAAGGATCATACACCATGATCAAGTGGGATTTATCTCAAGGATGCAAGGATTCTTCAATATATGCAAATCAATCAATGTGATACACCATATTAACAAATTGAACAATAAAAAGCATATAATCATCTCAACAGATGCAGAAAAAGCTTTTGACAAAATTCAACACCCATTAATGATAAAAACTCTCCAGAAAATGGGCATAGAGGGAACCACCTCAAAATAATAAAGACCATATACAACAAACCCACGGCAAACATCATTCTCAATAGTGAAAAACTGAAAGCATTTCCTCTGAGATCAGGAACAAGACAAGGATGTCTGCTGTCACCAATATTATTCAACATAGTTTTGGAAGTCCTAGCCATGGCAATCAGAGAAGAAAAAGAAATAAAAGGAATACAAACTGGAAAAGAAGAAGTAAAACTATCACTGTTTGAAGATGACATGACACTGTACGTAGAAAATCCTAAGGATGCCACCAGAAAACTAATAGAGCTAATCAATGAATTTGGTAAATTTGCAGGATACAAAATTAATGCACAGAAATCACTTGCATTCCTATACACTAACAATGAAAGATCAGAAAGGGAAATTAAGGAAACAATTGCATTCACCAATGCAACAAAAAGAATAAAATACCTAGGAATAAACCTACCTAAGGAGGTAAAAGACCTGTACCAGAAAACTATAAGACACTGATGAAAAAATCAAAGATGACACAAACAGATAGAGAGATATACCATGGATTGGAAGAATCAATACTGTGAAAATGACTATACTACCCAAAGCAATCTACAGATTCAATGCAATCCCTATCAAATTACTAATGGCATTTTTTACAGAACTAGAACAAAAAATCTTAAAATTTGTATGGAAACACAAAAGATCCTGAATAGCCAAAGCAATCTTGAGGGAAGAAAATGGAGCTGGAGGAATCAGACTCCCTGACTTCGTACTATACTACAAAGCTACAGTAATCAAGACAATATGGTACTTGCACAAAAACAGAAATATAGATCAATGGAACAAGATAGGAAGCCCACAGATAAACCCACACACTTATGGTCAACTAATCTATGACAAAGGAGACAAGGATATACAATGGAGAAAAGACAGTCTTTTCAATAAGCGTTGCTGGGAAAACTGGACAGCTACATGTAAAAGAATAAAATTAGAACACTCCCTAACACCATACACAAAAATAAACTCAAAATGGATTAAAGACCTAAATGTAAGACCATAAAACTCTTAGAGGAAAACATAGGGAGAACACTCTGACATAAATCACAGCAAGATCTTTTTTGACTCCCCTCCTAGAGAAATGGAAATAAAAACAAAAATAAACAAAAGGGACCTAATGAAACTTAAAAGTTTGTGCACAGCATAGGAAACTACCAACAAGACAGAAAGACAACCCTCAGAATGGAAGAAAATATTTGCAAACAAATCAACGGACGAAGGATTAATCTCCAAAATATATAAACAGCTCATGCAGCTCAATATCAAAATAAACAAACAGCCCAATCAAAAACTGGGCAGAAGACCTAAATAAACATCTCTCCAGATAAGACATACAGGTGGCCAAGAGGCACATGAAAAGCTGTTCAACATCACTAGTTATTAGAGAAATGCAAATCAAAACTACAATGAGGTATCTCCTCACACCGGTTAGAATGGACATCATCAGAAAATCTAGAAAGAACAAATGCTAGAGAGGGTGTGGAGAAAAGGGAACCCTCTTGCACTGTTGGTGGGAATGTAAATTGATACAGCCACTATGGAGAACAGTATGGAGGTTCCTTAAAAAACTAAAAATAGAATTACCCTAAGACCCAGCAATCCCACTATTGGGCATATACCCAGAGAAAACCATAATTCAAAAAGACACATGCACCCCAATGTTCATTGCAGCACTATTTACAATAGCCAGGTCAGGAAATCAACCTAAATGCCCATCAACAAACGAATGGATAAAGAAGATGTGGTACATACACATAATGGAATATTACTCAACCATGAAAAGGAACGAAATTGGGTCATTTTTAGAGATGTGGATGGACCTAGAAACTGTTATACATAGTGAAGTAAGTCAGAAAGAGAAAAACAAATATTGTATATTAACACATGTATGTGGAATCTAAAAAAATGGTATAGATGAACCTGTTTGCAAGGCAGAAATAGAGACACAGATGTAGAGAACAAACGTGTGGAAACCAAGTGGGGAAAGCCGGGGAGTGCTGGTGGTGGGATGAACTGGGAGACTGGGATTGATATATACACTAATATTTATAAAATAGATAAATAATAAGTACCTGCTCTATGAAAAAGTAAAATTAAGTATGTGGAAAAAAAAAGTGCATTGCCACTTTCCCTGTTCTCAGTGGGCAGAGTCTATCTGGTCCTATTTTATCCCTCTTATGTCGCTTATATTTTACTTTGGAAAGATTTCTGATAATTTGTCTTATATCAATGGCCATATTTTGAAAAATCAAAGCATATTGGTGCCCTGAAAATTTATAATAACTGGACTTTGCAAATTTGTAAACCATTATCCTTAGGCATGTCTGACTTATTATATGACAATTCTTCATGACACTCTAACAAACATCTCTAGATTCAGTCTTCTTAGACATTATAAACTTATTTTTTAAACTATATGCATAAAAAATTGATCTTAAAGGAAGTATGGAGATTTAAACATCTATCATTTTAATGTGCCTTTAGGGGTTCCATGACTGAACAGATAAATGATGGCTAAAGTAATCATGACTTTTGTAATGCTTAGTAAAGAAAATAAGTTTAATTCACAGCAGTGGCAGATTTGTAGTAGCAATTGAACAAATTGACATCAAAAAAACAGCTCTTCTTCCATGGGAGAATGATTGATATAGATAATCACAGGGATGATATTAGATAAAAGAGTCCAGTATACTTTTTTAAGAGCAGTAAGCTTAAATTGTTTTTTACTGATTATACTTTTTCTAAGCAGGTGTATACTAAATTAAATGTGTCCATTGTGGAATGGAATTCAGCAGCAGCAATTTTAAGACAATCAAGAAGTTTTCTCTTTTTAAGTAAATATTCAGATAGGTACCTTTGGATAGGAAGACGTAGAGAACAACAGTTTTTAGAATGTTCAAGTTTTGTTTGATAGTAATAATATTAACATAGATATGCAGATACACTTTCTCATATATAAGTGAATTTAATGTTAAGAACGAACTTCTGCAGGAGTCAGAATAGGTTATTACTTTAACCCTTAAAGCAGAAGTCCAGAGAGGTTAAGTGAATGGTTCATGGCTAAGGCAAATGATGGAGCCAGAGCTGGAACCATGGCCCTTGAGAGGCATCAGTACATACTTAGTACTTCCAGACAACATAATGCCTCTTAAATTGTTTTTTCTTCTAATTATTTTCTAAATTAGTCTAAAATATCATCTGATAATTAATACTAAATATTTCAGCAACATTTTAGGAAATATTTTGCATTTTCTACCACATCAAGATTATTTCTTCTTTCTGATGTAAAAAAAAAAAATGAAGAAACTAAGTCTCAGAAAGGTTAAATAATTGTCAAAGCTCAGGTGGGTCCAAGTCTTCTGACTTCCTATAATATTATAAAAATAGAGATCTGAGGAATGGAGAGGTATGAATTACTTCACCTAAGTTTTGTTTTAAATCCACAAGAGTGACAAAAGAAAGACCATTGGGGTTGGTTCTAGTGACTAGATCAGTGATTTCTCAACTGTGGCTACATATTAGCATGACCAAGGGACTAGCAGTATCTTTTAAGGCACCCAAGAAACTCCAATGTGCAGCCAAAGTTGAGGGTCACTGCTGTAGGCACAAAGGCAGTGTTATGAAGGCAAGTTCCAAGTGTACTCTCTCTTGCCTCTGCCTCCTCCAAGTTTTTTTAATATATAAGATATTAAAATATTTTTCCTAACTCACAGAAGAACAAACTTGGGATCACAAAACTTTAGGGGAGTTAAAGATCATCTAGGTCATTGATTCTCAACTTTGGCTACACATTTGAATCACCTAAGGAGCTTTTTAAAAATAATCAATGCCTAGGTCCAACCCAGAGCCATAAATCAGAATATCTGGCTGTGGGGCCTGGGTACCAGTATTTTCTAAAAGCTACCCCAGTGATTCTAATGTGCAGCAAGGATTGAGAAATATTAAACAAATTCCTCAGTAAGTTAGAATTAAGATCTTAAAGCTATTTGCTCTAGGAAAGCAAAGTTGAATTAGTTGGGTTGAATAATTGCCTTTTTACTTAGAATAATAATGTGCTTCTAACTACAGAAGATGATTTAAGTGCTTCAAGATATTTTGATTTTAAAGGTTGCCAATATATTCTAATACTTTCGTTGATTCAAGAAAAAAATAGGTGCTTTTGAAGAGAGACTCTATTTTATAAGAACAAATAAATATGCATAGCATATCTATTACCAGTCATGATATCCTTAATGCATTTACTGGAAAAGAAAAAAAAAAAGAGAGAGAGAGTCTATTCCACAGACCTCAACAACGTCTAAGATTTATTCTTTCTTCTTCAGGTCACAATTAATCCTTTGAGAAATTTCATACTCAATAATTCTCCCTTGCATATTCCATGATAGAATCTATATTTAATAATAATTTTTCTTATATTAAAATTTAAATTAATTTGTGGGATAGTCCTTGGAAAGTCATAGCATATCAATATTTTTCTTGGAATACATACTATATTCATAACTTTTCAAATTTAATACTTAAGTGTAACAACAGGCATAAGATCTATAAAAATAATTTTTTTCCTTTAGTACCTTGAAGTGCTACTGGGCTATTTATTGTGGATGTGTTAATTCTACAGAGCTTCGAAACAAAGCAGGGCCTTGAAGGGTCACACAGTTTGGAAATTTGGATAGACGTGTACTTTACATGAAATCCTCAGTCTTTGTTATAGAGTAGGGGTACTAGAATTCCACACACTGCTTAAAAAATGAAATTTAAAATGTCAAACATCCTCAGCTATTAGGATTTCACATTATTACTAAACCTCAAGAGTAATTTCGCTTTGTAAACATTACTGCAGAGTTCAATTTGGTGCTAATAAGTTCTTTAACTATCACGCAATCACAAATCTATAATTACTGCATGATTCCATTTATATAAAACTCTAGAACAGACAAAACTAATCTATAGTGAGAGAAAGCAGATCAGTAGTTGCCTGGGACAGGAATAGGGAAGAGCTACTACAAAGAGGTGTAAGGGAACTACACACTTTGTTTGATGGAAAATATTCTATAACTCAATTGTGGTGGTGGGTACATGAATGTGCAGAGTTGTCAGAATACATTGAACTGTACAATCAAAATCGGTGCATTTTATGGCATGTACATTTTTCAAAGGACAAAAATATGGAGCATAAGGCAATAGACTCTTCAAAAGGTTTATAACTAAAATGACCATACAATTATATGGTAATTCGAAATTTAGAGAAACTATCCCACTCCATATGGAATTCTTTTATTTTATCTTATGACACATAGAACAGAGTAAAGCCATATTTTTTTTTTATTTTAAATCATTGTTTCAGTATTTTTAAATTGAGAGTTAACCAGGGTATGGATGAAATTGTCTCTAAGTGCCAAGTAATTAGCTAATCCAGGTTTTTAGAGGCAAACATTTTCTCATGGAAGCAATTTTAGTGCTTGCAACAATCTGTACCTATGAATAAAACAGAAAAGCCTAATTGGATCAAGGAAAGTGCTTAGATATTCAATTAGTTGTACATACCACATTGCATATGCAAGCAGAGCAGATGCATTTAGCTGTGGCTAGAATATATATAATGTTTTTCAAATGATGAGTAAATCGACATTAAATATCTGTGAAATAGCTAAGCAGAAAGTTTAAGTAGTAGCTTGCAGAGTTACCATAAAATTATCATATTGAAGAGGTCTAAATTATGGGACTGTAATTCTAGGATCAGAAGTCAAGCTTTGTTCCCCATCATAAGAATCAATGTTTCATGTGCAGGTATGATACAGATATATTTTTTCCTCAAATGTGACATTTACATAATTTTTAAATATTGAAACTAGATAAGGAATCAACATAGAACACATATTGCTAGAATTCCTTTGGTTTAAAATTCATTTGATGTATACTAGCCTACTTCTTACTATTGAACCTTCATATCTACACACATATTATAAAGATATATAGACCTAAAACCGTTCTAATTTTATGATTGTTCCTTTCCCTTGATTAGGTGAAAATGAGATTCTGAATATTCAGAGGCAATGTGGTGTAATAAAAATACGACTGGACCTAAATTAGCACTCTACAAAAAGTAAAATACCTTCTTGAATTTCAGTATTCTCATTTTTCAGTGGAGATTAATAATCCCTGTCTTAGCTAATTCACAAGGGTTTTGAGGATCCAATAATGTAATATATGGGAAAGTCCTGTATAAACATGAAGTTAATATCATTATTATGCTTAAGTTTTCTGCCACACAATATTTGTTGTCAAGAAGTATGTATCAGATTTCTACTCTTTATATATTATTTAGAATTTTAGCCATTTTGCTTTTAAGTATAAAACTAATGCACTCATGTCATACAGCCAAATGTTTATTAGATACAGGGAATCAGCATTTTAATAGCTTTTAACAACTCTATAGCAGCACCATATTACATGCTTCAGTTTAACTTAGACCCAAAACCTAATTCAACACTTTGGATTTTTATATTTTAGAACACTTAGGAGCATAGATTTTCTTTACTCCTCCAAGAGCCGGCCACTGTTAACAATGATTGAAACCATTCAGACAAGAGAGGAATATATGCACCTTGAACTGTGATATCAAATTCAATTATCCACCATAATTTCTGGAGATTATAAATCACAGAAAAAATACAGCATTAAAATAAAGATTAATATTTTGAACCTGAGTATTTATTAGTTTGTTCTTTTTTTAAAAAACATCTTTATTGGAGTATAATTGCTTTACAATGCTATGTTAGTTTCTGCTTTATAACAAAGCTAACACATATATATGGGATCTAAAAAAAAAAATGGCTCTGAAAAACCTAGGGGCAGGACGGGAATAAAGACGCAGACATAGAGAATGGACTTGAGGACACAGGGAGGGGGAAAGGTAAGCTGTTCTTTTTCTTTTTACTGTAAATCTGAATCCTGGTCAGAATTTATAAGAATAAACACATATGTATTAGTACACTTAAATTGGAAATGTAATAACAATATCAATGACTAAGTATAGTGTCTCTTACTTGGTCTAAAATGTTTTGTAAAGGTATGTCTTATAAGAACAAGAAAATTTGGCTGTGGTCATTGTATAAGCACTGTGACCTGTACATGTTTATAGGCTAATTAAGCACACTATTTGAAAATTAAATGTATACACATATATGTTGATATATATGTAACTGATTTTACTCATAACATTTGCAACTTCTAATGGCCCATCTCCATAGGTTTACAAAATATACCTCTCACCACCAACACTTTCCCTTTTATGCATCAGTAGTCACAGATAAAAACAGAAAAGCAGGTATCTAATTTGAAAACATCCAGCCACGTAACTATCTCCATTAGCCACAAGACTCTAGAGGACTGAGTTACAATGAGTAGGCCTGAGAGAAGTGGACCAAAATAACTGGGAAGTTATGTCCCAAGACTTGAGTATCCAAGACAACATTGAAATGAGAAGAGCAACAGAGACATAGAAGGAGTTAAAGCAGATTAAGTAGACTCTGCAATTTTGCTACATGTGGCTGCGAAATCATCTACTATCATCATGATTAAAAGAAATAATTTCAATTGCAACGGCAAAATAGCTGGCTTCAGAATTGAATCCACAATATAATGAGCAAAATGTCTATTGTCTAAAGAGTGACAGTATCATTTAGTCATTTATCTATGAAGATAAGCTATAAATCATATCCTCAATATATGTTAATGTTATACCTTTATAAAAATGAGCTATGCTGTGTAAGTTCAAGTTGAACACATGGCAAACAGAATGTAAATTCAGAACTGAAAAATCAATTTTCAAAGATTGCACTGTGTTGGTACTTTGATAAGTGAGCTAAGCACCACTAATGTTCCTCATTTATTTCATTTGTGTTTTTGGAGTTTTTAGTCCCAGTTCAATAATAAAATGAAAGCTTGGTATAAATTGAAAAACATTATGCAATACCTGAAAGATAACACAATTTCCAGTTGTCAAAGTAAAATTAATTTCAATATCAGCTGGCCAATGCTAAAGGCTGTCAAATTCACTATGGTGTTTTAGATATATTACATGGTATCCTTAACCACATTACATAGAAAACTACTATGGCAGGATTCTGTGCCACTTAGTGGCCATATAGACCAACTATAAACTATAGCTCACACTTGGCTGGGAGAAAAAGAAGCCCTTATAAAGAGCAGAGACTGACCCTCCAATCTGATTCAAAACAGATAATTTGTAGCCCATTATGGATGTCAATATGCCCCATTTAATCCCCCATATAAAGGAAAAGTTATTCATATTTTCCTTTAATGTTGGCTAATTTCTTAAACAAAATCATTTTTGCATAATAAAATATCATGCTTCCCTTCTCACTTCAGTGTCCATTTTGTTGTTTGGAAAACCTACCTTATTGCACTCAAGTGTAATTTACACCTAAAGACATAACTAGATATCTTTGCCCAGAATGAAGTATAAGGTCATAAATGTATAACAATATAAATGCATATGAAAGTAAAAATGAATTGTATTATAGCTCTAAACATTAAAAAATCCTTTACCATATAAACGAAGAGTAATCAACTCCTGTGTATGTTATTTCTTTGTAAGTAAAAATCAAAAAAACTTCAAGCAGTTTAATTTTTAGAATAGGAATACAATTTTTTCAAGTTCACTCTAAATACATGAACATTAATTTAAATAATTGCTACCATGGTTCTTATGTAAAGCCCAAAACACATGTGATAGAAATATATTCAGCAAAAATAACATAATGACATTTGCTAACATTTCAAATAATCCACAGAAGATTCATAGTCTCTTCCATTCCAAGCTGGAATGGAAGAGACTATGTCTGGTTTCATTTCAATATTGACTTTCTGTTTAAAAATAAAATTCTAAGTTGGTTGTCAATGGATGCTTCTTAAATTGGTCTTTTTTTTAACAGACACATAGTAACAAAATGGTCTGCCACGTGTATACTAATATGTACCAAGTGGCAGTGTAAATCAAAGTAAAATAAAGGAACCTAGTTCAAATTTTATTCAGGCATATTTATCAGGACATTGCATGCCAACATATCTCTGTAGATCTATTTGCTCTTTATAGCCACTTTCCTCTAGGAAAATTTAAAGTGATGATTACTTTAAAAATTCCACTTTACCTTTTCTGGAATAGGAAGTTCACAGCTTTTGGGATACCAGTTAAGTGTTCTTGATACACAATGGGAATTTCATATTCTTTGAAAGGCAAATTCCCTTTCTCTAAAGTATACTTTATACATTTTGAATTTCTCTTGAGTAACTCGTTTCCTTTAAAGACATTGTTTTGTTTTCACTTTCAAAGGCAAATCAAAAATCACCCTGAGCTTACTTTTTAATCCCAAGTACCTCTCCCTTAACTGGAGGAGTAACAATGACTACCTTAAATGCAGACATTTCTTACTGATGAGGCTTTGAATGATGAAGTAAAAGTTTTCATATGAAATATCTCACCGGACTCCCACAAAATCCTTTGAGTTGTGCATATGTCATCCCCATGGGCCACTTTAATAGATGAATTGACTTTAAAAAGGTTACACAATCAGGATATGACAAGAACACTGATCTTGCCGATTCCTTGTAAATTGCACTGCTTTACTTCTTGGTCCAAAATAGACATAAAGAGACAAAGTGAAGCCGAATTTACAACTTGTAAATGATTTAGGAACTAGCAAGGCATTTATATAAGCTCTTGACACACTTCAAATTATCCTCATAGCAATGTTAAGCGTTGAAAGGTTAGACATTTTTAATTAAATGGTTGTCTGTGAAGTGGAATCAGTAGCATGGGTCTAGGTTCTACCAAGTATGAGTTCTGTGACCTTGGCCAATTTTCTTATTATTTCTGAGCTTTCATTTTCTCATTTGGAAAATGGGAATAACAGCATCAACCTCAACTAACTATTCTGAAAATTTAAATGACGTAGTAAGCACAGATGAAAAAGCTTAGCATGAAACTTAAAGGATATTGGACTCTCATTTCAATGTCAGTTCCGCCTTCTGCCTCTTATCTGAAAAATTGCCACAAAAACACTAGTTAGCCAAACCCTTATGGTTTTATGATTTTCAGAACATCCCTGATCATACCATATTATGAAATTTTTAATAATTACAGAAGTGTAGGTCACTAATTATGAATTACCACTGTGAAGAATACAAAATCTTATAAAACTGACATAAAGTCAAGTTTATAGCTATTTTTAAAAATAATAAGTGACTCCTGGTGTTTCTTATCGTACTGTTGCCTATTGAGTTAGTTTGTGGCCCTGTGCCTCATCATGCACTTAAAACATATATTCAATATGCCAATAAAACATAAATTGTCTTCTGTTAACAGCACACTCAGGAGATTTGAGAAACACCTGAAATGCAATAAAGTTGTTTCTAATAACTTCGTAAATTCAGATTACAATTCACATATGTAAATACATGATTGGCATTGTAATAAACATTAGCACACATGAAATAAGAACTTCTGTGGTTCGGTCGGAGCGCAGGGAGAGGACTGGGGTTGGCGGCTTGAACATAGCCTGAAGGGGTTAGTGCACCATGGCTAGCCGGGAGGGAGTCCGGGGAAGAGTCTGCACCTGCCGAAGAGGCAAGAGACTATTTCTTCCCTCTTTGTTTCCTGGTGCGCGAGGAGAGGGGTTTCAGAGCGCTGCTTAAAGGAACTCCAGAGACGGGCGCGAGCCGCGGATAAAGCGGGAACCCCAGAGACGGGCTTGAGCCACGGCTAAAAGCCCGGACCCCAGAGACGGACGCGAGTCGCGGCTAAAAGCATGGAACCCAGGGACGGGCGGGAGACGCTAAGGCTGCTGCTGCCGCCACCAAGGGGCCTGTGTGCGAGCACAGGTCACTATCCACACCCCTCTTCCGCGGAGCCTGTGCAGCCTGCCACTGCCAGGTTCCCGGGATCCAGGGACAACTTCCCCGGGAGAACGCACGCCGGGCCTCAGGCTGGTGCAACGTCACGCCAGCCTCTGCAGCCGCAGGCCCGCCCCGCACGCAGTGCCCCACCCTCCCCCCCGGCCTGAGTGCGCCAGAGCCCCCGAATCAGCAGCTCTTTTAACCCCGTCCTGTCTGAGCAAAAAACAGACGCCCTCCAGTGACCTACACACAGAGGCAGGGCCAAGTCCAAAGCTGAGCCCCTGTGAGCTGTGAGAACAAAGAAGAGAAAGGGAAATCTCTCCCAGCAGCCTCAGAAACAGCGGATTAAAGCTCCACAGTCAACTGGATGTACCCTGCATCTGTGGAATACATGAATAGACAACGAGTCATCCCAAATTGAGGAGGTGGGCTTCGAGAGCAAGATCTATGATTTTTTCCCCTTTTCCTCTTTCTGTGAATTTGTATGTGTATGCTTCAGTGTGAGATCTTGTCTGTATAGTTTTGCTTCCACCATTTGTCCTAGGGTTCTATCCGTCCATGGTTTCTTTTTATTTTTTTTCTTAATAATTAATTTTAATTTTAATCACTTTATTATGCTTTACCTTCTTTCTTTCTTTCTCTTTCTTTCTTTCTTTCTTTCTTTCTTTCTTTCCTTCCTGCCTTCCTTCCTTCCCTCCTTTAGACAACGAATCATCCCAAATTGAGGAGGTGGTCTCTGAGAGCAAGATTTATGATTTTTTCCCCTTTACCTCTTTTTGTGAGGGTGTATGTGTATGCTTCTGTGTAAGATTTTGTCTGTATAGCTTTGCTTCCAACACTGGTCCTAAGGTTCTATCCATCCCTTTCTTTTTTCTAAATAAGTATTTTTTAATTCAATAACTTTATTATACTTTATTTTATTTTACTGTATCTTCTTTTTTCCTTCTTTCTCTCCTTCCTTCCTTCCTCCCTCCCTCCCTCCCTCCTTCGTTTCCTTCTTGCCTTCTTTCCTTCTTTCTTTCTTTCTTTCTTCCTTCCTTCCCTCCTTTCATTCTTTCTTTCTTCATACTTCTACTAATTCTCTCTACTTTTTCTCCCTTTTATTCTGAGCTGTGTGGATGAAAGGCTTTTGGTGCTCCAGCCAGGAGTCAGGGCTCTGCCTCTGAGGTAGGAGAGCCAACTTCAGGACACTGGTCAACAAGAGACCTCCCAGCTCCACATAGTATCAAATGGTGAAAATCTCCCAGAGACCTCCACCTTAACACCAGCATCCAGCTTCACTCAACGACCAGCAAGCTACAGTGCTGGACAACCTATGCCAAACAACTAGCAAAACAGGAACACAACCCCACCCATTAGCAGAGAGACTGTCTAAAATCATAATAAGGCCTCAGACACCCCAAAACACACTACCAGACATGAACCTGACCACTAGAGAGACAAGATCCAGCCTCATCCACCACAACACAGGCACTAGTCCCCTCCACCAGGAAGCCTACACAACCCACTGAACCAACCTTAGCCACTGGAGACAGACATCAAAAACAGCGGGAACTATGAACCTGCAGCCTGCAAAAAGGAGACCCCAAACACAGTAAGATAAGCAAAATGAGAAGACAGAAAAACACACAGCAGATAAAGGAGCAAGATAAAAATGTACCAGACCTAACAAATGAAGAGGAAATAGGCAGTCAACCTGAAAAAGAATTCAGAATAATGATAGGAAGGATGATCCGAAATCATCTTGGAATCTTGGAAATAGAATGGACAAAATGCAAGAAACAGTTAACAAGGACCTAGAAGAAATAAAGATGAAACAAGCAACAAAGAACAACACAGTAAATGAAATTAAAAGTACTCTAGATGGGACCAATAGCAGAATAACTGAGCAGAAGAACGGATAAGTGACCTGGAAGATAAAATAGTGGAAATAACTACTGCAGAGCAGAATAAAGAAAAAAGAATGAAAAGAACTGAGGACAGTCTCAGAGACCTCTGGGACAACATTAAATGCACCAACATTCGAATTATAGGGGTTCCAGAAGAAGAAGAGAAAAAGAAAGGGACTGAGAAAATATTTGAAGAGATTATAGTTGAAAACTTCCCTAATATGGGAAAGGAAATAGTTAATCAAGTCCAGGAAGCACAGAGAGTCCCATACAGGATAAATCCAAGGAGAAATACGCCAAGACACATATTAATCAAACTGTCAAAAATTAAATACAAAGAAAGCATATTAAAAGCAGCAAGGGAAAAACAACAAATAACACACAAGGGAATCCCCATAAGCTTAACAGCTGATCTCTCAGCAGAAACCCTACAAGCCAGAAGGGAGTGGCAGGACATACTGAAAGTGATGAAGGAGAAAAACCTGCAACCAAGACTACTCTACCCAGCAAGGATCTCATTCAGATTTGATGGAGAAATTAAAACCTTTACAGACAAGCAAAAGCTGAGAGAGTTCAGCACCACCAAACCAGCTTTGCAACAAATGCTAAAGGAACTTCTCTAGACAAGAAACACAAGAGAAAGAAAAGACCTATACTAACGAACCCAAAACAATTTAGAAAGTGGGACTAGGTGCATACATACCAATAATTACCTTAAATGTAAATGGACTAAATGCTCTCACCAAAAGACACAGATTGGCTGAATGGATAAAAAAAAAAGACCCTTATATATGCTGTCTGCAAGAGACCCACTTCAGACCTAGAGACACATACAGACTGAAAGTAAGGGGATGGAAAAAGATATTCCATGCAAATTGAAACCAAAAGAAAGCTGGAGTAGCAATTCTCATATCAAACAAAATAGACTTTAAAATAAGGACTATTAGAAGAGACAAAGAAGGACACTACAAAATGATCAAGGGATCGATCCACGAAGAAGATATAACAATTGTAAATATTTATGCACCCAACATAGGAGCACCTCAATACATAAGGCAAATACTAACAGCCATAAAAGGGGAAATCGACAGTAACACTTTCATAGTAGGGGACTTTAACACCCCACTTTCACCCATGGACAGATCATCCAAAATGAAAACAAATGAGGAAACACAAGATTTAAATGATACATTAAACAAGATGGACTTAATTGATATTTATAGGACACTCCATCCAGAAACAACAGAATACACATTTTTCTCAAGTGCTCATGGAACATTCTCCAGGATAGATCATATCTTGGGTCACAAATCAAGCCTTGGTAAATTTAAGAAAATCGAAATTGTACCAAGTATCTTTTCCGACCACAACACTATGAGACTAGATATCAATTACAGGAAAAGATAAGTAAAAAATAAAAACACATGGAGGCTAAACAATACACTACTTAATAATGAAGTGATCACTGAAGAAATCAAAGAGGAAATGAAAAAATACCTAGAAACAAATGACAATGGAGACACAACGACCCAAACCTACGGGATGCAGCAAAAGCAGTTCTAAGGGGGAAGTTTATAGCAATACAAACCCACCTTAAGAAGCAGGAAACATCTCGAATAAGCAACCTAACCTTGCATCCAAAGCAATTAGAGAAAGAAGAACAAAAAAAAACCCCAAAGCTAGCAGAAGGAAAGAAATCATAAAAATCAGATCAGAAATAAATGAAAAAGAAATGAAGGAAGCAATAGCAAAGAACAATAAATCTAAAAGCTGGTTCTTTGAGAAGGTAAACAAAATAGATAAACCACTAGCCAGACTCATCAAAAAAAAAAAAAAAAGGGAGAAGACTCAAATCAATAGAATTAGAAATGAAAAAGGAGAAGTAACAGCTGACACTGCAGAAATAAAAAAGATCATGAGAGATTACTACAAGCAACTCTATGCCAATAAAATGGACAATCTGGAAGAAATGGACAAATTCTTAGAAATGCACAACCTGCCAAGACTGAATCAGGAAGAAATAGGAAATATGAACAGACCAATCACAAGCACTGAAATTGAAACTGTGATTAAAAATCTTCCAACAAACAAAAGCCCAGGACCAGATGGCTTCACAGGCAAATTCTATCAAACATTTAGAGAAGAGCTAACACCTATCCTTCTAAAACTTTTCCAAAATATAGCAGAGGGAGGAACACTCCCAAATTCCTTCTATGAGGCCACCATCACCTTGATACCAAAACCAGACAAGGATGTCACAAAGAAAGAAAACTACAGGCCAATATCACTGATGAACATAGTTGCAAAAATCCTCAACAAAATACTATTTTGCAGTGTCCAACAGCACTTTAAAAGTATCATACACCATGATCAAGTGGGGTTTATTCCAGGAAAGCAAGGATTCTTCAATATACGCAAATCTATCAATGTGATAAACCATATTAACAAATTGAAGGAGAAAAACCATATGATCATCTCAATAGATGCAGAGAAAGCTTTTGACAAAATTCAAAACCCATTTATGATAAAAACCCTGCAGAAAGTAAGCATAGAGGGAACTTTCCTAAACATAATAAAGGCCATATATGACAAGCCCACAGCCAACATCATCCTCAATGGTGAAAAACTGAAAGCATTTCCACTAAGATCAGGAGCAAGACAAGGTTGCCCACTCTTACCACTGTTATTCAACATAGTTTTGGAAGTTTTAGCCACAGCAATCAGAGAAGAAAAGGAAATAAAAGGAATCCAAATCAGAAAAGAAGAAGTAAAGCTGTCACTGTTTGCAGATGACATGATGCTATACATAGAGAATCCTAAAGATGCTACCAGAAATCTACTACAGCTAATCAATGAATTTGGTAAAGTAGCAGGATACAAAATTAATGCACAGAAATCTCTTGCATTCCTATATACTAATGATGAAAAATCTGAAATTGAAATCAAGAAAACACTCCCATTTATGATTGCAGCACAAAGAATAAAATATCTAGGAATAAACCTACCTAAGGAGACAAAAGACCTGTATGCAGAAAATTATAAGAACCTGATGAAAGAAATTAAAGATGATACAAATAGATGGAGAGATATACCATGTTCTTGGATTGGAAGAATCAACATTGTGAAAATGACTCTACTACCCAAAGCAATCTATAGATTCAATGCAATCCCTATCAAACTACCACTGGCATTTTTCACAGAACTAGAAGAAAAAATTTTGCAATTTGTATGGAAAAACAAAAGACCCCGAATAGCCAAAGCAATCTTGAGAACGAAAAAAGGAGCTGGAGGAATCAGGCTCCCTGACTTCAGACTATACTACAAAGCTACAGTAATCAAGACAGTATGGTACTGGCACAAAAACAGAAAGATAGATCAATGGAAAAGGATAGAAAGCCCAGAGATAAACCCACACACATATGGTCACCTTATCTTTGATAAAGGTGTCAGGAGTGTACAGTGGAGAAAGGACAGCCTCTTCAATAAGTGGTGCTGGGAAAACTGGACAGATACATGTAAAAGTATGAGATTAGATCACTCCCTAACACCATACACAAAAATAAGCTCAAAATTGATTAAAGACCTAAATGTAAGGCCAGAAACTATCAAACTCTTAGAGGAAAACATAGGCAGAACACTCTATGACATAAATCACAGCAAGATCCTTTCTGACCCACCTCCTACAGTAATGGAAATAAAAACAAAAATAAACAAATGGGACCTAATGAAACTTCAAAGCTTTTGCACAGCAAAGGAAACCATAAACAAGACCAAAAGACAACCCTCAGAATGGGAGAAAATATTTGCAAATTAAGCAACTGACAAAGGATTAATCTACAAAATTTACAAGCAGCTCATGCAGCTCAATAACAAGAAAACAAACAACCCAATCCAAAAATGGGCAGAAAGCCTAAATAGATATTCCTCCAAAGAAGATATACAGACTGCCAACAAACACATGAAAGAATGCTCAACATCATTAATCATTAGAGAAATGCAAATCAAAACTACAATGAGGTATCACGTCACACCAGTCAGAATGGCCATCATCAAAAAATCTAGAAACAATAAATGCTGGAGAGCATGTGGAGAAAGGGGAAAACTCTTGCACTGCTGGTGGGAATGTGAATTGGTTCAGCCGCTATGGAGAACAGTATGGAGGTTCCTTAAAAAACTGCAAATAGAACTACCATATGACCCAGCAATACCACTACTGGGCATATACCCTGAGAAAGCCAAAATTCAAAAAGAGTCATGTACCACAATGTTCATTGCAGCTCTATTTACAATAGCCGGGAGATGGAAGCAACCTAAGTGTCCATCGACAGATGAATGGATAAAGAAGATGTGGCACATGTATACAATGGAATATTACTCAGCCATAAAAAGAAAGGAAATTGATCTATTTGTAATGAGGTGGATAGACCTAGAGTCTGTGATACAGAGTGAAATAAGTCAGAAAGAAAAAGACAAATGCCATATGCTAACACATATATATGGAATTTAAGAAGAAAAAAAAATGTCATGAAGAAACTAAGGGTAAGACAGGAATAAAGACACAGACCTACTGGAGAATGGACTTGAGGATATGGGGAGGGGGAAGGGTGAGGTGTGACATGGCGAGAGAGAGTCATGGACATATACACACTAACAAACGTAAGGTAGATAGCTAGTGGGAAGCAGCCGCATGGCACAGGGATGTCGGCTCGGTGCTTTGTGACCGCCTGGAGGGGTGGGCTAGGGAGGGTGGGAGGGAGGGAGACACAAGAGGGAAGAGATATAGGAACATTTGTATATGTATAACTGATTCACTTTGTTATAAAGCAGAAACTAACACACCATTGTAAATCAATTATACCCCAATAAAGATGTTAAAAAAAAAGAAAGAACTTCTGTGAATAAAAATGCATTTACCACTCAATGAACATATATTCATAAACTAAATATTCACAGATCTTTCTTTTCACAGTGGAAAATATTTCTGCATCTAATTCAGCAGTAAAAATAGAATGAATTTATTTTTTATTTTTTTACTTTAATTCAAACAAAAATTCCATAGTAAGTAATAAAATTTTCTTACTTCATAAAGCTTTGATAGTGTGTACACTAGGGAGCCTAAATAGAGAGGAGAAAGCTAGGAATTCCTTGGGAAATAAAATTTTTAGAGAATCACAATTATAAATATAATGAAGTTCAAATATATCACAAGTAGAATGGAATATAATCTGCAAATTAATTATGTTAACGTATAATATTTGTTATGGTTTAGAAAGAAAAAAATAAATTAAGTACAATATAGATAAATTTACACCTACCAGTTTGATTGGAATTTTGAGGAATGTGTGTGTCTGGGAATTTCATTTCTACTCTATTTAAGTAGCCTTAGTATAAATCCAGAACTAAACTGAGAGAGAGAATGAGAGTGAGAGAGAGAGAATGATTTATAACTGGGCTATACATACGGTACCATTTTTAATAGTATTTTTTCCTCAGAATTTAATGATATCTTCACCATGATTTTTATTTCTCTGTGGTTTATAATATATTAAAGAGGGCAAATTAATCAATGAAGGCTTGAAAATCAGAACACATTTATATATCCTTTCTGAAACAAATCATTTTCATGACTAGTATCATTCATTCCAACAAAACTCACATATAAATATAATTTAATAAGTGGTCCCTTGTAATACTTTTCATTTTTCCTACAATAATCAACAGTTTTCAAAAATATTTTGCCTACCAGTTTCTTTAATCATATGGAACCTAAATTCCAAAACCTGAGTTAATTCTTATTATCTAAACAAGTGAGTTTATTAAGGCAGGAGAAATGGGGAATGGGGCATTCATTCCAACTCCTCTGTGCTACTTAAGGAGATAAGAATGATGTGAGGAGCAAATTGGGAAGACAAATGAAAACAGGATTTTACTACTTTGTTACTCCTCAGTGTGTAGGTTTTGGCTTTCACTGGAGCTGGATGGAGAGACTAAAGTAGAATGCTTTGTATCACAGTTTAATTGAAAGTGTTCAGAATAGAGTTTACATTTTTAAAGTGTTTGCATGAGTATCTTAACAGATTTATTGAGATATAATAAAAGGCCATAAAATTCACTTTTTTAACTGTATAATTTATTCGGTTTTTTGTATATTCAATTTTGTGCAATTATCAGCACTATCAAACATGCTCTTTTAGTTATTCACCTGGATGCTTAGAGTTATTTAACCAGGCTCTCTCTAACTTCTTATCAAATTTTAATGTCCTTTAGCTTTAGAAACTCCTACCCTAACATCCATCTGATGCTTTGGTGATTTGTTGAGACCAACATTGTACAGTCTTAAGAATGAAATCCCATACATCCTCACTTCCCATACAGCTAGAAAAAGGAATGTAGATTTGCATATTTTTCATTGTATTGTTACTGGGACAGTAAAACTAAGAATGTCATCTACATGTATACATGTGTCTCAACAATTGATATTTTGTTCCTAACCATAAATAATAAATACCTAATTAACATATAGGTGAATTTCCATCAGCTTGGAATTTAGAACATACTGTGTTGGAAATCATTTCTGGGTCACTTATAACAAAATCATAAAGAAACATTTTCTCTTTTGAAGCACCAATGCCTTTTAACATTAAATGTTCAACAACAATTTTAATTATCCAATTTTTAGTAGTGAAGAGGGGCAATGACAACTGTAAAACAACACTGAGGATGTAGAAAAGAGAGAGACAATAGGACAGAAATATTTGCCATATGCTGATAAAGGAAAGGGGAAGAAATGGAAAAAGTATCTTACTGGTTTAGTGTTTGGAATTGAATGGCTGGTAATTCTATATTTTGCATCTGGTTGTATATCCTTCCATCCACCTATTTATCCCTCCATTCATTCATCCTTTAACCTATTGAACTGTGGAATGCTAATTTTCATGCTATAGAAATTTGTATGAATAAACTCTTGAACATTTATTGTATCAGAAAAAGAATATCATCCAATGGTATTGATACAAACAGAGAAAAAGGGGACATCATGTTTTGAAGTTCTTTCAACAAATATTTTTTGCATTAGAATGTGAACCAGCAAACTTGGTCCAACATGGTGTCACATTGGATTCCAGTGTAAGTTGAGCCAGAAATTACAAGGAAATTATAATTAACTTCCAACATGCAAAGGAACATTTATTTTCATTCAAAATATTTATTATTTGCTTATGATACCTAGTAGGTACTCTCCTAGGTACTAGGTATATAAAGATAATTATGTCATAAGCCTTACTCTTGCCGGGTTTACAGCCTACTTTCCTGGTACTTAGGTTAAGTACCCTTTTACGGTAAACAAAGTACTATTATTAAAAACTCCATTTCAAAAAATGAGGAAACTGAGGCACAGAACTATCCATTGACAGCTAGAAAGCCTCAAGGAGCAAGAATTCAAATCCAAACAATCTAGCTCCAGAGTCCATAGTTTTACAAAATGAGCTATATATAGTGTTTTATACAGTGAATACTTAATAAGTGAACAAAGCATAAGAACATAATTCCAGTAGACTATGAATTTTATGCTGGGAAATCATTCTACCATCTTTCAGATTTATGCCAATAAAATGATAAGCAATACAAGAAAAGACAAAACTTCAATTTATATCAGTATCTTGCTGTATGCTATGAAAATACAGTATATTTCTTGAAGTATGAATTCCAGCTTTCCTAGGAAGTAAAGATAATTTTATTTCTTATAGCTATAACACTTAAAGTTGTAACTGAAAAAGAGCAAATGAATCAATGTGTGTTCCTGGGTCATCAAAAATTTGGCATGTATGTATCAATAAGAGCTCTATTTTGATGCCAAGGTTTTTTTTGTTTTTATTTTTTTTTTTTCGTTACACGGGCCTCTCACTGTTTTGGCCTGTCCCGCTGCGGAGCACAGGCTCTGGACGTGCAGGCTCAGCGGCCGTGGCTCACGGGCCCAGCCGCTCCGTGGCATGCGGGATCTTTCCGGACCGGGGCACGTACCCGTGTCCCCTGCATTGGCAGGGAGACTCACATCTACTGTGCCACCAGGGAAGCTCTTGATGCCAAGTTTTTGTTAAATTTGGAAATTAAATCACACCAACAATCATTAGGATAAGCTTAGCATGAAGAATAAAATATTTTTCATTTGCACTAACATTAGTAATTTTGTATAATAAATTATGGAAAATACTACAATAAATATGGAAAGGAACAATCATTTTAGTAAATGTAAAATGTTGATGATATATTTACTTTTAATTAAAAATGCATATTTTCCTACAGATATTGGTCTTTTCCATCAATGAATGCAATTTAAATCCTTTAAAGGCTCAATTCAGTATTGCTATAATAGAAATCTGAATTATGTGAATCCCTTAAATTCCATAGGAGGTCCCTAAAACTGCATGCAGTGTGAAATCATAACAGCTAATGCCATAAAATGAATTTATTTTCTAATAGATATTTTTGCATGGTACCTTTAACAAAAAAAGTGTTATTTTTAACCAAAAAATTCAGGCCTTATGCCACATTTAGCTTCTCTAGGTAAGAAACTATGCAAAAAGAATATATATTCTTTTTTAGTACTTACTATAACTAAACTTTGAATTGTTTGGTAATGAATATTTGGCTCATACATGTTAAGTGCCTTGAATTTACTCATTGAAACTGGATGGCTTGTTCTCCAAGAAAAAGCTTTTTTATTTCATTTATTTTGAGTTGTATCACATAAACTGGAGGTCCTGTAGTCTCAAAATTTTAAGGAATGAGTATTTGAGAGAAAGAACACTTTGAACACGGCCTATGTGAGAAAGTAGCTGTTGAGGAGGAGAGAAAAATCTTTTTTTTTCTTGAAAATAGAAGTTTCACATCACTTTGCAAGCAATAATTATTTGTGTTTTAAAAGGATGTGTTCTCAGATGATCATATGACTCTTCCAAAGCTCAGTAAGTTAGACTATCAGTCATTTCTCCTGAACTATGAAAGTCCTGCATATGAAGACATTCACAAGTATGGTATATAACTAGATAAGAATCAACATCTGATATTGAGATGAATGATATTACTTTAACCTGACCTGAAAAGAGTAGTCAACAAATATTCTTTTTCCTCCCATACATCCGAATGCAGTGAATTCATCCATCTTGCACTTAAGGTTCATCCACGAAAGGACTGTGTAGCCCAAAGTGGTTCTTGTGCATATATCTACTTTAATTTTGACAATTCATTGAGCTGGATAATGCTTGCTTTTTTCGGGGCTGTTAAAACCTTCTTTTCTAGTTTGCTTGAAAATACATTGTGTGAATGTTTCTAAATTTGACTTCCAAAAATCTGTCTGTATTCTTCCTATCATAGTGGGGTTTCAAATTTCTGTCTGAAAGATGAGAAGATGGGGGAAACTATTTACTCTGACTTCTTAGAAACAACAACAAAAGAGAAAATATTATTCACCTTCCTATATATTGCCTGGACGTGTAAGCCATAAATATACTCTGTTTAGGTTACACTATGCCACATATCAGCTTTTAATATATGGCATGATCACATCATATCCTAGACCAAGTGAAAATATAACTAAGCAAAGGACCAAAGTTAAAGTACATAAAAAAACAAAATCATCTTAAATGTATTGATTATTTTAAAAAGCTGGAAGCTGTATTAATCCAGAGGCCCAGTAGTGACTCAGTCTATGTATACACAGCAAGATCAGTCAAGACAAAAAGAGAATGGCTGTGGTGGAATCCCAGTTTTCCAGGTTGCACACATGGAGTACAGAAACCAAAAATGTTTACGTTTCAAGGAATATAAGAAAACAGGAGAAAACTGAAACACAAAGGAAATTATTTCCAAATATAAATTGTACAGTATTATTATTACTATAATCACTTTAGTATATTTTCTATAGCCTTATACTACATATTATAACAGAGGATATATCATGCAAAGGAGATAACATTTCAAAAACATTAAAATGTAAGATTATTACAAAGATATCTCATTACTCTTACAAGCAGGTATTAGTTGGCTCCAGCCACACACTGCCAGTATATCTTTAGTAGCAGTGGTTACAAATAGAATGAAACATATTAGGGACAGATATTTTCTTTGTATCTCTGCCAAAATAAACCTCCTGAAGTAAAGTTCTGACCCTCCAGCCCCCAAATTATGAATGCCAACAGAGCTCCTTCACCTAGCATCCAAGACCTAAATCTAACATTTCAAGTTTTCTTCCAACAACTCTATGTCATGTATAACACAACAAAACTGAACTATTCGATGTATAACAGTGCACCACAGAAATCTGCTTTTGTGCCTTTAATAGTTCTGTTATTACTTCTTTCTTTTTTTTTTTTTTTCCGATATGCGGGCCTCTCACTGCTGTGGCCTCTCCCTTTGCGGAGCACAGGCTCCGGATGCGCAGGCCCAGTGGCCATGGCTCACAGGCCCAGCCGCTCCGCGGCATGTGGGATCTTCTCCGACCGGGGCACGAACCCGTGTCCCCTGCATTGGCAGGCGGACTCTCAACCACTGTGCTACCAGGGAAGCCCTGTTATTACTTGTTAAACACCTTTTTCCTCATGACCAACATGTCTAAACTTGATCTTTCCACAACCTGCTCAAGAGTCACCTGCACTAGGAATCCTTCTCTTGCCCGAATAGATCTATCCCTTCCTCTGGTCTCCCATGGCTTAGACTCTCAATCTCCTTTCTGGAATCAATCAGTTTCTCCCTCGATTTATAATTCTTGGCCTATATTTCTTATCTTCCCTAATTTGACTATAAACTTCCTAAGGGCAGGCACCAGGTATAATTCACATTTATATTTCTCAGACCTTCAGGCACTGTGAACTCATTCAAATACGTACTTGAGCCTAATTCATCTGTTAAAGCATAACGGTGAAGAAAAGAGTGTTGTCATTTTCAAAAGAGCATTATCAATCTTTTCAAGATTTAATTTATAGCTTATCTTCCTTGGTTATTGCTAAATATGAACTTATGCACCATGCAGCTTTCTCCCTAGGAATCCCTTCTGTAATTCAGTGAAAGATACAATGGATACGAGAGGTCTGAGAACACATGACCATATAGATGTGGTTACATACCATACACATTATTTGATACAAATAAACAATCCCCAAATAACTCATTTTCCTACCTAATGCTTTGACTTTTAGCAGCATTGTACTTACATTAATCAGAAAATGTTGTAGTGGTAACTCTAAGTCAAAAAACATTTCTTTCAAAAACAAGAACTCACCCATTTGGTCTTGACCATAGATTGATAAGAAACACACCTAAGGTTTAAGATTTGAAACCTCAAGAGAATAGATGCAAACATGGCTGTGAGCAGGTAGATAACCTACATGCAGAGAATAACAACAACAAATACAACAAAAACCTGTGTAATCAAAAGTATAAGCAGGGTAGAAACAAACTCAAAGTCAGATGCTAAAATTTTACATACTTTTAATTGACATATATTTATACTTTAAAAGTCTATGTTTATTTACCAATATAATAAAGCCATGGAAAGTTTCTGCCTTCTATTACCTATATCATTAGTTATATATTAAGAAATCCAGGAATCCCATTATAAACATTTTTTTACAATATATTTCCATTAAATATGCAGACATATGATCTCATTATTTATCTAGAAAAGGAGGAGTTGGCAAGATTATAAAGCATTTACAACTAAATTTCTTTCTAAGTAAATCAAAATAAAAACGAATCCTCTAAACAACAATAAATATATTCATCTCAATTTAGCCTTCAGCTCCTGTCAGTGAAAACTTTAATAGACAACATAGTCAACAGAATTACTCTGTCACAATTCTACAGAGATTTTGCTAATTCGTTTCAAGTCCATTTCATTAGTTAGAAAAAAATATTTTAAAAAGTCAAATCCTGATTTAATAAGTGGGGGATTTGAATAAATTACATACCTCCCATGTTCAATGAACTTTAAATGAATTTCACTACAATCCATTGCCAGGCAACTAGGCTCTATCCTTAAGAATTTCAACAACATACTTATATTAAATTGACAAGCTGAACAAATACTTTACTGAGTATTTCAGCCTTGTAAGATTTTAAATAAGTGGGATTTTTCTCATTAACTCTATCAATCATCTATAAATACAAGATTATACATACCTAATACATTGATGCTGCTATTTTAGACCTCAAGAAAGTTATGCCTATGATAGTATGTTTGTCAGTAAAGCTCAAACCATTTAAAGACAAATTAAAATTTTATATTAGGATTTGTATATGATTGAACTTCTGTGGGGATTATACATCATTTTGACTGATAAACTGACAACTTGCTATTTCTGTGAAGTTTATTTTTTCATACAGAGAATATTTGCTTATAAATTATAGCAACCAAGGGATTTTCATTCTGCATATATTAATTTTCTTTTCCTAGCTCCAGGTTTTAGGTCTATCACTATGCACCAATGGCCCATGAAAGCTTGAGAGGGAAAGATCATTTAGTGCTCTGATGAAGGACTAAGAGAATATGAGTATATCTATTTTGGAAAAATATTCATTCCTAAACACAGGCTTTGAAATATTTTTGGAATTATGGGCCGTATGCGATAACAACCATGACAATCTGCTGGAGATTTTTTAGGCCCTCTGCTGTGCATAGATTCAATGATTTACACCCCAGTCCTCTACATTTTATGCAACCATTACATACTTGCACTGACAAGGAAACAAATAGAGCAATAACCACTAACTGCAGAAATTACAATGAAACTTCACTGAAAACAAAAAGCCAATAGAAGTAAAACGTGTTAAAGAAATTATTTGTATATTTAAGCACTGTTGTTCTTAACATGCTGATATACAAGAGCTAATATTTAATTTCTAAAAAAATAATATACTCCCTCACTTTTAACTATATATGTATTAATATGCAAGTGTCATCCCTTTCAAGAAGAAAGCTAGGGCATCTTTCTTCAATAACAACATAAAAATATCTACTCTATGAAAAAATGCATAATTATATGTAAGTCACCTACAATGGTATAATAAACTGAAAATCACGGAAATGTGCTATTAAAAAAATTAGCAATAACTGTACAGCTTCCCAAACCACAGTCTTTCTTCAGAGTTATTTGCATTTGGAAATAGCTACTCACTAGCAAAATGTGGTTCACTGAAAGAAAATCAGTATATGTATGTTACTATAAAAGCCCATGGCAGAGACCTTCAAGATGGTGGAAGAGTAAGACTTGGAGATCACCTTCCTCCCCACAAATACATCAGAAATACATCTACACGTGGAACAACTCCTACAGAACACCAAATGAGTGCTGACAGAAGATCTCAGACCTCCCAAAAGGCAAGAAACTCCCCACGTACCTGGGTAGGGCAAAAGAAAAAAAGAGACAAAATAATAGGGATGAGACCTGCACCACTGGGAGGGAGCCGTGAAGGAGGAAAAGTTTGCACACACTAGGAAGCCCCTTCACTGGCCTAGATGGGGGTGGCAGGGGGAAAGCTTCGGAGCCATGGAGGAGAGCACAGCAACAGAGCTGCAGAGGGCAAAGCAGAGAGATTCCCCCACAAAGGATAGGTGCTGACCAGCACTCACCAGCCCGAGAGGCTTGTCTTCTCACCCGCCAGGACGAGTTGGGGCTGGGAGCTGAGGCTTGGGCTTCGGAGTTCGGATCCCAGGGAGAGGACTGGGGTTGGCTGCGTGAACACAGTCTGAAGGGGGCTAATGCCCCACAGCTAGCCGGGAGTGAGTCTGGGAAAAAGTCTGGACCTGCCTAAGAGACAAGAGACAATTGTTTTGGTGTGCACAAGGAGAAGGGATTCAGAGCACTGCCTAAACGAGCTCCAGAGACGGGCGCGAGCCACGGCTAACAGTGCAGACCCCAGGGACAGGCATGAAATGCTAAGGTGGCTGCTGCAGCCATTAAGAAGCCTGTGTGCAAGCACAGGTCATTATCCACACCTTCCCTCCCGGGAGACTGTGCAGCCTGCCACTGCCAGGGTCCCGTGATCCAGGGACAACTTCCCCAGGAGAACAAACGCCACGCCTCAGGCTGCTGCAAAGTCACTCTGGCCTCTGCCGCCGCAGGCTCGCCCTGCATTCCATACCCTTCCCTCCACCCTGGCCTGAGTGAGCCAGAGTCCCCTAATCAGCTGCTCCTTTAACCCCGTCCTGTCTGAGCAAAGAACAGACGTCCTCAGGTGACCTATATGCAGAGGCGGGGCCAAATCCAAAGCTGAACCCCAGGAGCTGTGCAAACAAAGAAGAGAAAGGGAACTCTCTCCCAGCAGCCTCAGGAGCAGTGGATTAAATCTCCACAAACAACTCGATGTACCCTGCATCTGTGGAATACCTGAATAGAGAACAAATCATCCCAAAATTGTGGCGGTGGACTTTGGGAGCAATGATATATATATATTTTTTTCTTGTTTCTCTTTTTGTGAGTGTGTATGTGTATGCTTCTTTGTGTGATTTTGTCTGTATACCTTTGCTTTTACCATTTGTCCTAGGGTTCTGTCTTTCCAGTTTTTTTTTTCTTTTTTCTTTTTTAGTATAGTTTTTAGCACTTGTTATCATTGGATCATTGGTGGATTTGTTTTTGGTTTGGTTGCTCTCTCTTTCTTTCTTTCATTAGGTTTCTTTTTTTATTACTTTCCAATTTTTTTTTATTTTTAAGAATTATTTTTTATTTTAATAAAGATTTTATTTTATTTTATGCTTCTTTCTTTCTTTCTTTTTTTCTTTCTTTCTTTTTTCCTCCCTTTTCTTCTTAGCCTTGTGGCTGACAGTGTCTTGGTGCTCTAGCCAGATGTTAGGCCTGTGCCTCTGAGGTAGGAGAGCCGAGTTCAGGACATTGGTCTACAAGAGACCTCCCAGTTCCATTTAATATCAAAAAGTGAAAGCTCTCCCAGGGACCTCTAACTCAGTGCTAAGACCCAGCTCCATTCAATGACCAGCAAGTTACTGTGCTGGACACCCTGTGCCAAACAACTAGCAAGACAGGAACACAACCCCACACATTAGCAGAGAGGCACCTAAAATCATAATAAGGTCACAGACACCCCAAAACACATGACCAGATGCGGCTCTGCCACCAGAAAGACAAGATCCACCCCACTCACCAGAACACAGGCACCAATCCCCTCCACAAGGAAGTCTACACAACCCACTGAACCAACCTCACCCACTGGGGTCAGACACCAAAAACAATGGGAAATACAAAACTGCAGCCTGGGAAAAAGAGACCCCAAACACAGTAAGTTAAGCAAAATTAGAAGACAGAGAAGCACACAGCAGATGAAGGAGCAAGGTAAAAACCCACCAGATCAAACAAATGAAGAGGAAATAGGCAGTCTACCTGAAAAAGAATTCAGAGTAATAATAGCAAAGATGATCTAATATCTTGGAAAGAGAATGAAGAAAATACAAGAAACATTAAACAACGACCTAGAAGAACTAAAGAGCAAACAAACAATGATGAACAACACAATAAATGAAATTAAATTTTTTCTAGAAGGAATTAATAGCAGAATAACTGAGGCAGAAGAACAGATAAGTGACCTGGAAGATAAAATAGTAGAAATAACTACTGCAGAGCAAAATAAAGAAAAAAGAATGAAAAGAATTGAGGACAGTATCAGAGACCTCTGAGACAACGTTAAATGCACCAACATTTGAATCATAGAGGTCCCAGAAGAAGAAGATAAAAAGATAGGGACTGAGAAAATATTTGAAGAGATTATAGTTGAAAATTTCCCTAATATGGGAAAGGAAATAGTTGATCAAGTCCAGGAAGTGCATAGAGTGCCATACAGGAAAATCTAAAAGAAACATGCCAAGACACATATTAATCAGACTATCAATAATTAAAATCAAAAGAAAAAATATTAAAAGCAGCAAGGGAAAAACAACAAATAACATTCAAGGGAATCCTCATAAGGTTAAGAGCTGATCTTTCAGCAGAAACGCTGCAAGCCAGAAGAGAGTGGCGGAACATATTTAAAGTAATGAAGGGAAAAACCTACAACTAAGATTACTCTACCCACCAAGGATCTCATTAAGATTTGAGTGAGAAATTAAAACCTTTACAGACAAGCAAAAGCTAAGAGAATTCAGCACCACCAAACCAGCTTCACAAAAAATGCTAAAGGAACTTCTCTAGGCAGGAATCACAAAAGAAGGATAAGACCTAGAAGAACAAACCCAAAGCAATTAAGAAAATAGTAATAGGAATATACATATCGATAGTTACCTTAAATGTAAATAGATTAAACACTCTAACCAAAAGACATAGACTGGCTGAATGGATGCAAAAACAAGATCCGTATATATGCTGTCTACAAGGGACCCACTTGAGACTTAGAGATACATACAGATTGAAAGTGAGGGGTTGGAAAAACATATTCCATGCAAATGGAAATCAAAAGAAAGCTGTAGTAGCAATTCTAATATCAGAAAAAAATAGACTTTAAAATAAAGACTATTACAAGAGACAAAGAAGGACACTACAAAATGATCAAGGGATCAATCCAAGCAGAAGATATAACAATTGTAAATATATATGCACCCACCATAGGAGCACCTCAATACATAAGGCAAATGCTAACAGCCATAAAAGGGGAAATTGACAGTAACACAATCATAGTAGGGGACTTTAACACCCCAATTTCACCAATGGAAAGATCATACAAAATGAAAATAAATAAGGAAACACAAGCTTCAAATGATAGATTTAAAGAGATGGACTTAATTGATATTTATAGGACATTCTATGCAAAAAAAAACAGAATACACTTTCTTCTCAAGTACTCATGGAACATTCTCCAGGATAGACCATATCTTGGGTCACAAATCAAGCCTTGGTAAATTTAAGAAAACTGAAATTGTATCAAGTATCTTTTCCGACCACAGTACTGTGATACTAGATATCAATTACAGGAAAAAAATCTGTAAAAATTACAAACACATGGAGGCTAAACAATACACTACTTAATAACCAAGAGATCACTGAAGAAATCAAGGAGGAAATCATAAAATACATACAAAGAAATGGAAACATAATGAGCCAAATCCTATGGGATGCAGCAAAAGCAGTTCTAAGAGGGAAGTTAATAGCAATACAATCCTACCTCAGGAAACAAGAAACAGCTCAAATAAACAACCTAACCTTACACCTAAAGCAATTAGAGAAAGAAGAACAAAAAATAAAACCCAAAGATAGCAGAAGGAAAGAAATCATAAAGATCAGATCAGAAATAAATGAAAAAGAAATGATAGAAACAATAGCACAGATCATTAAAACTAAAAGCTGGTACTTTGAGAAGATAAACAAAATTGATAAACCATTAGCCAGACTCATCAAGAAAAAAAGGGAGAAGACTCAAATCAATAGAATTAGAAATGAAAAAGGAGAAGTAACAACTGACACTGCAGAAATCCAGATGATCATGAGAGATTACTACAAGCAACTATATGCCAATAAAATGGACAACCTAGAAGAAATGGACAAATTCTCAGAAAAGCACAACCTGCCATGACTGAACCAGGAAGAAATAGAAAATATAAACAGACCAATCACAAGCACTGAAATTGAAATTGTGATTAAAAATCTTAAACAAACAAAAGCCCAGGACCAGATGGCTTCACAGGCGAATTCAATCAAACATTTAGAGAAGAGCTAACACCTATCCTTCCCAAACTCTCCCAAAACATAGCAGAGGGAGGAACACTCCCGAACTCATTCTACGAGGCCACCATCACCCTGATACCAAAACCAGACAAAGATGTCACAAAGAAAGAAAACTACAGGCCAATATCACTGATGAACACAGATGCAAAACTCCTCAAGAAAATACTAGCAAACAGAATCCAACAGCACATTAAAAGGATCATACACCATGATCAAGTGGGGTTTATCCCAGGAATGCAAGGATTCTTCAATATATGCAAATCAATCAATGTGATACACCATATTAACAAATTGAAGGATAAAAACCATATGATCATCTCAATAGATGCAGAAAAGCTTTCAACAAAATTCAACACTCATTTAGGATAAAAACCCTCCAGAAGTTAGGCATAGGGGGAACTTATCTCATTATATTAAAGGCCATATATGACAAACCCACAGCCAACATTGTTCTCAATGGTGAAAAATTGAAACCATTTCCACTAAGATGAGGAACAAGACAAGGTTGCCCACTATCACCACTATTTTTCAACATAGTTTTGGAAGTTTTAGCCACAGCAATCAGAGAAGAAAAGGAAATAAAAGGAATCCAAGTTGGAACAGAAGTAAAGCTGTCACTGCTTGCAGATGACATGAGAGTATGCATAGAGAATCCTAAACATACTACCAGAAAGCTACTAGAGGTAATCAATTAATTAGGTAGAGCAGCAAGCAGCAGGAGATAAAATTAATGAGCAGAAATCTCATGCTTTCCTATACACTAATGATGAAAGATCTGAAAGAGACATTAAAGAAACACTCCCATTTACCACTGAAACAAAAAGAATAAAATACCTAGTAATAAACCTACCTAAGGAGACAAAAGACCTGTATGCAGAAAACTATAAGACACTGATGAAAGAAACTAAAGATGATACAAACAAATGGAGAGACATACCATGTTCTTGGATTGGAAGAGTAAACATTGTGAATATGACTACTACCCAAAGCAATCTACAGATTCAATGCAATCCCTATCAAACTACCAGTGGCATTTTTCACAGAACTAGAACAAAAAATTTCACAATTTGTATGGAAACACAAAAGACCCCAAATAGCCAAAGCAATCTTGAGAAAGAAAAATGCAGCTGGAGGAATCAGACTCCCTGACTTCAGACTATACTACATAGCTACAATAATCAAGACCGTATGGTACTGGCACAAAAACAGAAATATAGATCAATGCAACAGAATAGAAAGCCCAGAGATAAACCCATACACCTATGGTCAACTAATCTATGAAAAAGGAGGCAAGGGTATACAATGGAGAAAAGATAGCCTCTTCAATAAATGGTGCTGGGAAAACTGGACAGCTACATGTAAAAGAATGAAATTCGAGCACTCCCTAACATCATACATAAAAATAAACTCAAAATGATTAAAGACCTAAATGTAAGACCATAAAACTCTTAGAGGAAAACATAGGCAGAACACTCTATGATATAAATCACAGCAAGATCCTTTGTGAGCCACCTCCTAGAGAAATGGAAATAAAAACAAAAATAAACAAATGGGACCTAATGAAACTTCAAAGCTTTTGCACAGCAATGGAAACCATAAACACGATGAAAAGACAACCCTCAGAATGGGAGAAAATATTTGCAAACGAAGAAACTGACAAAGGATTAATCTCCAAAATTTACAAGCAGCTCATGCAGCTCAATATCAAAAAACAAACAACCCAATCTAAAAATGGTCAGAAGACCTAAATAGACATTTCTCCAAATAAGATATGCAGATTGTCAACAAACACGTGAAGGGATGCTCAACATCACTAATCATTAGGGAAATACAAGTCAAAGCTACGAGTTATCACCTCACACCAATCAAAATGACTATCGTCAAAAAATCTAGAAACAATAAATGCTGGAGAGGGTGTAGAGAAAATGCAACCCTCTTGCATTGTTTGTGGGAATGTTAATTCACCCAGCCATTATTGAGAATAGTGTGGAGGTTCCTTAAAAAACTAAAATTCGAAGTACCATATGACCCAGAAATCCCACTACTGGGCATATACTCTGAGAAAACCGTAATTCAAAGAGTCATGTACCACAATGTTCATTGCAGCTCTATTTACAATAGCCAGGATATGGAAGCAACCTAAGTGTCCATGGACAGATGAATGGATAAAGAAGATGTGGCACATATATACAATGGAATCTTACTCAGCCATAAAAAGAAACAAAATTGAATTATTTGTAGTGAGGTGGATGGACCTAGAGTCTGTCATACAGAGTGAAGTACGTCAGAAAGAGAAAAACAAATACCGTATGCTTACACATATATATGGAGGGTTTTTTTTAAAAAAAAAAAGAACCTAGGAGCAGAACAGGAATAAAGACGCAGACGTAGAAGATGGACTTGAGGATACGGGGAGGGGGAAGGGTAAGGTGGGACGAAGTGAGAGAGTGGCATGAACTTACATATACTACCAAATGTAAAATAGATAGCTAGTTGGAAGCAGCCACATAGCACAGGGAAATCAGCTCTTTGCTTTGTGTCCACCTAGAGGGTTGGGATCGGGAGGGTGGGAGGGAGACGCAAGAGGGAGGAGATATGGGGATATATGTATACTTATAGCTGATCCACTTTTTTATAAAGCAGAAACTAACACACCATTGGAAAGCAATTATACTCCAATAAAGATGTTAAAAAAACCGAAAACTAAAATTAAAAATTTTCTCTGATCAAAAAAAAAGCCCATGGTAGGTGTTCATTAGAAGAAAATAATAAATTATAGTATTTGTCAAAAGCTTTTGTACTAAGAAATGATAAATTTTATAAAGTATGTGTTTTCATCTGAGTCATATGATATTTTATATACAGAACTCTTTAGAAAGATACATTTCATACAGATCAATTTTCCACTAACACTTATACATGTATTTTTTAAAAGTAAATATGTTATTTTATAATTTATTCATGACAAAAATTCTGATCATTCAATAAAGAACTTGACAGCACCATATTCCACAGTATATTCTAATTTAGTACTTGAATATTTTAAGATATAGGCTATTTAAATACAGTGTTTCTTAATTTTGAACATTAAACTTTAATGGATTACATGGGAAATATTCAGACTTGTTCTTATCACATAATATTTTAATTAAAATAAATTATATTTTAGGTAACATTTATTTTAGAATTAAATCACATTTATTAACATTGCTATGTTAATAATCACTGTGGGATCAAAATTAGTGAAGAGTGTTTTTTTAAACCGTAATACTGGTTATTTATACGGTACCTATTCACCCTTTTACAAAATGTATAAATGGTGTATTAAAATCAATTGAAGTTCAAGGAATAGAACCCTGAATTATTTACTCCTTTACTGACCTAACTACCAAGACACATCACCTTACTCTGCCTTTTTTAAATGAGAAAACAAGAAGCAGCAGATATCCTGGACTGTGATTTCAAAACCCTGAATGTTTATATAACCCAATTATGAAATGGTTTGCATTAGATTATTATGAGATAAAATATCAAGACCAAAACAGGAAAGTGCTCTTATCGTGATACAGTACCGATAAGGTGATTGTATAAGAAAATTACTTAGGTTTTATATTTATGGTCTACTATATGAACAGGTCTACTTTTAAAAGTGTCATTTTTTTAAATGACCAATAATATAAGCAGTAACTCCTAAAACATCCAAAATAGTGAACCATAGCTTTGCCTTAATGGCAAAATTCTGAAACTATTGAAAAAGGAACTGTTTTGTCATTTTCAAAATGCATTAATCTTTGGTGAAATCTTTGCCCCACCAGAAAATGTAAAACATCTCTATTTAGAAGATAATAAATCTCTAAGATTCAGAAGAGTTCTAAACATACTATTTAGAAATACTAAAAGGTTAAAATCTACTTATTGTACCGTTTTATGTTTTTTTGGCATGATTTTTCAATATTAATCAGGACCCCAGTGTGAAATGAATAACAAATCAGGTAAGATTTCTCTTTATGTAATAGGTGATAAAATAAGGCTTTACCATGAAAAATTATATAATATTTGTTAAGGAAATTTTTGAAAATCAAAAGTTTTCTCTTGATTTTCAGAAACACTTAATGCTACCTAAAGGCAATAACAGTTTCGAAATGTACTCCTTCTTCCCGATTTCTTTGCAAAGAAGATTCCTGAAATAGCATATGCTACAATAAGTCCAAAGGATAACTTACCTAATGTCAGACTGAATTGGTAACATAAAGGAAATAGATATGGTAATCCCTCAAAAATGGTGGGTCTGGGAAAATTATGACAAAAAGATCTGAATGATATTGGCAGCCCCACAATTTCATGTCCATTATAAATGCTGATCTCCTCCAATTTCTGACGATATCTCATATTTTAGATTTTAACTACATAGAGGGAGAAATTTCAGCCTCACTTGACTGCCCAAAATGAGGTGGAGATAAGTAGTAATACAGTGAACTGAGATGGAAAGGCAGCTAAAAGGAATGGGAGGGAGGATTTGAACATATAAAGTATTGCTGATTATGTTCATTTAATTACCTGTGGGAGGGGGTGACAAAAGTCATATTGGACTTTGAATATAATCTTTAAGCACTTTGTAATCAGTAAACTTGCTCTGATAGTGCTCTCTTAAAGAGCAGAGTCACTGAAGTCCCCTTTAATCAGTAGTTGTCTTGTAGCAGATGTGCATTTTACCAACAAACTAAGCCAGATTCTCCTAATGTATAAGCTACTCCTGGGGGGTGTACTAATCATTTCTGGAAGATACATTAACTCTTTCAGGCACTGAAGCAGTAATTTTCAATGGTACCCTCTGGCCCACCAAAAAGACAAGAAAATGTCAAAACCAACAGTGTGTGTAGGTTGCTCAAAATGGCTCATTGAGTCTCCATTCCATCCTGGCATAATTTGTAGTTTAAGCAAAAAATCTCAAAAGGAGAGAACAGGCAACGTGTTGTTGCTCTGGCCGTGTTTGGGGCCGCCTTTGTACCAATGTTTACACCTGTTGAGTCCTAGGGAAACTCTTCAAAGGGCCACAAAGTAGAAAGTAATTTGTGAGTGTTTCAGCTTCATGGGATTCAAAAAAAAGGAAATGTGAAAAAGAACTCATACATGATAATTCATAGAGAAGAGCATAGAGCCTCGTTTAAATGAGGGAAAAAGTAGAAGGAGGTGAAGTTAAATAGAAATGACTCATATTGGTAACCTAAAGGAAGACTTTGTAGGGCTATTCTAGACTATTGTAAGGATCTTAGGTTTTACTCTAAATGAGAAGGAGAGGTATTGGAGATCTGAACAGAAGAATTAGCTGACTTTCTTTTTAAGAGTCTCCTTCTGTAGGCTCTTTGGAGAACAGAGTGTGGGAAAGCAAGTGGGAAAATAAGGAAACGATTACAGAAACTATTGAAATAATTCAGATGAGATAATAGTGTCTCAGACCAGGGCACTAATAGTGAAGGTGGTGAGAAATTGGTTGTTTAATAAATTCTAGGTCTGACAAAGTCACAAGTAGGAAGCTTAAAAATAAAGATCAGATTTTCAAGTTGGCCCTAATCCTTGTTGCCACTATCTTACAGAATATGAGATATGTAATGGAACCCACAGAGAGGCTTTGGAGAAGTTACAGTCAATTTTCAGAGACTTCCCTCACTGTGATCTTTAAATAAATTTTAACATTTACTTTTGTTTCTCTTAATTAGTTAATAAGCTTTTTTGATGGCACTGACTGTGCAGGGAGCTTTACACTAGACATGGAGAGATAATTAAATAATAATATTTAGAAAACTGTATTTAGACTGGAGGGGGAAGGCTAGATGATAGAAAAGCTGGTAGAAGAACTATTAAGGAATTTAATGAGAAAGAGCACAGTCAGGACTCATCTACGACAAACTGTAAAAGAGAAAATGAAATTAAACGGTAAAGGCCTATAATTTTTAGCAAAAGCATTAAATATTAAAAATGCATAAGTCGGATGGTAAGACAATTATATAGTAGATTTTCTTGCAATTCGATGTCATTGAAATGGTCACATACACATTTATAACAATAACTTAGATCCCATATCCTGGAGGAAACATTGAATGTTAAGTCCATTCCCTCTGGAATATTATAGTTTGGTTTATATAAGTGAGTGTCAGATACCTAACTATATTTTTGCAGCTATATTATAGGATTATATGGATTTTATAATGCCTCTTTCATGCATGGACTAACCACTAAGCATAATTGATAAATCTAATATTCATGGATGAATGAAAAGAGGAGTGATATGGTATCACTTTCATGCTTCTCTTGCTATACCATACACAAGATCTAATAAACCTATTTACAACTCACATTTCTGTCTTTCTTGGTGATAATGCACACAGTCCCTAGGGCTATTTAACTTGTTCTGCATATTTCCTATCCTTCAACTAAGAAGCAATCAGTGAAAATTGCTTTGGTCCCCTATGCTCTATATTATTTGGCTTCTGTACAGCTAGTAGATGGAAATTTAGCTACTGTGAGGGCATTTAGATACCAATTAGGAGTTTTCTTATACAGATCAACAAGCCCCTTGGCTATTGTATTCCAGTGAAATAAGAAAACTAAATTTTCTTAGATAATCACCAATAATCACCATGTTGCTATGGCAATGACACTATCACTGGGACACATACACGCATAAAAGCAATATGCAAATAATCCACATTATATATATGCACACACGTGTGTGTACTAGGGGTGTGTGTAGATATACATGTGTATATATGTGTTTATAATGTGGCTATACTTAAACACACTGATTTTAGCACAAGAAAGAAATTAAAAGCATATTCCTCAACAAAAGAGTAGACATAGTCACAAAAATGGCAGTAAATAACCCTGATGATTGTGAGAAATAAATACTCATTACAATCACATTTCCATGAAATAAAGGGCAGAGTTGATCAAACAAGCTAAATTCCAAGTGGACACAATGCTCCCCTTTGAGCCTAGGAGTGTTCCTTTGTGGGTTCAGACTAGCCATTTGCCTCCCAGCACCTGCATTCTAGTCAAGCAACAGGAGCACCAGGTAATAACCACACTCATCTTGAAGCAGATACAGCTTCTACTCTCTCATGAAGGATGAAGAAGAAATCAGGCAATAGGATAAAATCACAAGCTGTCTTTTCTTCTTTCTATCCACGCCCTACCCTATTTGATATAAGAACCGCGGTAATCAGAAACACGCTGGTTGTGGTTTAAAATTGGAAAAGTATTCTTCCCCTAATTCCCAAGGGAAACCCATGAAGATACTATTTTGCTTCATTCATATCACTCGTTAAGTCCATACAATTTTATCTCAAGACTGGATAATGAGTGTTCCTTAAGTCTGGGGGGAAATGTATCCCTTGTTACACTCACGTTTTTTTACCTAAGTGGATGATTTAAAAATTTGCTAAGTAGTCAGCAAATTTTTTCTGTAAAGGGATAGATAATAAATAATTTAGGCTTTGTGGACCATGATTTCTGTTGCAACTACTCAGCTCTGCCATTGTATTGTGAAAGCAGCCATAGATGACATATAAACGAATATGGCTGTGTTCCAATAAAACTTTACTTATGGACACTGAAATTTGAATTCCATCACGAAACATTATTCTTCTTTTGATTTTTTCAACTTTCTTAAAACGAAGAAACAATTCTTAGCTCACAGGCAGACTGGGTGTAGCTCAGGAGTCATAGTTTGCCGACCCCAGATTTACAGTCTGAGGTCCTCTCTAGCACATATAAGATTCTGACGAAAAGCAGAGTGGAACTGGAAGACAAGCAATGAGGTATTTCCAACAGGATGGCAAATACTATTTCCTGTGTGTGTGAGTGTGCATGTGTGTGTGTGTGCATGCTTCTGCACACACAGCACACTTAGATACTAAACGAGGTATGGCTATATGTTAACACAACTGGTTGTTAACAAACTTACCAGAATGTACATAGTTGAATAAAAGCCATTTCCAAGTAGTTATCTTGAGAGGCTGTATTCATTACTCACAAGGAGCCTTCTATTGCTCACACCTTTTTTGTAATGTTTAATTTGAAATTGTATTTCAAGGTAACTGCTATGAAGGCAATGGCATTTTGGACTCTGTACCTCTGATATATTTGTTTTAACACTGTTAACATTACCTTTATAATAATGTCTTACTTGGTGATGCACAACATTAATTATAATTCCATTTATAATTCCATCAAAGTATGAACATTGATTTGTTCATTCTTTTAACTAACTTCTGAAATTGTTACTAATATTTTTAAAACCAAAATAGATCTACACAATTTTATTGACACATTAATTTAATAAATACTTGGAAAACAAACTTAAATATAATTTGAGGTTGAGACTAAACTAATGCATAATGGTTGCAGATAATCTTTCTCCAGTCATTTCTGTGGTAAGCCCCTTTAACACTCCCCATGAGCTCTGGCAGCAAATAGTAAGAATGAGACAAACAGATGCCAAATAGTTACTAAAGCATCTATGTAGTTGTGTCAGCCTAACCATTTAGCTTCTTTTTATGGTTGTTGGTATCTATACATTTCATAGCCTGGTAAAGTGTAAATATCTACTATTTTGTATAAAATATAAATATCTATTTACTATTAAAGGTATGCAATGTAACATCTCCTTTAAATCTAGAGGATTTTTCCCGATGGGACTATGGACTGGTACCAGGCTTAGCTTTTTAAGCCCACAACTGATTTTAAGCAGAGATTTTACAAAGTAAAGCATACGTTAATTTAACTATTCTTCATAATACTGATTATACATAGCTCAAATACTGGTATACATTTATACTTTCAAGAAGATCACATTTGCCAAAGTTGTTATTAAAACCTTCATTCAAATTATTTTAAAACATTTTGTATGAATTCAGTTTTCTACATTTTATTTTCAAGAGAAAAACAACTTCTTATAGAAGCCAAGAGAATATTATTCCTAAAGCAGTACAGATGCGCAGAACAATTTTACACATGGGATAAATTCTCTTTGACCATTTAAGGAAGTATCATATATTCACAGCTGGAATTTCTTTAGTAAGAGGTCTTTTAGGGTAAAACCAGCTGCCATTTTACTGTCTCCCAAAGACAAACCGCTCAGCAGCACATCAAAACATTACAACGTTAAACAAAAATAAAACATGGTCTTTATGAACACACAGCTGTTCGATGCATTCACCACCAATTCATTATTTTCATATAAAGCAAAGAATCAAGTTGTGTTTGAAGTTTTTAGAGTAAAAAGGATCTGTGCTAGATGTACCTATTAGGTTGAAATGGCCACATATGTCAAGGCACTAACTTGTGACTTCCTCAGTACTCATCTAAAAAAGAGATAAGACCTGTACATATCAATCTTGTAGGATTATTTTATCAAATATTTGAACACATAAAACCAAACCATTCAGTACACATGGAAAAATGTGTGGATCATGAATTCATAAGGTAATGAAAGAACTCTTTGGTATAGTAAGACGGTACTTATATACTAATCATTGTAATGAATTTATAACATATCTGGGGAGTGGGGGGGAAATGTCATGTTATTGGATATGTCTGTAGGCACAGAATAAGTAAAAAGAGAAATAGGAGATATAATCACTTAGGATAATTTAATGATCACCAAAGAGGGCATATTTTTTGACAAATCTCTGTAACTTGGTTTCAGTGCGCAATTCTGAAGGCCAATTCACATTTGGTGAATAATGCAACTTATATATTTTCTATTTTAAGTGAAAGTTGATAATTTGCAAAAGTAATTTTGTTCTGCACAGTTCCTTATAAACTTTATTTTGATGAAAGAAAACATTATTTTTCATCACTTTAAAAACACACATTCCTATCATAATATTTTTGTGAGAAATTCCAAGATATTAGTATATTTAAAATATTGAAATATGTAGGAATTTCATGTAATTACATCATAATTTCATTTTATTTCATAAAAGATCAATGGGAAAAATTTCTGATAATTTTGGGTAACATAATTCCATCACAAAATACAGTAAGTTCCATTTTAAATATATGCTGAAGAAAAGTAGTCTGAATACTATTAAATATTTATAATTTTTTGGGTAAAGTTATAGCTTTCAAAAATTATTTTTCTATAAGAATGTTCCATAATATTACTCGTAAGAGAAAATAATTTTTTTCAATAAGGAATTTCTAAATCTAAAATATATAATTCATTATATGCAGAATATAATCTAGCTTTTGTGGTAAACTTTAGGTTTGCAGTAAATGATTAAAGTTAACTACATAAGAACTACTCGTATGAAGGCAGAAGCAAACTAAATAGAACATACTGAGGCAAAAATCAATAATAAAAAATCTTCCATTTTATTCTTAGCATGATGATGGCATTGCCTCAGTACATTATATATAAGAAGCCACATAATTTTCATTATTTCAAAACTTCCTTAACAGTGGTTTTATTCTATGCCATTTTGTTGCTTATTAGTATATTTAAGCTTTAGGATAGAATACCTTGTTAAAAAATTAAAGTTCAAAGACATAAAATTATGCTCTTAATACTTTTAGAACTGGACCACAAAACATCCTGCAAAATTTTTCCAAATAACAACTGTATTTTAATATTTCCATTATTCATACCTGGAAGCTAGGAGAAGAGCTCTAGAATAATTCTTTTGAAGGTAAATCCAGTCATAACCATGTCCAATCTTAATAATGGGAATAAACTTAGAATTTTTAATATAGTTAGTAAAAAGGAGATAGTTTACTCCTTATCCATAAACACAGTTATATTTACTGTATTCACATTTGGCTAAAATTATTATTTGTGTAAAATTAATTATTGGTGGAATTAGTCTGCTTGTTTTGTTTTGGGTTTGCTTGTTCTGTTTTCTTTATCAGTGCCTGAGCATCAGAGGTATACCCATAACATTGACTAGTCAGAGTTTTGCTCACGTTCACCTGTTATCTAAAGAGGACAAATTGGTGTTGATTGATTTGAAAATATACTTTACTTTTGATTAGTACAACAGTCTGTGTCATTCATGTTACAATGTATACTTAGTCTACTGAGAAATGTACAAAAAGGAAAATCAATATTAATTAGGAAAAAAGATGCTAATTAAATATAACTTTAAATATCATAGAAACTGAACATATAAAATACCATTTTACTTCATTGTATGCAGTAATACGTCAGTTACCTAGAACCCATTTTTCACGTACAGATTTGCTAAGATGCCAGTGGACTGGGTTCTAGTTAACTGAGGAGTATAACTTAATTAAGGAGTATAACTTCAGAGTAGCCTATGTATGATCTAGTCCTTGTCATACATAATCATTACTTTCTTACCTGGGAAGGGTAGAACCTGTTTGCCTGTCAATTGTTTCATGTTTTTCAGTCATAAGTCTAAGATTTGTTCTCTAGCAAAGAGAACTAGAGCCAATACTAGACTTTTAAAAAAATTTTAGATTTCTATTTCAATGTTGTCACTTTCAACCTGCTTACTCTGAACTAGTGGGAGCAAACCTGCTACTCCTATAACCTTAATCCAAGGACATGCAGCTTTGGTAGGGATTAAAAAAAAAAGAAAGAAATAATAAGAGAGAAAGACATGCCCTGCTAGATTATTTGAATCAACACCAGCAATGAAATCACAATTATCGTAAATATTATTAAAATATTTAATAGTATTCAGACTAATTTTTTCAATATATATTTAAAATGGAAGTTACTGTATTTTGTGATGGAATTATGTTACACAAGATTATCAGAAACTCTTCCCATTGATCTTTTATGAAATAAAATGAAATTATGATGTAATTACAAGAAATTCCTACGTATTTCAATATTTTAAATATACTAATATCTTGGTATAGTCTACCCACCTGATTCCATGAATACCTCCTAATCTCTCCACCTTCAAGCAAAACTAGTGCTAACTTTATATTCTTCAAGTAAAAAGTTTGAAGCTGTTATTTTTTATGAAGCTCCATTCTCTCTGCTCTTCTAAACCATGTGAATTTTGGAGGAAATATTTTAATTTTTCTTCTAATTTTATGCTTTTTCATGTAACGTTATTAATAACAAAGTTGAGGGTTTTTTCTATTTACAAAAAAATGATTTCAATTGCTTTCCTACAGGTTTTAAGTTAAAAGAAGTCCAAGTATATGAACTGATATAAGTAGACTGGGAAATCCATTCTACATTTTGAAGTGAATACAGCACTGCTATATATAGTATAAAGTTGAGTATTTTTACATGGTCAATTTCTAAGCATATTGGTCTGATTGAAGTTTCATGAGAAACATAGTTGTCTTCCAAAAAAATTAAAAAGATAATTAATAGTGCAAGCAAATAACAATACACAGATCTGAGTGCTTTGGTGGTTGAGCCCAGTATTCTATTTGGGGTATATCCCATCTTAAAAAATTCTATTGCATAAAATGATGAAAACCATTAAATGAAAAATTAATTTATCAAAATACAATAGCCACCAACATGCCAGTTAAGTGAAGTGTTATTATATGATTCTTTTACAGTAATGTGCTATCAATCAGGCAACAGATTTACTGATACCTAGTAAATGCTCAGTACTGTATTAGGCACGGAGAAAAAACAGAAAAAACAAACCTATGAATCCTAACCTTCAAGAAGCTTATAATTTGGTTGGAGAGAAAATAACTATGTCAAAGGATACACAAATATAAATACACAAATATGCACACGCACTCACACACACACACACTCAAAATGTTATGATAGGTAACTTAAAGAAATGATTAGTCTGAATGGACTAAAACTACAGAGCTAAGATATAGTAGAATTGTGTGAGACTTTTTAATGTAAACAAATACCATGATAGCAATACAGAAACAATAATAGAGATGATAAAGCAAAGTAATTACAAAATCATTTAAATCATACATTATTCTTTAATTGAAGAAAGATTGGAATGCAGTAGGTCAATGGCCTGTGCTTCTGATGAGCTTCCATTCTAAAGCAGGACAGTATACACAGTAAGTCTACAATATGCATATTATATATTTTTATTTTCTGGAAATACAGATGACATAAAATTACCATTATAAAGTGCACAATTCAGTGACATTCAATACATTTGCAATGTTGTGCAGCCATTACCACTACCTAATTCCAGAACTTTTTCCTTACCCCAAATGGAAACTCCATATCTATTAAGCAGTCACTCCACATTCTTTCATCTCCCAAGCCACTGGCAGCCACTAATCTGCTTTTCTTCGCTATGGATTTGACTATACTGGATGCTTCATCTAAATGGTATATAGACTCTTGTCACTGGTTTCTTTCACTTGGTATAATATTTTGAAGGTTCATCCATATTGTAGCATGCAAAAGTACTTCATTTCTTTCTTGACCGAATAAAATTCCATTGTATGGATAAACCACATTTTGCTTATCCATTCATCAGCTGATGGACCTTTGGGTTGTTTCCAACTTTGGGCTATTGTTAATAGCATATATGATATATTAATCAATGTATTGGATGTATATTATAAACACAATAATCATACACACAAACATACACATATATGTACACACTAGCACTGCTTATATTGATTGTTAGTCTTTTGTTTAGGTGACCCTGATAAAAAGGTAATGAAGAAAGCTAGCTGTTTCATATGGAATGTTCTGGGAACAGTAAGACCTGGGTTTAAATGGACAGTCTGAAGGCATATTAATGCAGTGTTTTGCTCACAATATAAGCATTAAAGTTAGACAAGATACCATCTACTACATCAAAATATACCTATGGTATAAATATAGATCTCATAGTCCATTATACAAAAGCTTTTTCTCCTACATTTTTCCCCTCGTGGACATTTGTTAAAATTACAGCATTTCAAAAGCTCATCTGTTTGTAATTTTACTTTACCTCATATAAACTTACAATATACTCTGGGACTTTCAACAGCTTTAGTTCATATTTTTTCTCTGTTTAATAAGGGTTAATATCTTTGAGGTGAGTCTCCAGTAGTTAAAGAATAGTTAAATTTAAACTTATATCCTAAATCAAAAATCCTTAAATAAAGAGGAGGTAGTTATAGACATAGAATACTACTGCTAGCTTCGGTAATAAAAACTAAAGTAAAAAGCACAGTACAATAATTGGCCAAATGTTGCAGAGGATCAGTATACACTGAATAAGAACAGTAACAGAAAATTTTATTCTTGACATTAATAATAAATATGAGTATAAATGAAGTCAGACTAATCACCAGAAAGGAACATTACACCTACAGCCAAGGAGAAGGGAAGATGACCCTAACAGGCTTATTTCTTTATATTTCCCTGAAAGCAGTCTTGTTAAAGCAGTTTTGTCAGCCTTCCTGCAGATTTTCAGGTCCTGAGGAGAATGAGGTTTTTCTAATTCCATCAGCTTTACAGTTATCACTTCACAGGAACACAACTTTAATGCACTGGCATTACCCACCCCCACCTCTTTTTCTCAAAGAAGGGGCGAGAAAAGCCAAGATTATAATCTGAATTTTAGCAGAATTTATAGCATAAAGTTTTTTTTAAAAATATGTATATTATTGATTTAACCTGCAGCTTTCCATTTGTAAAAGGATAATTCAAAACAGTGGTAGTCATAGCAACTTTTCTTTAATCTTTGAAATAAATCACAATCCATATAGGTAAGGAGAAAGTTAACAGAAGATACACTGTTCCAATTACTGTTTGGCTGCTAAAAGCACTAGGTAATATTTGTTCAAAATTACTTTTCATAAAATACAAACCATTCTGTTAACATATCACATTGTGAAACTAATTAACAAGAACACAGTCTTGGCAAACTTGATAATCTGAAAAGACTCTAAACTTCAACAAATTTCACCTTGGTGTACGCAGTATGTTCATCTTTGCAAACAGATCTAAGCTGGTGTGCAAAATATTTAGTTATTCCTGCAAATGAACATTGGTACAACTTTTATGTGGCCAATGTCATCTCTGATTTAATGATTTCTATTGCTTCTTGTTAACAGGGGCTCCACCACTATTTCTCACTTTTACATTTCCAGGGCCAAGCCTAATATCTAGCATATGATGTGTTCATTACATGTTTGATGTATGTGTAAATTAATTAATGAGAAACATAAGTTATTTCTCCCAAGTTCTACCCCAAACTAGATCTCTATTTACAGTAGTAGAGAAGCTGTCTCTTTAAAATCAAAAGCATGGGATTTCATGTTGACCAGACCTAAGTTGAGTCCTTGCTCCACCATTTATTTGCTGTGTTGTTTAAATCACTCAACCTCAGTTACTTCATCTAAAATATAGAGATAACAATAATACTTGCCCCATAAGGTTATTGTGAAGCCAAAACAAGATAATATTTCTCCACCTGTGAGCCCAGAGTAAGTATAACAGAGGTCGATGCTGGAAAGATGGTGGTGGTAGCAGTTTTTGAATTTGATTTTCCAGAATCCCCATAGAAAAACAGACAGAGCACCTAGATTGCAAAACCAAAAAAACAGGGACAACATTTACAACTGAATCAGGTGACAAGGTATTCCCATGATTCTCAGAATAAAAGTGGTTCAGGAAAAATCACCAACAATTATAAGACCATCATGTTATCAAGGTCTGTGTAGGAAGAAGCAGAAGAAGCAATAGGGTGGTTGATGGATCTGAGAACAGGGGAACCCCAAAATAGCCAAGTAGTATTCACTGGAAAGCACAGTAAACAAAAAGTTGAGAGAGCAGCTGAAGTTGATAAGGGTTTAGTCCACTCTACAAGTGAGTGTGAGAGGCCAGCATTTGTGATTGAAGGGACTGCAGCAATGTAGCCTGACAAACTTTTGAAAATGACCAATCAGGGGTCCCTTCCAAGACAAGGCTCTAAACTGAGACAAAACTTCTGGGAGTGGAATCAAAATTGAGTGGGATAGGGACTATAGTGACAAAGGCAAAAGAAGGTCCAGATAAAGTGGGGAATAGAAAGAACACCATGATATCTCAGAAAGGAAGCCATCATTTTTTGAACGCAACAACAGAAAAGGGAGCTTTGTGAAGTTAGAGCTACTTGTGAAGGTAGCTCCCATGAGCTACCCTGTATACTGCCCCCATCTAAAAGTTCAAGAAATCTAATAATTCTACATAAGAATGAACAATCAAATATTATTGAGGTAAACCTCATAGAAAGTTATTATAGGGCTTCCCTGGTGGCGCAGTGGTTGAGAGTCCGCCTGCCAATGCGGGGGACACGGGTTCGTGCCCCGGTCCAGGAAGATCCCACATGCCGCAGAGTGGCTGGGCCCGTGAGCCATGGCGGCTGAGCCTGCGCGTCCGGAGCCTGTGCTCCGCAACGGGAGAGGCCACAACAGTGAGAAGCCCGCGTACCGCAAGAAAAAAAAAAAAAAAAAAAGAAAGTTATTATAAGACAAAAGAAAATAAGGAGCAGAATAGCATTCCTACAGTTCATAAAAATGGACTAACACTATATAACTTACTATTTTAAAATGAACTAAAAGACATTAAGAAAATTGTACAAAACATGAAAGAGCAATATAAAGCAGACTTATAAACTGTAAAAAAAGATAAGGTGACAGAATTCAGGAAAAAATAGAAATAAAAGAATTCATTTAAAAAACATTCCTTCTAAATTTAAAGAACAGAAAAATATAGAAGTAAGTCAGAGAAAGACAATATGATATTGCTTATACATGGAATCTAAAAAAAAAAAGAGGTACACATGAACTTATCTACAAAACAGAAATAGTTACAGATGTAGAAAACAAACTTATGGTTACCAGGGGGCAAGGGGGAGGGGGGAGGGATAAATCGGGAGACTGGGATTGACATATACACTCTACTCTCTATAAAATAGGTAACTAATAAGGACCTACTGTATAGCACAGGGAAACTCTACTCAATACTCTGTAATGGCCTATATGGGAAAAGAATCTAAAAAAGAGTGGATATATGTATATGCATAACTGATTAACTTTGCTGTACACCTGAAAGTAACACAACATTGTAAATCAACTATACTCCAATAAAAATTTTAAGAAAAAAGATAAAGGTCAAATGGAGGAAAAACTTTAGAAACAAAAAAGAAATTTAAAAAAGAGATGATAATGATTTAATAGAAAGTGTCAATTATTGAGAACAAGTAAAGAAGATCCAGTACACAAATAATAGGACTCACTGAGGAAGAAAATCAAACGGAAGAACAGAACAAATACAAACTGAACAAAAATATTGAAACTACATATTGAAAGAACACACCACAACACCACATGCCTGAAAATTGTCAACCCCGAATGACCAACACCATTATATTTTCTTTAAACAGCACTAGAATTAACCAAAAAAGAGAAAAAAATCTTAAAACATCTAAGAGAGTGAATTATTAGGGAATGTAACGTATTATCGTAAGACTTTTCAGTAGTAATTATGCCATAAGGAAATGGAGTATATGGTGAGTTTATATCCAGTAAAACTGACTTACAACTATAAAAAACATAAACTGTAGTTATCAATATGAAAGAACTTAGGAATATTGTTTCCATGAGTGATCCAAGATTCCATTGGCAAATAAGCTTCAGACAACCAAAATGACTGGAGAGACAAAAAATAGACACTAGTACAAAGCATTAAACATATAATTATTATAGAATGAAGACTAAATTAGGACTAAAACAAAGAGACTGTAGCAAGTATATTTATGTACTATATCAATGTAGATATAATACAACTATTTTTGAAAGAGTGCACAACGAGGGAGCATAGCCAAAACTAGTTTTAACTCTTTTCAATGATTATATTTGTCATGGTAGTATATGTATTATTATTCTGAAATGATTGAAGGTGTAATATGGGAAGAAGCAAATGATAATCAGAGACTATTCTGACTTTTTTCGTACCTTATGTCCTTTAGAACCAGGATAATAGATCTGAAAGAAAGAAGGTACAGATAAAATACAGAAGACATTATATAAAAAAACTCATAGTCCTGAATTTGAAGTATCAGTGTAAATCTATGAAGTGTTTTATCTTTAAATATATATGTGTCAGTGTATACACATACACACATGTTTCGTATCTCTGTCCACTGAAAAAACCTATAAGAATGACCCAACCAGTAGCAATGAAGATCCCTAGCACCTAGATTATGGTTTCAAAATATTACCCACTAAAAGAAAAGAGGCTCTCTTGGAATACTGGCAGTTTCAAGATCTAAAACAGGAAATATACAAGGTGACCCTGGAACATTTTATCTTACCAAATAGCAAATAGCTGTCAAGATTATTAAGATCTTGCCAAAAGAACTCAGGAGCCAACTTGAAGAGGGGCTCAAAATTGGATAATGTGAGCTTCAATAAGGATAAGAATTATAATGAAATGAAACACATCAAATATATTTAAATCTATAAATTCATAATGATATGAAGATAATCTACTTGGTCTCTCTTTGAGGATGACAGAATCAACTCACTATCTTAGAAACTGGTAAGTAGAGCTAAAGAATCATGCCTTTATCTTGCTCTTCTTATATGAATTGTACCACTAGGCAACCAAATAATAGATAAGGGGTAGCATTTCTTTTATAAAAGTGTTGTAGGAAATGAATTAAAGGCAATAATATAATTATAATATCATCATGTTGCAACCACAGTGTATTAATGGATTTTGGAACTGAACATTTCTTATATCGCAAAGAAGATACAATCAAAAGATAAAGTAGATGTTCTTTTCCCTGTTCTTTCTGCTAACTACAGCTCAAAGCACTGAACATCATATAACAAACAAACATAAGGAATGTCCGAAAGTTGGAGAGAGGGCAGATCAGTGACCTCAGAGCCTAAAGAAAGACATGGTTGTGAGGCCCTGGGTCTTCATTTTGCCTCATGTATCCAGACTGTATACTTGAGAAGTCAGTAACCTGGAAACACCAACAGACACAGACCAAAAAATTCCCATCAAACGCCTGCTCTCAGTAACCGAAGGTCCTGGAAAGGGACAGCCTAGCAACAAAGAAACTGTTAGGCAGCAACATTTTGACTCAGCCGTACACCACAGAAAAAAATGTGGCTCCATCCCTACATACACTAGCCTAGTGGAGGCCCTGGTTTTCCACCTTTGTCAGGTGCTTTAACTGCTTTCCCTGCCACTATCACCCTCCGCCTTCTTCTTTATCCTCCCACAGTGATTTCAGAGAAGATGGTGTGGGGGCAGTAATGAGTCACTCCTACCCCTCTCAGTGGAAGATTAGTGGAGAGGCCAGAACTACCACCTCATCCTAGAAGTAACAAGGAATCACCCCTTCCACGCCACTGCTCAGGTGTCAGCAGAGGCAGAGTGGGAAACCTAGACTTATTCCCTCCACACCAGGCAGTAACAAGATGCCCCTCTCCCTCCCCACTGGGGTAGATGGTGTCAGAGAAGACATAGTGAAAAGTCAGGTCTCTCAGCACTGCACAACCCTAAGGAAGACAGCCTCCCTCAGTGTTAGTGAAGGCCACTTATCGAGTAGTAGTAAGGCAACTCTGCCTCTCTCAACTAGGGTGGTATCAGCAGAGGCCTAGTGGAGAAAAGGGACTCCTAACCCCACCCAGTAATAAACCCCTGCACCCACAGGGTGTCAGTGGAGGCTGAGTGGGAAACTGGGACTTTCACACCACCTGGCAGTAATAAGGCAGTGTTCCGTTCCCCACTCGAGTGGTGTCAGATGAGGCTTGCTAAAACAGAAATTGTAAATAAAATCCAGAGTGTCATAACATAATGTGCAAAGTGTCCAGATTTCAACTGAAAATCATTCGTCATACCAAGGAGCAGAAAAATCTCCACCTGAATGAGAAAAGACAATCAACAGATACCAACATCAGAATGACAGAGCTGTTAGAATTACCTGAAAAGAATTTCCAAGCAACCATCATGAAAATCCTTCAACAAGAAATAACAAACACACTTAGAACACTGAAAAAATAGAAAGTCTCTGAAAAAAAAAAGAGAATATAAAAAAGAGCCAAAAAAAAAGAGGATATAAAAAAGAGCCAACAGAAACTCTGGAACTGAAAAAATAACCAGAAAAAAACCCTCAACGGATAGGTTCAACACCAGAACATAGGGGAGAGAGGAAAGAGTCAGAGAACTTGGTAACAGATAAATCAAAATTACCCAATTTGAACAACAAGGAGAAAATAACTGAAAAAAAAATGAACAGAGCCTCAGAGGCTTGTATGATTATAATAAAATATCTAACGTTGATATCATCAGAGTTCTGCATGGAGAGAAGAGGGCAGGCCTGAAAAGATATTTGGAGAAATAATAATGTAAAAATTTCCAAATTTAGCAAGAAATAATTTTATGGGTTCAAGAAGCTGAGTAAAACATTTAAATCTATTTTCTTCAGGACTTCTTAGAACCTTGTATATACTAATGTGCATTATGAAATCATAATTTCACAAATGGATTAGATACTCAACCATTTTTTTCATGACTATAGTTAGGAGTCACGCCACTCGCTCCCACCTGGGATTAATTTACAGTCTGCATTGTTTCCTTTTCTTTTTCTTTAACAAGAAATATTGGGAAATCAATGACAGTAGCTTTTTTTATTTGAGAAGTGTAAGCAACATTGGAATCAAAAAGGATGGACTTTCTTGGGGCCTCCTAGAATCACGGAAGGCAGCTTCCCTCTGAAGGATGTGTGAGAAACATCATTGTCTAATGAAAAAGGTCTAATCAGGTCCTCTGTGTTTTGAAAAGCCAACTGTTAGTAGTAGATTTCTGGATAGTGAAGGTGATAATAAATCTGGGTCCATGAGGTAATAGATGCAAAAACTAAACTTGATTGAGAGTTTCTTGAACCAGCTGGTCCCCTGGCAAAAGGATATATATTTGAATCAATAAGTGATTCCTTGGAAGCCCAAGAATATATAGGCTTGGAAAGCTGAGCTCATTAGCACTAAGTAGTATGCTTATTTTTGGAAGAACACTAAGAGCTTGTGTTGAGATCTGGACCTACACTACACAATCTTAGCACTGGTCTGTGTCCTCTTCCAGACCGTGTAGGATGAGTGTGCAACTGCATTAGACAGCAGCCAGCAACAGTGGCCATAGTGGACTGATCAAATATCACTTCTCAGATTTGGAATTCAAACAGATCCACATTTGTACTTCATAAGGCACCAGAGTATTACTGGTCAAGTTGAGGTGGGGACAGGGGGAGAGCCTCAATAGAAAATATAAAGTTAAGTGACCTTATTTCCACATGGTATTTGTAGGGACAGTACACTGCTTATACTCAGGAATATTTACTACTCTTTCAAGTCATTTTGAAGATCAAATACAGCTTCAGTTATTCAATAAATATTAATTGAGAGCCTGCTATGTATGGCTCAGGCAAAGCGCAATATGTGAGAAATGCTGTTATTATTCATATATTTCACAGGCATTTATTGATGGACAGGCAGAGATTATAGGAGTTAATGTCATAATCACTGCCCCCAAGGAGTTCAAAATATACTAAGACAGATAAAAATACAAACATGAATTACAGGACAGTATGATAAGTACAATAAAAGGTACGGACAAATTACTTTGGAAACATTAAAAAGACAGTGCTTTTCTTTGCCTATGGGGCTAACTATAGAAAGTGTTTGCATGTGAGATTGTGGAAAGGACCCCTGAGAGATCCACACAAACCTTTATGTTATATGTTTGTGTTCTAAAAGAAATATAGCATTGTGAAATGAGATAATGTCCTTTCTCTGGTATATTTTACCTCATAAGTGAATATAAAAGACACTTTCTTCCCACCAAAGATACTATTTAGGGATCTCGGTAAAGATAAATTCCGAAAGTGACTATAATTTTAAAAATAAGTCTCAATGAGCCCCAAACTACCTAGAGGTCCTATTTATCTCTCTCTGAAACAGTATTCCTCTGTCAAGGGCTCTAATCATCCTATTAAAACCAAGCTTTGAGAAGCAACCATAGTTTATTACTGTTGAATCTGATTAATCCATCAAGTTTACCTCCTCCCTTACTCATTCTTGACTATGTTGCTATATGTTACAGTTAAAATTAAAATCTGCTCAAAATATTATTTACTTCTTTTAATTGTGTGGAATTTTAATGCTTCATTCTACTGCTTCAAAAGAGAACGTATCAATGTTTCTATACCCCAAGATGTTGACAAATTGTTTCCTAATGAAATCCTTTTATGTCTTCAGCACTTATCCACTAAATTAAAGTGGTTTAAAAGACAATGGCAAATTGCTTAATTTTTAAAAGAAATTAGTGAAAAAGTAAGTTATACTGACCATTTTACTAAAATGAGTATCTTTCACATTTTTATTCTCTAATATTTGACATAGAGATATTAGGAGGTACATGAAGGCTCTATATCAGGTGAATTCCCTCAGAAAATGACAACAGAGCTGCAAAGATAAAATGAATATGATGTTTAAATTTAGATTTGTTATAAGCACCTTCTATATTGCAGATTAAATGTAATTGCAAAATCTCCAAGCAGTTCATTTAATCAAACGCTGCCTAATCTCTGATCACTTGAACACATAATCAGCTTCACACTTTTGTCTACTTGAGAATTATTGATTCCTCCTTTTAAAACAAATACAGATCCAGGTGATATATATTATAATTATCACAGCTAAAATGATTACTGCATGTAAATTGATTACTATAATTAGGATATAGTTATTTGTATGAGAGAGAGAGAAGTAAACTGTAGTTGTGGCACGTGGGCTCAGTAGTTGTGTCTCGTGTGCTCTAGAGCACAGGCTCAGTAGTTGTGGCACACGGGCTTAGTTGCTCCGTGGCATGTAGGATCTTCCCGGACCAGGGATTGAACCCGTGTTCCCTGGATTGGCAGGCAGATTCTTAACCACTGTGCAACCAGGGAAGCCCAGTATTTTATTTCTTAAAATAAAAACAGTGTTCACTATAATATTCTTAATATTTAGAAAAAGGAAGTTACAAATAGAGTTTTTTTCTTTTTCATCATATATTGTAAAATATTTATAATGAATAGTATGAAAATTTATAATATATGTTTTATAAATAAAAGCTTTAAAATATAGACTTTTACATAATTACTAGATTTAGTCATTGTAACCTAGATGTACAGTAAACATTAGACACTCACCAAGTCTAATAATGTCTAACCCAATTTAATGTTATTTGATTAAGAACCAATATGTTTGGCACATTATAGGTGCTCAACAAATACTTGAATATTCAACTCATTCTTTTTATTTGACATGATTTTCATTTTAAGTCTGGCTCTATATATTTCAGTTAAATTTGTATCATGATGATATTACTGAACTGGATTGATTACATTGCCATTTCATTTGCTTAGGTAAACTTTTAGATAGCTGAGAGCAAAGCATTAAATACATACACCGTAGTAAGAGAGAATGATGGCACCCAAAGATGTTCATGCCCCAATCACAGAACCTAGGAATATGTTACCTCACATGGCAAAAGAACTTTGCAGATGTGATTAAATTCCTTGAGATGGGAAGATTATTCTGGATTATGAAAGTGGGCCCAATCTAATCACATGAGTTCTTAAAAGATGAAAACCTTTCTCGGTTTTCCTGGATGCAGTCAAAGGGAGATATCAGGAGAAAAAGAATGAGACAGATGCAAAGTTTCTGCTTTGAAGATAGAGGAAGGGTCCATGAGTCAAGGAATGTGAGTGGCCTCCGAAAACCAGTAAAAGAAAGGAAACAGATTCTCTCCTAGAGACTCCAGAAAGGAACATAGCCTGATTGCCAGGCTTGTAGCCCATTGAGATCTGTGTTGGGCTTCTAATCTTCAGAAACGTAAGGTAATATATTTGTATTGTTTTAATCCACTAAATTTGTGATACTTTGTTATGGCAACAATAAAAAACTAACACATACACATATTATTCAGTTCCTGCCTATTGACGTTGACATAGTATCAATGACATACATAGAGAATGTGTTATAAAATGGTTGATTCATACATAATTTAATTTAAAGTTGACAAATTTAAATCCATATTAACTTTATTTTCCTAAAGGAATTTGAATCCTTAGGTTTTTGTTTTTGTTTTCTTTTCCGGTGAGCATAATTTAAAATGGTACCTCCAAAAAATTAGCAGTTGGAGCTGCAAGCATTTTTAGATGAGCTGGTCTACTTCTTCCTTACCTCATCTCATAAAATCTATTTTCAAGAAAAGACTGAGGGCTTCCCTGGGGGCACAGTGTTTGAGAGTCCACCTGCCAACGCAGGGAACACGGGCTCGTGCCCCAGTATGGGAAGATACCACATGCTGCAGAGCGGCTGGGCCCATGAGCCATGGCCTCTGAGCCTGCGCGTCCGGAGCCTGTGCTCCACGATGGGAGAGGCCACGGCAGTGAAAGGCCCGCGTACAGCAAAAAAAAAAAAAAAAAAAAAAAAAAGAGAAAGAAAAGGCTGAGGTTCACTGTGCTGAAATAACTTATTTAAGCTAATCACTGAAACAAATAGATTCCTGAGGAATAGAGCCAGATATGAAAGTGGGAGAAGAGGCATCTGCTGTCCTCACTGTGGTGGGATATATCCCTGTGGGAGGCTGAAAAACATCTGTGCTTCATGAAACTGTTTCATGAAAGAATCATGCTTCTCCACCAGACATTTCAAGCTCTTAAAAAAGATACATTTAAAAAAGACAATTTTCCATACTAGCATTTCACTTAGCATTTAGCTTATTTTTATTCTGAATTAATTTAAATGTTCCTATAAAATAGATTTCAAGTTAGATGTGGCTTTTTTCTAGTTTTACAAAAAGAACCCTTTCCTTCTGAAATGATAGCTATGTGAACTTAGAAAACAAGAAAGAAGACAGGAAGAATGTATTTAAAAGTTAAGCCCAGATATAAGGAAAGCAAACAAAATTCATAGCGAAATCTGCAAGTGTCTTGGAACATGGCAGTATTCTTTGAAGAAAATATAGATTTCCTACAGGGAAAATATAGATATTGAGTATTTTTTCCCTGTATATCACAAATGAAACTTTTGAGTATGTAAACCTAGTAGACTTCCATTTCTGGTGACATGGTAGAATAAATAATCTGAAAACTAGCCTGTTACAGAACTCATAGAATGTAGGATAAAATATAACAACATCTCTTTAAATGTAATACTGAGAATGCAAGAAAAGGAAAGCAATCCTCAGAGGACAAAAAATAATAATAATAAAGTAAAAAGAAGGAATTGACACTGGGGCTGCCCTGGTGAGCATGTTGGAGGAGGAGGAATTGACAGGTCCTCAAACCAAGGCGTTTGTGATTCCATTGCAAAACCTCCTCCTAGGTTCATATGAGGTGAAAATTGTAAAGAAAATCCCTGAATAAAGCCAAGACCTTTAAAGAACTATACATAGGTTGGATTTTTTTTTTAATTTAATTACCCATCAGAGCAGTGAGATTCCAAGAATCTGAACTTTTCTTGTTTTGGACTCTGGGTGGAAAAAGTTCTCTCCTGAGAATTTACAAATACAGACCTGTATTTTAACAGGTTGTGGTCTAAATTTATACTACTCATATGGTCTAGGGATGCCCAAAGTAACAAGTTGCACAGTGGTCCCAAATACATAATACTCCTGGGTTGCCTGGCAGTAGTAAACTCAAAACTTGTCTAGAAGGATGCATGTTCAATTCAGGCAGAATAGAATTCCTACAGATAAATCATCTTTAAAGATTATCTCCAAGTTCAAAATTTACCATAGAAAAGAGTCAATAGCCACACAAATAGCCCTGTTACTACCCCAAGGAACTTTTGAGAATCATTAGATAGATGAAGAGAAGTATCTTTAAACCAATTAAAGAAATAACAGAAGAATTTTTAAAACATAAGCAAAGAATAAAACATTGTCACAAAATACACAAATATTAAAAGAAATTAAACTAGCAAAAAGAAATAAATATATAGCTATTAAAATTAAAATCTAGCAGAATATTTATTCAAAAAGTGAAGTCTCCAGAGTGATATGATTCTAATGAGTAAAAAACTATTAAAACATTTTTTAATAAGGTAATATAGTAAAAATTAGGACAGTCATGCCACGTGGAATTCACCTTATTTTAGATTTTCCCCTGATTTTAAAAGAACACTATAACAATTCCAAGGTTAAAGAGCATCACTGATATATAGAAGTCTAGATGTATATTCGTAGTTCCAAAAAAAAAAAGAAAGAAAAGCAGTTTTCCTTATGAGGCATACAGTAATTAACTGGGATGATTTTCAATATTCAACTCAAATTAAAGACTTCACATGAAACTCTAACTGTTAATAATGCATACTTATATGATAAGTATTTTCCATAAATATGTTAGGAGCAATTTTTTGTTTGTTTGTTTGTTTGTTTTTTGCGGTAGGCAGGCCTCTCTCTGTTGTGGCCTCTCCCGTCGTGGAGCACAGGCTCCGGACGCACAGGCTCAGCAGCCATGGCTCACGGGCCCAGCCGCTCCACGGCATGTGGGATCTTCCCGGACCGGGGCAAGAACCCGTGTCCCCTGTATCGGCAGGCGGACTCTCAACCACTGCGCCACCAGGGAAGCCCTAGGAGCAATTTTTATGATACATTTTTGTCTACAGTTTATAACATACAGTATGTATCTTTCACATGAATATGTATTCTTTATTTTATTAAATTGGCTTCATTGGTAGTATAAATGGTTAAGTGGTAGATCAAGAATTAATACCTATAATTCCGACTTGAATTTTTTTCTAATTAAATCCTCTTTTGCGTAAAAACAGCAGGCAGTGGAGGATTTATCAGGTAGCCACTCACGTTTTTATCAGATCTTGGGTCATTGTAAACTGCCAGACGACTTAAGAAACCACAACTATAAATCCCTGTTGAATATTTGATTTTTACAAGGACAAGTCAAGTTTCTGTTGAATTAAAAAAAAAAGGTTTATCTGAGAGTGATCAGTATGATGGAACTCAGTTCTCCTTCATTTTTCCCTTACTCAATTCCTCACTTAGTGATTAAATGGCGAGGGAGGTATAATTTTTTTACATTAATTTTTATTGGAGTATAGTTGCTTTACAATGTTGTGCTAGTTTCTACTGTACAGCAAAATGAATCAGCTATACATATACATATATCCCCTCTTTTTTGGATTTCCGTCCTATTTAGGTCACCACAGTGCATTAAGTAGAGTTCCCTGTGCTGTACAGTATATTCTCATTAGTTGTCTATTTTATACATAGTATCAATAGTGTATATATGTCAATCCCAATCTCCCAATTCTTCCCACCACCCCCCTTCCCCCTTGGTATCCATACATTTGTTCTCTACATCTGTGTCTCTATTTCTGCTTTGCAAATAAGATCATCTTTACCATTTTTCTAGATTCCACATATATGCATTAATATACGATATTTGTTTTTCTCTTTCTGACTTACTTCACTCTATATGACACTCTCTAGGTCCATTCATGTCTCTACTAATGACCCAATTTCATTCCTTTTTAAGGCTGAATAATAGTCCCTTATATATATGTACCACACTTTCTTTACCGGGTGCATGTGTCTTTTTGAATTATGGTTTTCTCTGGGTATATGCTCAGTAGTGGGATTGCTGGGTCATAGGGTAATTCTATTTTCAGTTTTTTAAGGAACCTCCATTTTTAAAAATATATTTATTTATATATTTGGTTGCACTGGGTCTTAGCTGTGGCAGGCGGGCTCCTTAGTTGCAGCTTGTAGTCTCCTTAGTTGTGGCATGTGAACTCTCAGTTGCAGCATGCATGTGGGATCTAGTTCCCTGACCAGGGATCGAACCCGGGCCCCCTGCATTGGGAGTGCAGAGTTTTATCTACTGTGCTACCAGGGAAGTCCCTGGAATCTCCATTTTTAAACTTAAAAGCTTTTGCACAGCAAAGGAAACCATAAACAAGATGAAAAGACAACCCTCAGAATGGAAGAAAATATTTACAAAGGAAGCAACTGACAAAGGATTAATCTGCAAAACATACAAGCAGTTCATGCAGCTCAATATCAAAAAAAAAAAAAAAAACAACCCAATCAAAAAATGGGCAGAACACCTAAATAGACATTTCTCCAAAGAAGACATACAGGTGGCCAACAAACACATGGAATGATGCTCAACATCACTAATTATTAGAGAAATGCAAATCAAAATTACAATGAGGTATTGCCTCACACCGGTCACAATGACCATCATCAAAAAATCTACAAGCAATAAAGGCTGGAGAGGGTGTGGAGAAAAGGGAACCCTCCTACACTGTTGGTGGGAATGTAAATTGATACAGCCATTGAAGGAAGTATAATTTAAAAAAAAAAAGACAACTGTTGGTTATAGCACTGTACAGTCCACTATTAAACATTTATTAATTGTAAGATTTTTGCTATACTATGAGCTTCTTGGAGACATGGAACAAATCTTGCCTACTATTTATATCCAGAGCCTAGCAGAAAATTTCAAAAATAGTAGTCACTCAATGATATCTACAGAATTAATAAATTAACTGATTTCAACTCTTCTTCCTTATTTCCTTCCTCTCTAACATAAAAAATTTTTATATTAGAAAAAATTTTTATCATTTTTACACATACCCTTCATCAAGGCAACACAAAATACTTTATAAAATCCCTCGCTTTTTGTAATTATCACTTGTTAAAATTGCTTTCCTGGGGACTTCCCTGGTGAAGCAGTGGCTATGAATCCGCCCCGCAATGCAGGGGACACGGGTTCGAGCCCTGGTCTGGGAAGATCCCACATTCTGTGGAGCAACTAGCCCGTGTGCCACAATTACCGAGCCTGTGCTCTAGAGCCACAACTACTGAAGCCCACACGCCCTAGAGCCCATGCTCCACAGCAAGAGAAGCCACCACAGTGAGAAGCCCACGCACCGCAACGAAGCGTAGCCCCTGCTTGCCGCAACTAGAGAAATCCCGCATGCAGCAACAAAAACCCAACACAGCCAAAAATAAATAAATAAATTTATTTTTAAAAATTGCTTTCCTAAGATATCCATCAAAAGATATAATTAAAGACCTAGAAGAAACCTTGAATATTATTGAGGAATTGTTCAAATGGGCTGTGATTGGTCAAGGAAACATCCCTGCCATTTAGGTCAGCTTGACTCTTTGCTTTGAAAGAAATATTGCATGTCATTGGTGGAGATGTGTGTGGAGGGCAGTTCAGAAAGAAAGAATGGCTTAACCCAGCTTCCCAGATCTGTTTTTAGAAGATAAGTACTTCTGGTTCAGGGTAGAGTCATCAGCTTTTTAAGTGTTAAAATTTCTACTCCACATCTTGCTTTCATTCACTTCAATTTTGTCCTAAACTTAGGGTAAACAACCACAGCTGTCCTTAATTCTTAGAAATTAAAGACCAAGCATATTCTTGCTAATTTTAAACCATGGCAATTCAGGATAAGATATACCATTCGGTAAACTCCTCAGTGTCCCCTCAGTTTCTGATGTACCATTCTAACCATCGACTATTGAGAACTTCAGTTCTTATTTGATGAGTCAGAATTTGGAAAATTGTATTCACCTGAATTCATTGATTTTAAAAAATGTTTGCCTTCAGATAGAATATTTGACAATTAGATTGGCTGTTATGTGACTCTTTTACTATTCAGTAATTACCATTTTGTTATACTTCCATTGGCTGTGAAGATAAGGCTTTTTCAAAATTTTGTATTTCAAATATTCATAGGAACAAGTATGATGACTATAGTTCCACACAATTCATAATCACTTTACAGAGATATACAAGTATCTTTTCTGTGTAGTAAATAAAACTGCACACACTCTGGAAAAGAAACAATGTCAAATGAAGGGGAACAGCATAGAAGAGGGTAAAGATCCCCAGTGTGGGAGTAAAGGGACTTAGATTTTAGTCCCAGCACTGTTATTAACTAGTTGTATGTCTTTGAGCAAGCCATTTAGATTCTCTGAGTTTCTGTTTCCTTATCTATAAAATTACATGCTCTATTTTCATGGTAAAAATAATGTAATATGAATGTTGTTGATAGGAAGGAGAAACAGAAATGCATTAAAGAAGACAATATAAAAAGTAATAGCCTATCATTATTCTTTCTTTTCTTGCACCGACACTTTAGCAAAAGTATTAAGGGATCTTTAATAGTTTTAAGTAACACAAATTATTACACATTGATTTCAAACCTAGAAGATTAACTTTGTGCCTTTCATATTCTATAACTTGCCAAATAGCAGATTTGTTGTTTTAGAATTTGTAATCTCACTCTCAAGAATAAATCTACTGATTTTTACAATGTTTATTTATTCAAAACTGATACTCTACTCATGTTTGTTACAGACATATAAAAAAGATATCATTAGTACACTATGTTTTCGATCTAAATTTTGTCTGAATGCTGTTAAAACAGTTTCACGGTAATACATTCCAATATATAGAAAATTCAATATCTTTGATTTGTTGTTAAATTTTAAACTGACAAAACTGCCCTTTATGGAAGGCTTATATTGTATAATAAATTCAGACATGAAGTGCTAAATTACACATACCATAAGCCTTAAATCATCAGAGATATCTCTAGAATTATACTATGCCTTAAGGTATTGGAAGAAATCCTGAAAATTGAGAAAAATGATGGCAGCTGCTGTCACTGATGCTGGAGCCAAACCAAACTGCAATGTCCACACATAATCAATCACAGTGCCCTGGGCCCTGCCTTTATCACCATCTCCAAAACCAGAGGCCATGAGTGTAAGATGAATAAGCACAATGTCATGAGGAAGTCTGAGCCGTGATGAGAGGAAGAGATTGAGAATCAGGCAGGCAAGTACTGGATAGCAGCTGCTTACAGAATATAAGTAGGGATAAATAAGGAGATCACAATTTCACCTATTCAAGAATCATCCCTTGTGCACCTATTATGTGCCAGACTCTGCTGGGTGCTAAAAATGAATTAGACACAACCTTGCTTATCAGAGAGCTCACTGTATAGCAAGTGAAACAGAGACACATAAATATTAAACCACATTTAACAGTGATAAGTGCTACAATAAAGCTATGTGCAAAATGTGATTGGTAGCCCAGAAAAAGAATCATCTGCCAAAGAGACTTGGGAAACTCTCCACAAGGGAATTGTTTCATGGTGCTTAGTAGAAAAATAGGAATTTTCCAGTTGGAGGAGGGAGTCAAAGGGAGTATAGGCAGAGAAAAGCACAGGTAAAAGAAGGGGACATGACAAAGCACTCAGGCTAAAGGGACTAGGTTTTAGCATGCTCACCTAGAGCTCTTGGAGGAGGTTAAGAAAAAGTAGAAGTGAAGTGACTAGAAAACTAGATTGGAACCAGATGATGAAACATCTCCTCTGCCACGTTAGAGAGTCTGGATCTTACCCTGCATCCAACAGGGAAGTCAACAGGATTTATGAAGAAGTGTTTTTAGAATGGTATATCTGGGGAAAGTGTGGAGGGGTAACTTGATAGGGAGGACTGAAGGAATGAGGGGGGAAATACTAATTAGGAGACTGGGTTAAAATAGCATAGACAAAGATTAAAAATCCAAATGCTTTTAAAGGCCTGGAAAGTAATGCACATGTGAAGGTGGTCTGCGTCCCCCGTACCCCAGGCATTAAATTCAAGTAAATAAATAAATAAACTATCCTGGCCAAGCATCACTTAGGATAAAATTTTCTTTAGGGATGCCAGGTTTCTTAAAATCATATGTAGGAGAAAGGAGGATAACATTATGAATTATGTAATGAAAACATGAGGAATGAAAAAGAGATGATGAAATCCAGATCTATTTGAGTGGTGAATAGAACTGTTCCAGCTATTTCTGAATCACTAAGAAATCAGAATATACACTAAAAATTCTATAATGTGTGCTGACTGACTCCATCCAATAATGGCTAAGGAGAAAGTAAGGGAGAAAATCCTGCCCCTCATGCACTGCCAGTGGTAAAAAAGTTGTACATAGATACTGAAAAGTATAAGTCAATACCATTTTTTAAAAAACATATTGAAACCATAGCTTGGTCCTAGCAATACAGAAAATTGCCTAGCCTTAGTCAGAAGGTGTTTTAGTTTTTACATTATTATTTTTCTAAGGTGGACAGTAGCTGCATTAAGCACCTGGGCAAAACCCAAAATAAACAAATAAAAACTATGCTAGAGCAGTAAGAGAGGCCAGAATGACTATACCATTAAAAGTTATTTCCAATTGCAGTTCTGCTATAACTTTTTACAATTAATTGTTTTGCTCCTTCAATCTATATCTAAATAGACATATTATCTACAACCATGGTGTGGCAGGAAAGATCGCAGACATGGAGTCTACTTAGACTTGGAGTGAGGGAAACATAAATGAGGAAATACAGAGACTTAATTCTAAGGGTTCAATAATTTCTGGACAAAAGGGGAATTCTAATGGATAAGAATAATAGATTGAATACAGGTGGTTATCTCAAAACCAAAGTGGAATGTTAAAATGATTTTCCCCACTTAAGCTAACCTGATCATAAATTATTATTGAGGTAATATGGATAAATATTACCTTAAAAACTACTATATGTGATTTTTAAAAGCACCATATGCAATTCTGATACATTTAAGCACACAATTTAAATGTGTTTCCTGCTTTCACAAATGACTGCACTTTACATGTATCACTTGCATAAACATAGTATGTCTCACGTATGTCAGATGATTAATGAATAGGTTAAGTGAACAGTGGTTAGATAGCATGATAGAATGGCAAACTTCATGTCAGAAGACTGACATGATATACTTAAAAAAATTCAAGAGCTGAGTGAGAATTTAGAGTCTTGATGATATCACAGCTGGCCATTTGCTGTGCAACCTTAAACAAGACAATCTCTGTGTTGAAATTCCTCTTTTGTGAAGAGGGATAAAGGAAGGCCAAATTACAAACCAAGAGTCCCTTTTTTTTTTAACATCTTTATTGGAGTATAATTGCTTTACAATGGTGTGTTAGTTTCTGCTTTATAACAAAATGAAGAGTTCCTTTTAACAAACATTCTATCATTCAATGCCCTTGTAAAAAGAGAGAAAGAATGTCTAGCCTTGAAATAAATTTGGATGAAAAATTTAACTACCCCAAGCTAAAAATCAAGGTCTTTTATATCTATGAGAATGGAAATAGACTTCCCTGGTGGCGCACTGGTTAAGAATCTGCCTGTCAGTGCAGGGGACACGGGTTCGGGCCCTGATTTGGGAAAATCCCACATGCCACGGAGCAACTAAGTCCGCGAGCCACAACTACTGAGCCTGCGCTCTAGAGCCTGTGTGCCACAACTACAGAGCCCACGTGCCACAACTACTGAAGCCTGCATACCTAGAGCCTGTGCTCCGCAACAAGAGAAGCCACTGCAATGAGAAGCCCATGCACTGCAATGAAGAGTAGCCCCCACTCACCACAATTAGAGAAAGCCCTGCACAGCAACAAAGACCCAATGTAGCCAAAAAAAAAAAAAAAAAAGAATGGAAATAACTGTGCCTTCAGAATTACATCTGATTATTTTCTCAATGTCAAAGCAAAAGTGCACTTAATATCCAGGGGTCACAAATTCAAAAATTTCCAAGAGCCAAGAAAAAATCATAAATATGTGAAGCCTCCCAAATTCAATATAATATGAGATGATGGAGTCTATGGCCAATAGGAGAATACATATCTTCCAATACCTCTCACATTCAATTCTTTTTTTTTTTATTTCTAAAAATTGCCTGCCAAAGCCCATCTTTGACCAGATCTGGACAGTGTGCCATAAGATTGTGACCTCTGAACCCTGTCACTTATTATTAATGGTCTTAAAGTGTCTTTTTTCACTTGGGAAGTCATATTGCTTTTCACAAGTCAGTAAACTATCTTATCAATGGCCAGTTTCTTCCTCATTTTATCTGATGCTATGAACAGCATTTAACCCATTAGATCACTCCCTCCTCCTTAATAGCTTTACTTACCTGGCTCACCAGACACCGCATACTCAAGTTTTCCTCTGAGCCACTCCTCAGTCTCCTTGACTAGTTCTTCCTCTTCTCCAAGATCTCCAAATGTTGGACAACTCTAAGGTTTCTTCCCTCTTTCTCTACACATTCAATCCTTTGGTAATATCCAGTCTCTCATCTTTAAATAACAATATGCTGTAAACCACCAAATTTATATTTCCAGCCCAGGCATTTCTCCCAAACTCCAGATTCTTATATCCAACTGACCATTGAACATCTAGACGTGGTTGTCTGACATTTCAAACTTAAGATGTCTCAAACTGAAATCGTGTTCTCTTCCACAAATGTGCCTCACTTGCATTCCTTCCAATTTCAATTAATAGCAACTCTATTATTTCAGTTACTGAAGCCAAAAATTTTGGTGTTATCTTGACATCTCTATTTTGGACATGCAGGCTCAGTGTCCATGGCTCACGGACCTAGCTGCTCCGTGGCATGTGGGATCCTCCCGGATCGGGGCATGAACCCGTATCCCCTGCATCGACAGGCGAACGCTCAACCACTGTGCCACCAGGGAAGCCCAATATCTCTATTTTTCTCACACCTTACATCTTAGTCTGTCAGGGCATCATCTTAATTTTACTTTCAAATAAATATAGAATCTGACTACTTTTCAGCACCTTCACTGTTTCCATGCTGTTCCAAGGCACTATTCTCTCTCTCCTGGGGATTACTGCAATAAGTCTCTACTGGCACCATTACCCCATAGACACTATTCTCAACACAGCAGCCAAAGTGATACTTCTGAAATCGAAGTAAAATTATTTCACTCCTTTGGACAAAAGCCCGCCGCAGCTCTCTGTTTTACTCTGAGTTAAGCCATTGTCCTCTCAGTGGCTTCTTACAAGGCCCTTCAAAATTTCCCTGCTGCCACCATCAACATTGCCTCCCCCTATGTCCTCTCCCAACATTCCCCCTCAGTTTAGGCTGCTTTAGTTACACTCACCTCCTTATAGTTCTTTGAACATCCTCATCATGTTTTCATATAAGGACATAATTATTCCCTCTGGGTGGAAAATTCTTCCTTAGATATTTACTTAACAAATTCCCTCACCACATTTGATATTTGCTCAACTATCACCTTCCCAATGAGTCAGACCCAGACCCCACCTACAAAACTGCTACCACCCCAAGCCCTGGCACTTCTAATCCCATTTACACTACTCCAAAAAGTCTATCACATTCTAATACTCTACAGTTTATTAATTTGATTAGCATTTAATATTTTCTCTCCCCTTGCTAGATTCAAAGTGCTATGAGAACAGATATCTTTTATTGTTCATCTCAAGCACCTAGAAGAATGTCTAGACCACACTCAGTAAATATTTGTTGCAGTTTATTAACTTTCAGAAAAGACAATTTATCAGAGAGTTTAAATTCAATTTTTAGAGTCTTGGTATTATTTTTACAACAATTATCAATAAAAAGGGAAGTAAAACAAAGGATGTGTTAAGTGCCTACTATGTGTCACTATGCTACGATATTTACATATATTGTCTCATTTATCCTCATGACAACCAAGTCAGAATGGTATAATGGGTCCTGTTTTCCAATAACAAAGCCATAGTCATATAACTTGTAAGTTGCATTGTCAAGCTTTGCACCTATGGTCACTTAACACAAAATCTACAATGCTCAAAAAGAACTCGTATGACATATATTCTTTAAGATAATTAATATACAAATATGAAGTAAACCATAGAAAGGTAAGAATAACTGGCCATGTGATTGATGTACAATTAATTAAGGTCATTCGTTTGCATTTTAACATTTCTTTTGAAGGTTTGCTCATATTATAGAAAAATTTTTTTTTCCAGATTTGTAGAAACTCTTCTACCACTATAAAATTGAGAATAGGGAATTGATACAAGTGGGAAATACCCCTAACATAGAAGCTTTACAAAATACCTGTTAATTTTATTTTTAAAGTATAGCTTACATGTAGCTAACAGTTTGCCTAGACTGATATAGAATAATATATGAAAAATTATACTAGAAGCAGTAAAGTGAGTTTTCTTCCAGTTTCATTTAAGCTTTAAATGCTTAAAATTGAACAAATCAGCTACTTGAAGAAATATCAAAGGCTTGTCCGATAGCTTCTGTTCACTGTCAGAATTCTGTCAACTAGTTTTCAGAACAGGCAAAAAAATGTGTCACTTAAGAGGCTAATACATTAAGTCTACAAGACAAATTGTTCACTAAGGTTGAAGTAACTGTTTTCAAGAAGAAACAGCTGTGTTATCATTAGAAGTAAAGTTCTCATGATCATACAGCCAATTATATCAGAAATTCAGCCACCTTAACTTCAGTGTACAATTTGTCTTCCAGACTGGATTCATTGTCTATATAACTGACAAAACTCCCTGGTTTAGAGTTTATTCACGTGCTAAAAATTGAGTAGCATGTTTGTACACATATAAATGACTCTAAAGGCCCACTCAACAACAGAAGTCAGTGTCCTTTCCAACCTTGCTAAAACACCAAGACACACTGAGTAAGCTTAATTGAATTGTTTTATTTTACCAAAGTATGCAAAGTTATTCGATTTCTTTTTATTTTCTTTGTAATAATTGTGACCTCAGGCTCTAATAAATGAAATTGACTCTCCTTTTGAAGAAAAAAATCAAGAAAAATTCCCCAAGTGCAAAATCAAAAAGAAAGATTTCTTTGCTTACTTGAACTATACATCTTGTCTTACTGTTGCTTTAATGTTCTCTTAAATAGTGAAAATTAGAACAGAACAGGTAGCTATGCTGTTTTTTCCCTTACCCATTCTTCTAAGGAAACAAATTTATGAACATTTCAGTGAACTTTAAAATTATGATAATACTAAGTAGCATTCGCATGACACTATAGTCTACAATGCCTTGCACCTTCACTTGCATTTGGACTTCACAGTCCATTCAAAATTTGAAACTAACAGTCATTGGAAGTTTATGGGGTCAAACACTGTATAAGGTGCATTCACCATATCACATCATTTTACTCTCAATGAAATAGGTATCGTTATATCTCAATTTTTAGATGCAGAAACTGAGTCACATAAAATCAAGTAAATCACATAGGAACACACAACTAATAAGGCAGAGAAGTGGAATTCATACCCTCATAGGTCTATGCTACTGTTAAAAGGTATTCTCAATTGCACTTATAAATTAGGCACCGTCTCCCATTTTGTTGACCTATGATCCAAAGTATTGTAGTGGGTTTTTTTGCATCATGTTTTATGGCATTTACTACTTTAAAAAGCAGCATAATAATCAGAATTGCCTTTATTGAGTGTCTGCTAGGTATGCACTATGAAATTTACCTTATTGCTGATTTTCACTAGAACCATTCAAGATAGGTATTATTATTCTTATTTTATGAATAAGAAAACTGAGGCTCAGTGAGGTTAAATAAATTATCCCACATCACATAGCAAGAACTGGCAGAATCAGGATTCCAGGCCACTGTCTTTCCACAGACCATACGGCCAAACAGGATGACCCTTCTTTGATCATCCTTACTACCTGGATGCTCAGTGAATTCTAAGCAATGTGCCTTGAACTTTCTAATGGGACACTGTTTTAAAGCAATCACAACTATTTTATATGTAACAAGACATTATTTTCTAAGAACTTGCACATAAAATGAGCAAAGTCTTGTTTGGATACTAATTTTATAGTGCAAATTGGTACAGGGAAAGCTGCTTTGACATGTGGATGTATTTGTAAATGTTGCCTCTGGACTTGCAAAGTATTCTTCTCTGGGATCAACAAAATGTAAATATAATTAAACTACCCTTTCTGAGGTGACCACTTTTTAACCAACTATTTTTTTTTTATATCAACTACATTCCTTTGGGTAATAATGGGATAGCTGGTATTATGCAATTATCTGTATAGTATTTTAATTAAAAGATGTATCACTGAATACTTAAACATTCTGTGTCTGCCAGAACCTACAATCATTATGCAAATGTAAGAGAACAGGGAAAGAAAATTCACATCTTTTCTGTTTATATTTTAATTAGATTTTGTGAAAGTTCATTGCTGAAACTGAAGATTTCACATTTTCTAACAGATATAAAAAGTTCAGACATGCTGTTTTTTAGTTCTAAGCTACACCAAATTCTACCAACATTTATTAAAGTTTAATAATTTCATGTTATATATTTATATATGTATATGTTGTATATGAACCCACAAAGTACAACTGAACTAGGTCACCCATTTTAAGATTTATAAAAATATGGTATCATAAATCACAATGTTTTATTGCAACATTTCAATCTGGCATGGTGAACTAGATCCTTCCAAATTGATAAGTTCTTCTGGAGTTGAAAAGAACACTTCTTAAATGATATTTTAAGTCATCAGTGTATTTGATAATAACATGGAATGGTAAAGGGTGAAGCGTGGCTGAAACATATGTTAAAGTCCTATTAGCCTCAGGACAATTAAGCTAAGACTGAATAAGAGGAAACATACAAGAGAAATAAAAAATACTTTTGCTGTCAAAAGAGTTCCGGTCTAGAATCAAGAACATGAGATTGGTGTTGAACACAAACTAGCTGTGAGGTCTTGTGAACCATTCTTTACTTGCTCGGGACTAGGTTGCTTTAAATGTGAAATGAGATAACAAAGGAAAGGACAAAAAACAGGTGTATTGGTAGTATTTTGAGAGGGGAAACACTGCATACAAATCTAAGGTATTTCTATTGTTATTTTATTGTTTATACTGCAGATAGATTGACTATAAACATTTAACGGCATGAACCTATTGGAAAAATATTAGTATGGCTCAGAAGGGACTATAAAGAAAAGTGAACCTCCTATCTGAAATCCATTCTCCAGAAATCACCACTGTTAGCAATTTCTTCTCTTATCAGATTAAAAAAAATAAATGCTAAGGCTTTCTATTGGAGTGAAGAGCTCAGTTTTTAAATCAGCTCATATTTGAAAACTTGCTTTTCCAACCCACTATACAACTCTGAATTCTGATTTACTTTGTAGTTCAGATGTGGTGGGAGGTGGGGGAGGCAAATAGATTGTAGTCAGAAGACCTTGTTCAAGTTCTGGCACTGTACCTTATCAGCTGTGTTGCTGGGTAAAAAGTGGAAACTCTGAGTATATGTTTCTTATCACTAAAATCAGAATAATAATATGTCCTCTCAGAGTCGTTAATGAAATAAGAACACGCTTTTTAAACTACAAGTGAAATATTAAGTTGTCATTATGAACATAGTTTTTAGAAAGGTTGAATATTGTTCTGTCTAGATAGGGACAATGGAATAAAGTACTCCCAAATTCAAGATGCCTACTCATGTCATATTGTTAAGGGGTTCTGCCTCTGTTCTACTTTGTCATCTCTCTGGGAATGTTGAAAGCTGACTATGAAATAAGGAAACATTTCTGCTTATCTCCTTTTTCCACAGCATTCTCACCCATACAGCCTGTTCACACCCTTTCAATAAGTATACACAGGTAACTGAGAAAACAAAGGAAGAACAAGGAAAGAAACTGACACAAAAACAGTTCCCTCCATCTCTCTGCCTTAAATTAAATTTCCCTTTACCCAACAAACTGTCAAAGCAATAGGAAAAATATATAGGATAAAATCTTCAGGTAAGAAGCATATCTTCTCTGTACTCTAGGAAATAATGTTCTGAATAAGTTAATTTACCTCCAAAAGCATCAAATATTCATGTATTCAACTCACAGAATGTGGCCTTCTAAACCTTAAAGAACCAAAAGTATCATTCTCTAGACTTCCATCCCCTTATAAGTCAATGTGTTTGACTTCAGAAAGTGTAACTAACAGTTGCTTAAAGAACTCTCTTAATTGAAGCAGGACTTTTATTAAGAGATAGCTATAAAGAAACAGAAAGTGGAAAATCAGTTCTTTCTAAACTGAAATAAGGAAATCCAGTTGCATGAATTGTGGAACTGACTCTGTGTTCTCTGTCAAGTTCCTTAACTGTTTGGTCCCTTTCTTACTCAACTATAAATTAAGTTTAACTCACAAGTGTGTCTAGGTGAGTCACACTTGTGAGTTAAACTTGTGAGTTAAGGTGTCACTTAATGCCTGCTGTCAACAAAGCCAAAGCTGGGAATTGCACATTTGACATGCATGGCCTCTAATTCTTACTTTGGCCATGAATGCAGGGGGAAGGAAGGATATCAAAAACTGAGTCTGCGAGGGCCATCACCATGCTTAACATATAAGAATGATAAGTTGTGTTTGTGTGAATGACCTCCAAATTTACTCTTGTGTGCCCTCAAATGTACTGATTTCTTACTCACTTTTACAAATAGAATAAAGAACAATATTCCTAGTCACTATAATTTTACCTATCATTCCATAGTCTTCTTTCCCATTCACTATCTTTCATTTTATATTATCTTCCACTCCCATAACTCATTAAAATAGAAGAATATCATAACTTTGCATCCTATTCATTCCCTCTATTTGTGATAACTTTAAGTGTATCCCCTCTTTTTTAAAAGAGTGCAATGCACTTTAAACTACTGAAAACAAAAGTGAATAGAATGTTTCCCATTTTCATGCATCTTTAAAATGTTGACTACTTCAAATTCAGTATCTGTCATCATTATGTAAAATCATCTGTAAGAAAGAAAGTCAGTGACCCACAAATTATAGCTAGACCTGGCACCATTTAAACTAAATGTAAGCAGTTTCCTTCAGCTCAGGCCTTATCTCCTTCTCCTTTTTTCAAGAGCTATCTACGGCTGCTGAAGATCCTAAGGGTCTAAGCTTGTACCCTATTCATTACAGGTCATCTCACATTGCATGTTGCTGGGCCACAGAGGCACAGATATGAGATGGCATATGATCTAGTACAATCTGTCAGTCCTCTAAACAAAGCACATGTAAGTACTGCTGATGGAGGAAAGTCTAGAAGAGAAAACCACATTTTAGCAAGAGCGTTTTCAAATAGAGAAGAGGAAGTAAAAGCATTATTTAAATTCAATGAGTATAGAGCACTATAGTATAACCACCACGATTCTCTTTTAAGTAGCCTTCATGCAGCCACAGTAACTAAGTTTGCACATAAAAATGCTATTGTTCATTAATATAACACAGTCTAATCATATTAACATTGGACATGTATTTTTCTTTAGCTAAAAATCTTGATGAAGCCTTGCAATATGAGTCTTAGGCAAGACTCGATGACTTTATAGTCAACCAACTAATGAAAAGTAAATATTGTGAAAATTTTACATTTTTAACAAAACAAGTTGAGCTTCTCTGAATCATTTCAGGGAGAAAAGAAGCAAGCCTTATGAATTTGTTATTATTGCCATGGATGCTATCAATAAAATGCTAATAAAAATGTATTATCTGTCTAGTTGGAACAGTGCCACTTTGTCCTGAGGTCCACCATATTAACATTTCTATCTAATATTTTTCATTATTAATATCAACTCATATCTCAAGACTGAGAGATATGTCAACTTTTCTATAATGCCGCCCTTCATGCATAAAATAAACATTAATCTTATATTCTTGTAGATGTCAACATGACTCATGTTATCAAAGCTATATGGTAGAACTTCATAAGAAACAACCTAACTTCCAGACCCTACTCCCAAATAACATTGATGTAGCAAATCTATCTTATCTGGTTCTCAGTCTAATTATAGACTATTAAGAAATATACCAAGATCTAGGTACATTGATCTTAGGGCTTGTAGAAAAATAAAACCTATTGGTAAGACACTAAAATGCATGGAGGAACAAGATCCAAATTTGAAGGAGAGAAGGTATTTTGTATTTGTGGCTAGCCCTCTAATGAGAAATTAATGGTGGATACTGAATTTCTGAATTTTTTTCCTCCAGTGCCAACTGCTCTGAAATTACAAGGGCAGAAGTGTAACTAACACAGGTACCCTGGTAATTATTTAGTTACCAGGTATGCCAATTCATTTCAGTTTAGTTACAACAGCCAATCTGATACCTCTTGAAGGTCCCTCTGCATCTCCTTGGTTTAGATTGTGATTAGACTCTCAGCTGGTTGATATGCCCCAAAGTAAACGTTTTTTTTCCTTCCAATATAGTTATACAAACAATGCATCAAAAGAGCTGTTGTATCCTAGCTTTATTTATTTATTTATCTGTTTATTGGCAGTTTTATGGTTTTTCAAAGTTTAAAAATGGTAACTTCTTTTCAGCAAAAATGAAAAATTAAACTGACCAAAGAAAAAGTATAAATAGAAAAACATTACTTGTTGCTGAATTTAAATAGTCAAGAAAACGTCATAAAGTGCTTTCGTTCAACCTACTTCACACTTTACATGCCAAAACAGAACTCAAGTGTTAATACTTTTACATTAAAACAGATATTACTGATTAATAACTTATCCATTGTCAAATCAACTCTAATTTGCAAAAAGTTTATCTAATTCATCTGTTATAGGTATTCTTAAAAGTGAAAGTAATTGCCATTCTAAAGTATTTTCAGTGCGTATAGTTTTTGGTATTGCCTATTTTCCAATAGAAAGGTGTGGCAGAGAGATAGAGAATGTTGTTGGGGTACTTAAGGTAGTTTTGTTTTTGGCTTCCAGCTCTGATGGCTAATAGAACTTGTAAGAGGTATGGAAGAGCAAGGTATCCAGAGTTACAACACTCATGATACTGACATAATAGCCGCCATACCAATAAATAGGTCTAGGCTTTACTGCTACCACTACCACTGCAATTTCAACAGGCAAGGGCTCCTCAAAGAGCAATGGGAAGCTTTCCTTCCCACTGGTGCTGAGGGATAATCCCTCATCTATAATAACGAAAACGTAAGAAATTCCCAAACCCTTAGTCGAGAATCATCAGAAAGTAAAATTTTCTCCATGGCTTTATTAATTCAATGAGAGAGAAAATCATGCATATTGATTTACTGCTTATTATGTGATTGATGGACTGGGACAACTATGAAAAACAAATATGAAGATGTCAGAAGTCACATTAATTTCACTGAAAATTTTGTCTTGTTAAAAATGAATCTCAGGCAATTCGGATATTTGATGCACCAAGGAGGAAAACATTCAACACCAATAACATTTATTTTCAATGGAAATTCAATACACAGAATGTCAAAATTTAGTAACCCTTGATGATTCTAATTTGTGTCCAAAAAAATATCTGCCCTGTCCTTAATATTGATAATAATGCAAATAATTTCTAGATCTGTTATGTTTAAATATTAGGGTTATGACTTTAAAAATCCCATAGAAGAATAAAAAGACTATTCTCCAAGCTTGCAGAAAAATAAGTCCACACAAATGCTGTTACTATGAGTACAGCTGCTGTCCTGCTGCTTTAAATTGTTTCGAATACTATTCCCACACCCTGTTCCATAGCAAACAGCAGTTGCAGTTGTACTGACTTTCAAATGGCTTTCACTCCAGTGGCAGAGGTGTTTTATAGTCTAAGTACACTCACTTTTAACATAGTGCCCCGAGAGTAAAATAATAAACCATGGTTGGCTAGTTACCATTTCTACCTGAAAAATGAAGATCCATTATTTATTGATACTTAAGATGTAGTCATAAATGCCTTCAGCTGAAAAGCTACAAAAATGTCTAGATCTCCTTTTGAAAAAATAATAAGGTTGCTCATAGCAATTGTAACTTCCTTATATCTCTCTCTACATGGGAGTGATTTCACAAAGCTCCTTTAAGGTACAATATCCCATTTTTCAAGATGTGAAAAACAATTCTGATTTTTTAAAAACAGACTAACCTGGGTAAAATGTATTCCTATGCCAGGCACTATTCTAAATGCTGTGAATGAATAAAGAAGGAACAAAATAGACAAAAATCACATGGAGCTTACACCCTAAAGGAGAGAGCAAAATATTCCACCTCATGATTGTGTATTTTAAAATACTTTGTGTATTGAAATATATTTTGAAATGTTGAAACATATTCTGGTCTTGTAATATGTTCTGTGAGAACTTAATATGCTAGTATAAATAACCAAGTCATGCAATTCTGTCTGATGTGTCATTTTCAACCCTTAACTCCTGTGAGGCTGCTCTCTTACAAACCACTCCCCTTCCTGTCAAATACACCCATACTTCTCCTCATCATTCACTTACTAGTACTGACCTTTTTGTCCTTCTTTTTCTCTCTGCCTATGAAAATCCTACCCAGCTTTTTAAGCAACTGTGATGTATGTAGTTTAAATTATACCTCATTCCTCCCAATCACTTCAGCTTTTGATTATTTCTTCCTCCTCTGAACTTTCATAGTACCAATTAATTAAATAATTATTGTCCTTTTCTGATTAAATTCTCAAAGATTAAATCATTACACAATATCTGGAATGGATTTTAAAGATCTTCAAATCTAATCTCTTTTTACAGCAGAGAAAACTGGGTCCTAGAGGCCGAGTAATTTACTCACAGTCACCCAGGTTACAAATGCAGAACTGGGTCTGAAGCCTCAGCACTTGATTCCCAGTAAAGTATTTTTCCACTCCACCAAACCTGCTTATACACGTTTATTTTGAATTTTTTTCCTGGTCACTAATCTATATTTTATAATAATAAAATGCAATCCAATTCCAAATGCTTTAGCCCATGATAATATCTCTCAGGTTAGCTCATTTATTTAGAAAGCACAGTACTCTCTATTGTAGATTTTTCCTCCTACGTTTGCCTCTCTGAAAAATCCTTGGAAATTTTTATCTGATTAACTAAAAATTGATGATTTTAGTCATTTCCTGTGCATGTTCAGCTTCTATTGTTTAAACTCATCTTTGTAAGACTCTTCCTTGAGGTAATCAATCCCCAAATGTCATATATACCTTTTTACTGCCCCCTCCACGCACCTTAACTTTCAAGTGACAGACCCACCACATTATTGCCGACTCCATGTTGCCTACATAGTGGACAACATCTTCAACTATTATTTAAACACAGCTTTTTCCTTTTCATTTGCTTTGCTTGCTGATTTTATGGTGTCTATTTTTACTAGTATTTCTTTCTTTTAAGAGATAATTTTGGGGTTTAAGCTTTCCTTCATAGGAAAATTAAAGATTTCACTTAAAAATAACTTTATTCTAATAACAATTAAAATCTGGCAGTTAAAGCACAGAACTGGAAGCTAAGAATCCAAGAAGAGTAAGATTGTTTACATGTGAGTGAAATATATAAACTGAGCAAGCACCTTAGGTTTGCTTCTAGGAAATCCTAAAATGAAGATTGCCATATTGCAAATTCAAAACATTTCAGGGGCCTCAGGAACCTACATTAGGAAGGTGACATGGGTTGAGTGGAATGACTCAGCAGAATGCCTTGAAGGTATTTCTATCCTAGTGGTTGGGTCTGATTTTAGAAATAGAAACAGAATTGCCCTTTGATTTCCAGAAATTTGGGTAATTGGGTGGATGCCAGCCGGTTACCCAAGTTACTAGACGGGTGTACCTAGAGAGACTATGGTTTAAGGTAGCCATATTCCACATACCAATCAGAGAATTGGAAATTACTAGATTCACTAATTTGGGTACAGTTCCCATGCCAAGGCCTGAGGCAAAATCACTCTACATGTTACCAGAAAAGTGGTAGAGGAATTGCTAACACAGAGTCCTGCCCTAGAGTTCTTTTGAGAAAAATTGTTATAGGCATTTCTTCCTCCCTAAGATTTCTTTTCTTTTAAACCTCTAACTGCAAAATTATACTTAAATCTCTAACAAAATTATATTTTAAACCTTTAACTGAAAAATTAGTTTGATTTCTAGTTGCAAAATTTTCAGTTGCATCTAAAATAACCATATCAAATATAGGAGTTTCAAACATAAATCTCCCTCCAACTACTAAGTGTATCAAAAAATAATGGAGGGGCTTCCCTGGTGGTGCAGTGGTTGAGAGTCCACCTGCTGATGCAGGGGACACGGGTTCGTGCCCCAGTCCGGGAAGATCCCACATGCCGCGGAACGGCTAGGCCCATGAGCCATGGCCGCTGAGCCTGCGCGTCCGGAGCCTGTGCTCCACAACAGGAGAGGCCACAACAGTGAGAGGCCTGTGTACTGCAAAAAAAAAAAAAAAAGTATATATATATATATATATATATATATATATATATATATATATATAAACATAATAATAATAGTGGAATTTTTTGTAGAGGATATTTATGCAAAACATATCATGCAAGTGCACATAGGTTCCTAGAGTATGAATAGAGATAAATGGATGACTTCTGGTCTCCCTATTCTTAGATTGCTTCTTACCTACAAAACAGAGCAGCACGCTATGGGTTCCTCCCAGGTACAAATCCTTTCCATGTCCCCAGTTTCCTGTTTATAGGAAATAGACTTCATTAAGCCTCCTCGACATTCCTTGCGTTCCAAAGGGCAGATTCAAACAGTTGCTAGTCAGGGAAGGGAAGGAATACAGAAACTGAGGAGGAGCAGTCAAGAAACCATAGTGCAGCCTTGAGGCAGGATCCTGGTTCCTTCTCAAGGAATATACATAACAAAATACCTTTGAGTTCTTCTGCAGGAACTAAGGCCCCCACCCAGGTGGAGGATGGTAACTTCAGGCTGAGCACAAGATTCCTGGAACACTGCCCTGTCAACTCACCACCAACCAATCAGAAGAAAGTCATACCCCCTGCAGCCCTCACCCCAAATTTTGCCTGTAAAAACTTCTCCCCCAAACCATCAGGGAGTTTGGGGTTTTTGAGCATGAGCCACCCATTCTCTTCATTCAGCCCTGCAATAAACCTTTCTCTGCTCCAAACTCCAACATTTTGTTTTGTTTGGCCTCACTGTGCGTGGGGCACAGGAACTTGTGTTTGGTAACACCTACAGCTTCTTTTATCTTATTTACATCAAGATTTTCATCTGGGTGAAGTCAAAACAACTATTTCTGGGACCCCAGTATCAAGTTGTTTTAGACTGCTACATCTCTCCCCCCACCACACACACACACACACACACACACACACACACACACACACACCTTCCCTTAGTTTGCAAGCACAAGTGCACACACAGCCATTAAACTTTTAGTGTCAAAATTTTTGTAGTGGGTCCCAGCATGAGCATGAGTAAAAATTCTTCTTGGGGAATAATTTGATAGCAACATGGTTTTTATAATGGCACCCTCTGGTTTACCACTACCCAAAATCTGCTTTGTGCATATAGGCACCTGGGGTTTATCCTCATCCTAGATACAGTTGCATTAGGTGTTTCAGAATTAAATTACATGCTCTCCACCCCAATAATTGAAGCATGCATTCAGGTAGGAAAACATATGTGCAGAGTAAATAAAATGAAGATTACATTAACGTCCAACTTCAAAGATTTTAACCTGGCGTGCTTTATTAGGTATACTAGAAGTATACCTTCTTGTACTATCTCTGTAAATATGTATGAAATTTGAATAACCATAGCAGATAAACACGAAAGAAGAAAAAATAGGAATTGGTCAGAGAGAGAGAGAGGGTAAGAGAGCAAAATTCAGAAATAATGACATGCAAATTATTGCTTTTTTTTTCTTTTCTTTCTTTTTTTTTTTTTTTTTTTTTTTTTGCGGTATGTGGGCCTCTCACTGTTGTGGCCTCTCCCGTTGTGGAGCACAGGCTCCGGACATGCAGGCTCAGCGGCCATGGCTCACTCCGCTGCATGTGGGATCCTCCTGGACCGGGGCACGAACCCGTGTCCCCTGCATCAGCAGGCGGACTCTCAACCACTGCGCCACCAGGGAAGCCCCAAGCTTTTCTTTATTGAATATTTTAAATACCAAAAAATAGAACAAGGAAGCAGATTTGAATCCAAATCCAGTCTCCAGACATCAAGCATGAGTGACAGAAACACAGTTCCCCTATAATTTTTATGGTCATTCACAGTACTTGCAGTCAAATACAATACAGCTTTTTTTTTAAACTTGTGTGAGAGTCCAACATTTTTCAATTCAAAAATGTATTAAGAACAAGATCATGTTACTGAGAAAGCTTCTTCAGCACCTATACATTATTTGTATAATGATTACAGTATAAATTATAATATCCCCAACAATAGGAGTATGAATAAAAAACAAAATTTAACATCTAGTTGAAGCAAAATAATGTGGATGGGCACTTCAAAAATGCCTCCTAGATATGTGATTCTGGGCCTGTGATGGAATCTATGTGTGCTTCCTTTTTTGTCAAATGGGGATAACAATAATAACTATAGCCAAAGGGGTATTGTGGGGATTGTGAGGACTGCAATCAATATAAAACAGCTTAGTGTACTAAATAAAACAGCTCAGAGTCTTCAACTTCAACAGGGAGATTTTTTTTTCGTGTGTGTGTGTGTGTGTGTGTGTGTGTGTGTGCATGTGCATAATCTTCCTCGTGCATTGTATTTGTTGTGTGCCTCATTTAAAAATATTACATAGGTACAGTACCTACATACTAAAAATTGTTTAGCTACTACTAGAATAATTGATTCATACAAAAAGTAGTTCATGCCAAATGTCTAAACTGAAATCTGGTGACACAACTAGGAACAGAGCTGCGAGGTATAGAAAATCCAAGGTGGGTTTGGAAACATGAAGCAATTTCAAAATGGCTAAAGATTCAGTTTCATCATACAATTACCTAAACTTGGGAGACAAATTTTAGTTTTTTGAAAAGGTTAATATAATTCCTTCTCTGTAACAAAAGTGTAAAATTGCAACTATTTTGAACTTACAATATTTATCAAATATGATGTGAACATGCTGTGTTTTCAGAACATCAGAAAATACATTTTTCACCCTTAAAAATTTCAGAGATTTATTATAGTGTACTTGTCTTCTGATTTTTAAAGACAATTAAAATAATAGAGTATTACATTCTTTCAAGGTTAGTACAAGGACATTGTGCATCTAGTTCATCATGAACAACAAAACTGGTGTTTGTTATTTCAGGGATTAAAGAGGCCCTGGGGGACTTCCCTCTTGGTCCAGTGGTAAAGAATCCACCTTACAATGCAGGGGACGTGGGTTTGATCCCTGGTCAGAGAACTATGATCCCACATGCTGCGGGGCAACTAAGCCAATGTGCCATTACTACTGAGCTCGCATGCCTCAACTAGAGCCGGCGTGCCACAAACTACAGAGCCCACACGCTCTGGAATCTGTGCACGACAACTAGAGAAGAGAAAACCCACGCCACTACTAGAGAGAAGCCCGCAACTAGAGAGAAGCCTACACGCCACAGCTAGAGAGAAGCCCATGCACCACAGCAAAAGATCCCACATGCCATAACTAAGACCTGACACAGCCAAAAATAAATAAAAATGAATAAATAAATAAATAAAGAGGCCCTGGAAAATTAGGAATTTCATTTAGGGTTATGTTTGACTTTAATCGTAAAGGCCAATGTTATTTATATTTCCTTCTCACCACCATAAAATCTTAGTCTTTCAGTTTTGACTGCTAGCACGTGACAGCAAAATGAATTGACATGGCACTCTAGTATTGTCACAAGACTTACTTGCATGTTTTAGGGGTGGGGTTTAAAGATTTACTCCTGAAAGATTATAAAATTAGTCACTTCATACAGGGTATTTCATTTTATCACCTGAATAGTATTTTTCTTTAATCTAAACTTCTGAGATTAATTTTCCATAGGAACAGTGTATTTTTAAAAATATGACCATTTCCAATGTATATGAAAACACTGACATCATCCTGACATTTTAAGATATACATAAGTTCTATGAAGACAGAGAAAAATTAGAGACAGCTGCATTTAATATAAAGACTTTCAGAGAATAGGGATTTTAAGCATGAATTTACTGTGGTTCAGGTGGTGGTTTTGACCTAATTATTGATGAGATTACTTAATGGATCCATGCTGCATTTGACTTGCGTTTTGCAAACTATTCATTTTAATAGTATTAAATGTATTTTTAAAAGTTCTACAAAAGGATTATTTTCTGTCAACTAATGATAGCATTATGCTAAATAATAAACACTCTAGTTTCATATTACATGGATTGATTAAATGTGTAAGTCCATTTCAAAAGTAAACCCATACATAATTCTTTCACTATTACCAAGGGATTTTGAGGGATCAACTAAAATAAGCTATTTCAATTTGCATTCTGTGAGAATATTTCCCTTCCAAACTATTTTCCACAGATAGAGCCAGTGTATAAATATCCAAGGGAAAAATGAGGAAGTGTCAAAGGATTATTTGATGTTACATAATGATACACTACACGATTCATACAAAAAATTACTTCCTTCATATATTTTATGTTTCTTAACATTAAAAAATTTATTAATGTATAGACTTTTGCGGTGAATATTGCCATTGACTGATCTGAAATACAAGAACTTTTAACAATTTTTGAGATGCTGCAGACCCCTACCTTTCACCACAACAGTTTCAACTTAGCTGTGTTTTCCGATTAGAATTTCAAGCTAAACTGTTTTTGTGAGTACTTCTTACCAATTAAATTCAGTCATTTTACTCATTTCACACATTTGTATCAAGTTCCTCTTTTGTCCGTGGAATAGTTAACCCTAATTTTATCATGATGTGATCAAGGAAGTTCTAATTGTGTATTAAAAGTACAAAGCTGTTGTAGGTCTGTTACTAGCATCGAACAAGAGCAACAGCAACAACAAAAATCCAGGAAGATGTATCATTTTGGACCATGCAGTTCTAAAAGGAGAAAAACAGTTAAGCAAGCTAAGGTGAAATCACAGATGGTTCTCACCATATATGTTAAATATTTTAATGGTTATATCAAAAACTGGAAATAAACCTCTAGGCTTGTTGTTGTTTATTTTTTAGAAAAGAAATATAGAGCATCATGGTTAACATAGTTTATGTGCTCTCTTTTAAGTATGTCAATAATGTTTTTCTGTTTTCAAATTTCAGATGTGAAGTACTGACAATAACCATTACATTGTTAGCTTCTTAGTACACTAGTTGCAGAAATACTTTTAAGCAACTATTTATGATTTATGTATGCATCAAATATAATTTTGACTCCAAAGTATACAAATCTAAACCTTTGTTTTAACAATAGTTTCAAGTCATGCAAAAAAATATAAACAGGGAAATGTCATAATACAGAAAAACATATTAAAGGCATCTAATAAAAATTACTTCCTTTGTATATTTTATGTTTCTTAATATTAAAAAATAATGTATAGATTTTGGGGGTGAATATCCCTATTGTCTGAACTCAAATACAAGCATTTTTAACAATTTTTGAGGTGCTGGAGAGCACTACCTTTCACAACTGTTTCAATGTAGCTATGCTTTCCTATTAGAATTTCCAACTAAACTGTTTTTGTGAGTACTTCTTACCAATAAATAAACAGCATATGGTTTTTTTTGTTTTTTTGTTTTTTTTGCAGTATGTGGGCCTCTCACTGTTGTGGCCTCTCCCGTTGCGGAGCACAGGTTCCGGACGCGCAGGCTCAATGGCCATGGCTCACGGGCCCAGCAGCTCCGTGGCATGTGGGATCTTCCCGGACCGGGGCACGAACCCGCGTCCCCTGCATCGGCAGGCGGACTCTCAACCACTGCGCCACCAGGGAAGCCCAACAGCACATCTTTTTAAAAGTTAAGTTTTTTGTTGTCTAACTCAAGTATGATTTAATAATGTGAGTTTAATGAGCCAATTTAAGTTTACTAAGTTTTAAAATATGTAATTGTTACAACTTTACTGAGGTATAATTGTTATACAATAAATCATACACAAAGTGCACAATTTGATAAGCTTTGAAATATGTGTACATCCTTGACACCAAGAGCACAAATTCGTGAACATATTCATCACCCCAAAGATCCCTGCTACTCCCGACTCCGTAAGTAACCACTGTTTTATGCTTTACGTCATTATAGGTTAGTTTGCATTTTCTACAATTTTATGTAAATGGAACCAAACAGTATGTAGTCTTTTTTAATCTAGATTCTTTCATTCAGTATAATTGAGATTCATCTGAATTGTACAAGTATCATTAATTCGTTTCTTTTTTATTGCCAAGTAGTACGTAGTATTCTGTTGTATCGATATATCAATGTGTGTTTTTCCATTCACTTATTGATGGACATTTTTGAGTTGTTTACCGTTTTTGATTAGTACAAATAAAGCTTTTAGAAACATTCCTATACAAATTTTTATAGAGACATAAAGTTTCATTTATTTGGGGTAAGTAGTCATGAGTGGAATGGCTAGATCATATGGCAGGTGTGTATTTATCATCTTAATAAACTTCCGAACTGTTTACCAAAGTGGTTGTACCATTTGCATTTAGACTAGCAGTTTTCCACTTCCTCCACACCCTCACCAACCCTTAGCTAATGATTGGTCAGTATGGTCAGTTTTTAACATTTTAGCCATTCTAACTGGTATGTAACTACAATTTTAATTGGCATTTCCCTAACGACTAATGATACTAAGCATCTTCTCATGTCTTTCTTTGCCATCTGTATACCATCTTTGGTGAACTATCTGTTCAAATCTTTTGTCTATATTTTAATTACATTCTTATTTTTGAGTTTTGAGAGTTCTATAAATTCTGAATCCACATCCTCTATCAGATATATGCTTTGCAAATTTATTTCTTAATCAGCGGCTTGCCTTTTCATTCTCTTAAGTGTTTTTTGAAGAGATTTAAAATTTTGAAGTTAAATTTACCAATTTGTTCTTTTACAGATCATGATTTTTGATGTCATATTTAATGATACTGCCTGATCCAAAGTCATAAATCTTTTCTCCTGTTTTTTCTAAAATTTTCATAGTATTAGGTTTTACATTTAAGTCTATGATCTATTTTGAGTTAATTTCTGTATATGTTGCAAGTTATGGATCAATATTTATTTTTTGCACCTCGATATCCAATTTCTTCAGTACAATTTATTGAAAATACTATCCTTCTTTAAATTACCTTTGCACCTTTGCCACAATTTGGTTGTCCATAAACATGTAGGTTTATTTCTGGAGTCTCTTTTCTATCCCACTGATCTATGTGTCTACCCTTCTATCAATACTACGTGCATTTCTTTACTGTAACTTTACAATAAGTCTTGAAATTTGAATTGTTAGCTGTCTAAATTTGTTCCTCCTTTTCACAGTTGTTTAGGCTATTCTAGATCTTGTTCATTTCCACAACAGTTTTAGAATCAGCTTGCCAGTTTCAAAAAACTCTGTGATTTTGAAAGGGGTAGTGTTAATTTACAGATAAACTTGTGGGAGAATTAATATCTTAACAATAACAAGACTTTTGACCCATAAGCAAAGTATATTTCTATTTAATAGACTTTCTTTGACTTCTGTCAGTAATGTCTTGCATGTTTCTGTAAATTTTATCCCTATTTAGGATTTTTATGCTATAGTAAATGGTACTGTTTTATTTTTAAAATATTTATTTACTTATTATTTTTATTGAAGTATAGTTGATTTACAATGTGTTAGTTTCTGATGTACATCAGAGTGATCAGTTCTACATATATATATATATATATATATATATATATATATATATTCTTTTCCATTATAGGTTATTATAAGATACTGAGTATAGTTCTCTGTGCTATACAGTAAGACCTTGCTGTTTATCTATTTTATATGCAGTAGTTTTTATACCTGCTAATCCCAAACTCCTAATTTATCCCTCCCCCTTGTATTGTTTTATTTTAAATTCCAATTTATCATTATCCCTTGCAAGTGTAAAGAAATACAATTGTTTTTTGTAAATTGATCTTGTATTCTGCAAACATGCTAAATTCACTCATTCAAATAGCTCTTATGTAGATTCCATTGAATTTTCTACATAGAGAATCATGCTGTCTGTGGACAGTCTTATTCCTTCATTTCCAATATGAATGTCTTTTATTTCTTTTTGTTGCCTAAATACACTGGCTAGAACCTCTAGAATCATGTTTAAATCAGTGCTGAGAATGGATATCCTTGTCTCGTTTTTGATATTCAGGGAAAAGCCTTCAGCTTTTCACCACTATTGTGATGTTAGCTCTACGTTTTTCATAGATGCCCCAAATCAGGTTGTAGAAGTTCCTTTCTATTCCTACCTTGCTGAGAATTTTTATAAGGATCAGATGATAGATTTTGTTAAATGTCTTTTCAGCAACCTTTATGCTGATCATGTGTTTTCTTTCTTCTTTAGTTTCTTTTTAATATGGTAAAATGTATTGATTAATTTTTGAAGGTTAAACCTTTCCTCCATTCTAGTATAAACCCCACTTGATCATGATGTATATGATGATGAGTCTGATATAATTTGATATAATTTTGTTTAGAATTGTGCATCTATATTCATCAAGGAGACTGGTCTTTAGTCTTCTTTTGTTGCTGATGTTTGATTTGGTATGAGGATTGTCCTGGACTGATACAATGAAGTGGGAGATACTCTCTCCACTTCAATTTTCTGGAATTTTTTTTGTGGAATTAGTGTTTTGTGTTCCTAAAACACTTGGTAGAATTCACAAGTGAAGCCACCTGGTCTTGTTTCCTGTGCGTGAAGGCTTTAAACCATAATTTTTTTATCTTTAATAGATATGAGACTCTTCAGCTTATCTATTTATCCTTTAGTAAGCTTTAGTAGTTTGTGTTTTTCAAGTAATTTTAATATTTCATCAAAATTGTCAAATTTATAGGTGTAAAGTTTTTCATAATATCCCCTTTTTATCTTTAAAATAGTTTTAGAATCTGTAGTGATGTCATACCTCCCTAACTGCGGATACTAGTAAGTTGTATTCTCTCTCTTCTTTTTTTAGGATCAGTCTGGCTAAGGATTTATCAACTTTAATTTTATTAATTTTTCTCAAAAAATCAAATTTTGGTTTGATTGTTTTTCTGTGTTTTTTTTTTTTCTGTTTCCAATTTCATTGGTTTTGGCTTTGGTATTTATTATCTATCTTTACTATTTCCTTTTTTATGAATATTTTGAGTTTAATTTGTTCTTCTTTTTCTGGTTACTTAAAATGGAGCCTGATGGGCTTCCCTGGCTGTGCAGTGTTTGAGAGTCCGCCTGCTGATGCAGGGGACACGGGTTCGTGCCCTGGTCCGGGAAGATCCCACATGCCGTGGAGCGGCTGCACCCATGAGCCATGGCCGCTGAGCCTGCGTGCCCGGAGCCTGTTTCTCTGCAACGGGAGAGGCCACAACAGTGAGAGGCCCGCGTATCACAAAAAAAAAAAAAAAAAAAAATGGAGCCTGAGGTCACTGATTTTATACTTTACTTCTTTTCTAATAAAAGCATTATAAATGTCCTCCTATTTCCTGGTTTAGTAGCATCCCACAAATTCTGATAAATCGATGTTTTCATTTTCATTCAGTTCAAAACATTTTCTTATTGGAGCCACACTTCTTATTTAGAAGTGTGTTATTTAGTTTTCAATTATTTGGACACATTTTCCAGATGTCTTTCTCTTACTGATATATAATTTTATCCCATTGACCTTCACCAAAGGTACAAACATCTGATTATAAGATGCTAGAGATGTAATGTACAACATGGTGATTATAGTTACCATTGTTGTATGATACATATGAAAGTTGTTAAGAGAGTAATCCTGAGTTCTCATTACAAGGAGAAAATTCGTTTTCTCTTTTTTTCCATTTGTGTTTATTGTATCTATATGAGTTGATGGATGTTAGCTAAACTTACTGCGGTAATCATTTCACTATATATGTAAGTCAAACCTTTATGTTGTACACCTAAAAATCACACAGTGATATATGCCAATTATACTTCAATAAAACTGGAAAACAGAGAAAACATAAATAAAATAAAAGGTATTTTTTGTAGGCAGCATTATAGTAGTCTAGTTTTTTTTAAATAGAATCTGACAGTCTCTTCATTTTAATTAAGGTGTTTAGACCCATTACACTTAATTTGATTATTGATATGTTTATGATTAAGTTAATAATTTTGCTATTTGTTTTCTATTTGTCCTTTGTTCTCATTTTCCTTTTACTGCCTTCTTTTAGATAGAACATTTTTGTGATTCAATTTTATCCTCCTTGTTCTCATTTTAGATATCTTTTAAATTATTATTTTAGTGGTTACTTTAGAATTAATTTTCTATATCTTTAACTTATCACAGATATCTTCAATTGATATAATTCAATTGATACAATTGATTATACTAATTCATATATAATATAAAAATTTACAATAATGTACTTCCATTTTTCCTCTCCCAGCTGTTAGCCATTATTGAAATACACTTTACTTTTTACTTGTGTGTGCTATAAAATCCACAATATATTGTCTTTCATTTTGTTTAGTAAAGTTACCTTAAAGGAGAGTTAAATAATGAGAAAATATCTTATATATTTGCCCTGTAATCATTATTTCTAGTGTTCTACATTCCTTTATATACACCCACATTTTTATCTTATGTTTTTTCTTTTTTCTTGAAGAACTTCCTTTAACATTTCTTGTAATGCATGTCTGCTGGTAAGAAATCCTTTCAGCTTCTGTATGTCAAGAATATCTTTATTTTGCTTTCAGTTTTAAAAGATATCTTCCCTGGCTATTTTTTTTTCTTTTAACACTTTAATGATGTTCCTCTACCATCTTCTCACTTGAATTGTTTCAGACAATAAGTCTACCATCATCTTTGCTACTATCTATGTAATGTGTCCCATTTGTCTGGCTGCTTTTGAGAAATTTTATTATTATGAGTTTGGTGTAGGCTTTTTTAATGTTTCTTGTGCTTGAGGTTCACTAAACTTCTTGACCCTGTGAGTTAATAATTGTCATGAAGTTTGGAAAATTTTGCCATTATTAATTCAAATATTTTTTCTGCCTATCTCACATTTCTCCTTCTTGGAATCCAGTTCCTCATATATAAAGCTGCTTAAAGTTGTCCCACAGCTCAGTTACTCTTTTTATCATTTTAAATTCATTTTTCTGTATTTCATGTTGGATAATTTGTATCGTGATTTCTTCATATTAACCAATCTTTTCTTCTTCCATGTCTAATCAGATGTTAATCCCATCCTGTACTAATTCCATCTCATAGATTGTAGCTTTCATCTATAGAAGTTTGATTTGTCTCTTTAATGTCTTTCATATCTAAACCTAATGTTTTGAACACATAGAATACAATTATAATAAATTTTTAAATGTCACTTTATGCTAATTCTCATACCTGTGTCAGTTCTGGGTCAGTTTCTATTGATTGATTATTTTCCTCATTATAGGTTATGTTGCCCTGATTTTGTGTATGCCTGGTAATCTTTCTTTGGATGCCATTCATTTTGCATTCACTTTTTTGGCTGTTGGATATTTTTCTATTCTCATAAATATTATTGAGCTTTTATCTGGGATGCATTTCATTTATTTGGAAATAGTTTGATCAAGTCTTCCCTTTGTTATTTGTTGGATAATTCCAAAGTAATACTCCATCTAGGGCTAAATAGTCCCCACTGCTAAGCAGGACCTTCCTGAGTATTCTACTCAATACCCCAGAAATATGAATTTTTCCAGTCTGGCTAGTGGGAACAAGTACTGTTCCAGCTTTATGCAAGCAACTGACACCATTCTATAATACAACCAGAAGGTTTTTCACTGGCCTCAGATGGTTTCCTCACACAGACACTGATGTGTAAACTGAGGAATACCCAAGGGAGACCTTCTAGTGATCCCCAGAGCTTCCTTTCTGTGTAGCTCTCTTCACTTCATCACTGTGTCCTGGAAACTCTAGCCACCTTGGTCTCTTTGGATTCCCATCTCTGTCTCCTCAACTCAGGGAGTTTCCAGGCTCCATCTGGATTACCTCTCCCTGTGCTGTGCCCTGGAAACTCCCTCAAGATTGTAAACTGTGGTAATCTTAGAGTTTACCTCATTTGTTTCCTGTCTCTAAGGGATCACTGTCCTTCATTGCCTGAGGTTCACAGCTTTAGAAATGTCGTTTTATACATTCTCTCTCTCTCTCTTTGGGTTGTTTCAGATGGTATGATAAAGCTGGCCCCTTTTACTCCACCTTGGGCTGAGGCAGAAGTTTTTTTTTGTTTGTTTTGTTTTTTTCTTTTTGCGGTATGTGGGCCTCTCGCTGTTGTGGCCTCTCCCATTGTGGAGCACAGGCTCCGGACGTGCAGGCTCAGTGGCCATGGCTCACGGGCCCAGCCACTCCGTGGCATGTGGGATCTTCCCGGACTGGGGCACGAACCCGTGTCCCCTGCATCGGCAGGCGGACTCTCAACTACTGCACCACCAGGGAAGCCCAAGGCAGAAGTTTTTAAGTAGTTTTATAAACCACAGGTGTGCTTCTGAGGATGTACCTTGTGAAAACATACAGGTTCCAATTCAGAAATTTCAGGCAACGTTGACTTCTCCAACCTTTGGCTATTAAAGGGAACTTGTAGTAACTTTGATTCAAGGCAGTACTTATTCATGCATATTATCACTCTTTTGAAAATTTGATGTGAATATGTGTACATGATAGAAGCTTATGCATTTTCTGAAGGGATTAGCACAGTTTCATTATTTCATGTCCTAGTGCTAGTTTTCTCAGTATGGGAAGAATTACATAACATTAAATGGCCAACTTAAAATTAATGGTGGCTTTATTGGCACAACTAGACAAATAGACATACATAATGAATTTAATTCAATTGCATGAGATATAAAGGTCTTATTTGCATGAGGAAATTGAGCTTAATTTTTTAAGTTGATGAAGAAAAATGGCTGAAATTCTGCCATATGCTGAAGGAAAGTTATGTACAGGCACTAAAGGCAAAGAGTGACACTGTAATACTTTAAACTGAGACCAACTAATAAATGTAATCACTACTCTGCACATATAGTGAAAGCTATGCATATCAGAATCACAATTAGAAATCAGAGGATTATTGAAATTAACACAGGATTATCAAATATGTTTCCTCATATATTTTTAGATTCATAAAAATGTGGATAAAATAAATTAGTAAAACTGATAACAGTAATATCACAAGCATCCAATATCCAGACCTCTTAAATGCTGTTGCATTCATTTGAAGTAAATGCTGTTTCACTTTCTACATGATGCATAAATTTTGTACTTTTAATATTTCTTACTATATATGATGCACTGAAACATTATTCTGATTTAAATCACCAGGCATGTTTGTTTTACAAATTGCATAAGATAATTGGACAGATAGTACTTAAGAGGAAAGTGAAGAATTTCATGTACTAGGTAAGAATTTTTTTTTTAATTCCACTATGCTTCTGAAAATATAACAGCTCAGTATTGGTGTATATTACTGTTTAAAAGGAAAAATAGTCATGTAAACTGAGTTATAGACATATGGAAGATGCTCATTCTTTTGTTTTCCTTCTTATTATGTATATTGAGGGTTGAATGAAAAAAGTCAGTGAGTTTAAACCATCCTCATTTATAAAATCTGTATATAGCCTTAGAAAGATGGATTAATATTAGGTGGCAATTATATAATCAGTTATATAGCATTGCAATGTAGACTCTTAAAGCTATTTTAATTTTACAAAAATTATTCTTTTGCCAGTTGTGACTTTGAATTAAAGTACTTAAGTCATTATCTAAATAATTAAAATAACATGTGACATATTTAAGCTTATTGAAAAAATAGTTAATACTAACAGTAAGAAAGTGGTAAGCATCCTCATTGAATATCCAAAAAAAGATAAAATATTAAGCCCATCCAATTATCATTTTCTTAATAATACTTTGATACAGATAAGCTATGAACTTTTACTCATTCAAGGCTTGATGCTATAATAATACAGAAACCTAGCCTACATCTGAACTTAAATCATAAATCAATCACAGATCATTCCTTTCAGGATTCTCAAAGACCAAATCCAAGCAAATAACTTAAAGTGTTATCTTCAAGTTAATGGCAAATGGCAAAAATCATAAGCAAGGAACCATTTCCAATGTTATTCAAATTATACTTTCTAAGGGGCAGGCTATATATTTCAAAGAGGAGCTATATGTTTCAAAATGATAAACAAGTCAGGAATGAAAATGCAATTGTAATTTGTAGGAGTTTGAGATAATTATAAGAGGTCAAATATGTTCCTATCTGGGCGTGAACCAGATAAATGTGAAGAAGGCTAACATTACTCAGGAAAGTCTACTTTTCATCTCGGAAGACTACCAATTACTGTTTAACTTCAATCCTTTCCAATTTTTTAGCCACTGTTGACTGCAGAGTACTGAGGAGAAATATTACCCTGGTAGATCCCAATCTACTGAAACCCTGCTCCTGGATCTTATATAACTTGACTGAAAAACATAAAGCACCTCCTGGATAGAACAAAGAAACTGATGCTTCCCCTCAAAGGGACCAGTAACAAAAAAAAAAAAAAAAAGAAAGAAAAAAAGTGACAGGGTTTGGTAGATATTTTAGTGCTAGGTCACTATGGAGGTTTAATTCCATATCATTAAGTTAAGTTAAGTGAAACTCACTGATAATATAAAATAGTGTATAAATTTAGGAACAAATGTTCCTTAAGGAAAATGATTTATCTTTAGAATAAGTGACAGTATAGTGGGGAAAATTTCAATGTAAAGAATAGTACACTGGGCTTCCCTGGTGGCACAGTGGTTGAGAGTCCACCTGCCGGTGCAGGGGACACGGGTTCGTGCCCCGGTCCAGGAGGATCCCACGTGCCGCGGAGTGGCTGGGCCCGTGAGCCATGGCCGCTGAGCCTGCACGTCCGGAGCCTGTGCTCCACAACGGGAGAGGCCACAACAGTGAGAGGCCCACGTACCGCAAAAAAACAAAACAAAACAAAAACAAAAAAAAGAATAGTACACTGAAATTATAAGAAAATACTTTAGCTATCTGTGAAAACTGAAATATTTTCTTTTATCTCTCCCTTATTTCATGAGGTCCTTTTCACTTATCCCTTTAGAACCATTCCTTCACCTAATAACTCTTAAACCTCTTAAACTAGATCTTCTCTAGTAACGGACATTTCTTATATCTATAGCCATGATAAATTGAAAATATGTTCCAATATTCTTTCTCACTTGCATAGGTTATCTTTTTATACAGTGGCTTTTTTAAAATTTGAACTTACTAGGCTTGATAAATAATTGTGATAACACATCTTGCTGAGATATTTTTTACCTGAATTAGCATGCATTGAAAAATACTTGTTTCCCTTTCAAATTTCTGGTCTTCATTGAGCTGTGTCTGTTGAATTTCATTGCTTTGTTACTTTTTGAGTAGCATCTTATAAAATTAACTGTTCTCCTAACAGCCCAATAACTCTCTCTGTTCATTTTCCAGCTTTAAGATAATTTGTTTTAGACACAGTGTTATTTCAGTTTAAATTTACTAACAGATCTACAGTGGGATTCCCGTCTAACTTCTTTCATTTGTCCAGGACTCTCAGGTGGGAAAAGGCAAAACTCAAATTTCCTTTAATTCAGTAAAGAACAACTACAACAAAGGTCCTTCATTGAGGAAAAACCAATGAAGATGGCCACAGTTGGATTTGTGACATATCAGTCATATGAACGTCAACAATTTGATGGATAGAACAAAGTTACTAGGATTTTGTGTAAAAGATTAATTGAACTAGTGTACTCCAAAGTGAGATTTTAAAATCATATATTGACTTTAATTCTAACTTAAACTGTTACCATATAGTTCTGAAGGACTGGATAGGGTCTCCCTAGCCTGTTTTAGCATAGCCCAGAGAGACACATAGACAATGTCCTATAACTAATGTCTATAAACCTTACACCAGTCAGCAACTATCTAGCTAACAGAGGAGTGCTATGTCAAGAATTTCCAATTTTAGCAAAAAACAAAGGTTGAGCTCTAAATCTCTGGGGAAATAAGCCACACTCTCAAAAAAAGCAGATTATCTTTCTTAAAAGTTAGAACTAGAGGCATAACAGCAGTTGACAGACATCTTTAATTGTGGGTACTATTCTAACTCAATCCTGGAGGAAGGAAGTCTTCCCTTGGTGCTGGCAAAATTTGAATGCCACTAATCAATGATTCTTATCACTTGGGCTGTGCTATTCTTCTACAATAACATTCCCATGGTTAGGGACAATTAACAAAGGGAACAGCAAAGAGTAAGATGAAGAAAAAGCCCATCTTAAAAGGAAACAGAGAGTTAAATAACTGAGGTGAAATATTTAGCTATCTTTTAAGAAAAGAATAATGTGTCTGGGATGTTAGGTCTATTGTCCTAATTAACAGACTTAGAATGTTTTCTTTGGATGGAGACATACCCTTAACCACAACTTTGCTATCACCCTTTCTCGAAAGCACACTTAACAAAAGGGCTAGTATACCCTGAGAAAACCATAATTCCAAAAGAGTCATGTACCACAATGTTCATTGCAGCTCTAGTTACAATAGCCAGGACATGGAAGCAATCTAAGTGTCCATCAACAGATGAATGGATAAAGAAGATGTGGCACATATATACAATGGAATATTACTCAGCCATAAAAAGAAATGAAATTGAGTTATTTGTAGTGAGGTTGATGGATCTAGAGTCTGTCATACAGAGCGAAGTAAGTCAGAAAGAGAAAAAAATACCATATGCTAACACATATATGTGGAATCTAAGGGGAAAAAATGGCCATGAAGAACCTAGGGGCAAGATGTGAATAAAGACGCAGACCTACTAGAGAATGGACTTGAGGATATGGGGCGGGGGAAGGGTAAGCTGGGACAAAGTGAGAGAGTGGCATGGACATATATACCCTACCAAACGTAAAATAGATAGCTAGTGGGAAGCAGACGCATAGCACAGGGAGATCAGCTCAGTGCTCTGTGACCGCCTAGAGGGGTGGGATAGGGAGGGTGGGAGGGAGGGAGATGCAAGAGGGAAGAGATATGGGAACATATGTATATGTATAACCGATTCACTTTGTTATAAGGCAGAAACTAACACACCATTGCAAAGCAATTATACTCCAATAAAGATATTTTAAAAAAAAGAATGTTTCTACTCAGAAACCTGATATTTTTGTGTGTGATTTGTTTATTGCTCACCTGTTATGGTTGTTATTACTTTCTCTCTAGTAACTTTTTGAAGGGGAGAATTTAACACTGGTTTCAAGCAATTGGCTTAGGCATGTCTGACACCTAAAATATTCACTTATTCACAGCAACTATCCCATTCTGCAATTCTTATTCACTGACAAGTTTAGAAATAATTGCTTACTACCTAAGCAGTTCATAAATATGCATTGATTTTATCAACAAACTAGAGTATATTTTAATAAAAATGCATCTAAATATATCAAGATTACAGCTCACGTTAATGTTGTCTTTCCTATATATAAGCTGAATTCCTTATTCCTAGAGAAATTTGCTTTAAAATATATCAAGGGCGGAATATCTTCAAATATTTGCATAGAGAACTGCGCTAAATCGTGTTTGAAGGTTGAAATAATGTATTGTAGGTATTTGAACTGCCTATATTGTAATAAGAATCCACTAACATTAAATAATAGTATAAACACCCTCTGATATTTTAACATAGGGTGGTTCACTCTTTCTTTAAGAAGACCTAGTCAATGAGTAGCCCATTCTCTCTCCCAAGGAAATAATTTTCTCTGATGTGTCTGAACTTTCTGAATACAGCTTGGTTTGTTTATTACTTCAGTCTTTCCCTTGGCTCTAATCAGAGATTAATAAGTAGCAACTGCTTTGCAAGGCATAGGTCTGCTTTTACCAGTTAGAGGGGATTTTCAAAATAGGTGAATCAAGACCCCACTTGATAATCCCAAAATAATGTTATAATCAAAACAGTGATGTTTAGGAAGTCAAGAAGTGAAATAATGTTTTTCATGATAAAATTTTTCATGACATCTGCAGAGAATGCATCATTTCAGTATTGGTCACTAAAGGAGGACTTTCCACCCAAAGGTGAAGGAATCATGGTTAACAACAGGTATGTAATTCCAGGAGCCCAACACTCCTGTAAGACTTGTAGGGAGAAAGGGAGTACAAGCAGTCTATACCTCCTATTTGAAATGCTACTTGTAATTAAATCATTAATTTAATAGAATGATTATAAGATGTTTACATTATTAAGTAGATACTATTTAATGATCAGTATGCCTCAGTACAGAGTAACTCTAGAAATTATCTCTTTGTCTCTCATTTCTCTCTCTCTCTCTCTCTCCTCCACACACTTCTCCATACCTGTGTTTCTCTCTTTTCCACCCTCACATTCTCCTTCCCTTTTTCCTCTTTTCTCTCTTGCTGTAGATTATCTCTGCCTCTCTCCATCGATCCCAGATTTTCTTCTCCACCTGTCACTCTTTCTTTTTTTTTTATTTTATTATTTTTATTGAAATATAGTTGATTTACAATATTGTGTTAATTTCTGGTATACAGCAAAGTGATTCAGTTATACATATATATATATTTTCATGTTCTTTTCCATTATGGTTTATCACAGGATATTGAATACAGATCCATGTGCTATACAGTAGGACCTTGCTGTTTATTGTCACTCTTTCTTTTTAACTTTACTTCTCTACCTCCCCTTTGCGCCCTCTTCCCAAGTTTCTCCCCTTCATCTTTACTATACTTTACTATACTTACTCCCTATTTTTCACTCCCTTTCTCTCTCTAACCTCTCTCTCTCTGTCTCCCTTCCTACCACCTCCCCCTTAGTATTCCTTTTCTTTCTCCCTCAAAATCACAAAACTCTATGCCATTTTTTTTATTTCTTTTCTTTCTTTTAAACCCACACATAATCATGTACAGTGTTCCACATCCACAATTTTTGTTTGGCTCAGCATTGGTCAGGAACAGACCCTAAAACAATAATATGGTGTATTTCTATTGAGTGGAGAATTAACTCCCTAAAATATGACTTTTCTGTGGGATTCATCTGCATTTCTCAAACATGGAAAAATACTCTTTTAGATGTCTTGCTGAACCCAACCCTTGATGAAAGACTTGTTTCTTTTGCAGATAGAAATTACTAAATAAATCATAAAATTTTAAAAACACAGGTAGGAGTAGCCTTGGAATTAATACAGTACAACCTACTATGAACTTCTTCAACATAATCCTCCATAAGTGCCCATCTATCCTTTGCTTTTTAAATTCCAGTATTGAGAATCTCACTACCTCATTAGATAGCTCATTCCATTTTATTAGAAAATCCTGCCTTCTAATGAAATAAAATCTGTCTGTGTAAACTCCACTCCTAGGTTACTACTAATTACTCCTAGTATATTAGCAGACCATTTTCAACATAATTAATTCTGCCTTTCATAATTTTTTTCTGGCAGCCCAACATGCACATACTTTTACTGCATCTTATTATATAAAAGTTAATTGGGACAAACTGAAAAAGTTTCCAAAAGTTTTTCTTTCATGCCAATATATGTTGACAGTTAATTTAAGATTAACGATTGTACACACACACAACTCTGTGGGAATAAAAGAAAGAGAAGTGAAAATGCTACCTATAATGAACCCCAAACACTAAAAGTTCACCAAAGTTCCCTTTCCTGAACACTGTTTCTGAATATTTCTTTTAGAATTTCTTGGGCTTTCAAATGTTATATATTTAGAGAGTGAAGTCTACTTAATGACTAACCATAGAATGGCCACACAGAATTCCCCCATCTGCATATAAATTTTATGCTTAGATTTCACGTCTGAACACCGTAACCACAATGAAATTTACACTATAATGACCAACTCTAGGAAGACATTAGGCCAGCTTCAGAGCTTACCCACCATGCCCTGTGGTGTCAGCATCAAGGGCCAAATTAAGGCATTAAACCAAGTTCCAACTCAACGAATAGTTCTCACTCTGTTGGGAATTTTATGAAAAACTAAAACCTAAATGGACTGGAGCTTGTGACAGGGGCACCAGCTCTGTTGCATCTGGTAGCTAAGGGCTACTGACCCCGCTTCAGCAACCACAAGTTGGACCCCAACTTGAGAAGTTTCCTTCTCTTCTGATCAAGAGACAAAAAGAAGTGTTTCTTTGAAGAGGATCTCCTTTTTTGTCCCTACTTTTTTTTCCCAAATATCTTTCCCTTCTGCATTGTCTAACCTGTTATTTTACAGAATTATATGACTGCATATCTTACCATAGTTCCTTAGGGGAAATTCTTTTCTTTTCTTTCTTTTTTTTATTCTCTTACTAATGTCCTCTCTCTATCTCTCTCTCTCTCTCTCTCTCACACTCACACACACACACACACACACACACACACACACATACACACACACACATACACACAGAGCAATTACCCTACTATCAGATAAGCTTCTAAATTTGGTCATTTTTTAATATTTAAAATGAATTTCTACACATTTCTACCAATTTTTTTTTCTATCACGTTAATGCACTAAATATTCTATATCTCAGAGCTATCTATAGACATTTGGGCTGATCTAACACCATTAAAACAGTGTTTTGGCTGAAGAAACTTCTCTTATTTGGGTCTATTTTCTTCTATTGTCTTTCTAATTCCTCGATTTATTCTTAGAGATTATTTATATGTACTAATATTAATCCATTTTCCTACAACTTTTATGGATTTCAACTTGCTTTCTGTCATTTCTAACATCCTCTTTTTAAATAGATCACTCCACTCTTCTCCTCAGTGGAGATAATTTGTGATCCTGCCAAGTATCTGAAGAACACATAATCACCAACATATCATGAATTTGCATAACGCTGATGGAAGTAAAGCAGTACTAAAAACTAACCAACTTTCTTGGAAACAAAATCTCTAGAATCAACTAAATCTTTACCACATATCTTTCCATATAGACTCTTGGAGTCTGTTTGAATGACTGAAGTTATTAAATGTGCTATTTCTTATTTCAATTCCTTTTCACTTTCTCTACTATGAAGTTTAATTTCATTAATTGCCCCAGATTTCTATTTTAAATAGCGTGTCTGAATCTTTTATAAGTGTACTGGTAAGAATGCTATTTGCTTTGCTGACCAATATAGCCATGGTAATCAGTAAAGATAGTTAAAACTGGATTTCTCCAGCCAGACTGCTTAGGCTTGAATCTTAGCTCCATTTCTTCCTAGATTGGTGACCTTGGGCAATTTACTTAGTGTTTCTGGGCTTTATTTATTTATTTATTTATAACCTAGAAAATAGGATATAAAGAAATGTATTTCATAGGGCTCTTGTGTTACACACATTCAAGTGCTTAGATTAGTACTTGGTACATAGTAAGAACTCAATGAACTTTGTTATTCCTCTTTTTAACTCTCTATGTACATGATGATCAGATGGACTATAAATGTAATATGTTAGCTAAAACTAGATATAAACCAAATAATTCACACCAACTATCAAAATGATTTAAATGATTTTATGAAAAACAGGTCATTTCAATTTTCAGAGAAACAGCTAAACAGAATTAATTGATTTTGTCAGAATTTGAATTTATTGCTTCATCTTATAATTGAAATTTACTAAACTGTATAGAAAATATACTATTCATTACCATCTAAGCTAGGCACAATTTAATCAGATTCAGTTTATGGTTTTTAAGGTTTCTAACACATAAAAAACATATTTTAAATGCCTTAAGGCATCTATATATAGGGGATACATAGACAAAAATTTTTATGTATATACACTATACCTAAATACTTGCTTCATTTGCTCCTATTTAACTTTCATTAACATGCTTATACAATTCATTTGTTCCCCTAATCTACTCATGGCATTTCATTAATTCTGTGACATCCTGGAGTAGAGAATTCCATAAGTTAAAATAGACTATTTAATGTCTATTTCAAGGATACTTTATCAGATCACAATACTGGAAAAGAAATCAACATTCTTTTGGATCATTTTCAGAGCATGTATCATCATTCATTATGAACTCTTACACATGACATTTACATTCTCAGCTAGGATATACTAGTCATTCATTTCCCATTGTAAAGACATTTGCTCACACATCAAACCACTAATTGTTGAATTGCAATTTGAGGGTGTCTGAAAGTGTACTCTCTGGGCAAACTCCTGTTAAATTTAAAACTCAGTAAATGTAGTAAAATCCTTATTTCCTTCCTCTCAGACTAATATTTGCATTCGATTTAGGCTACAATTTTTTTTCTTGATTTACAGTAATTATTTGTATATCTCATCATGTCTGATGAAATTAATCATAGCCCTTTTAGCATCTTCTCTATTTAAAGCGGCCACTCCTTATATAATATGTATGAATAAATGATGCTCTTTTGCGTGATATAAGGCTATGTTTTTACTATAGGTGCCTGCAAAGAATACAAACCACAAGAGCCAAGTTTCATTAGGTTGTTCATTTTACAAAACCCCAAGATAAATTTTAGTCTTTATTATATGCATAGTGAGGGAAGTGTTACTCAGTGCAACAGTCAAGAACATATTCACAGCCTGCTGTCAGTAGTGAGTACAGATAAGGGAAATCACTAAAATAAACCTTGAAACTTATTTCCAGTCTAAGTGTCTATTTGTATCAACTTCTTTATTTTTAACTGAAAAATAGGTGCAGAGAAATATATGTACTTTTATCTGGCCATTTATTTGGACTATAAATTAGACTAAGTCTATGTTTTGACAGTGGCCAAATTATTAATACTCTCCCAGTAACTATGGGGCCTTAATACAATCCCTCCTCCTTCACATCCTTGTGAATTATGAAGCCTACTCAAGTCTAAGCCAATACCTAATTAAGTAGCAGATCAGAACCTGGAAACAGATTCTGTAAGTGTCACACTGCCTCTCTCAGTATTCTCAGTATGTTTTGTTTTTTTTTTTTCCCATCTTCCCTATCCACCATCAGCCATTTGTAATGGGGGAAATTCTCAGAAAGTTTATGACAGATATCAAAGATATGCTGCATGAGCTTAGACAAATCCTTTAACTTCTCTGGTTTCCTGAGATTCCTCATCAATAAAGTGAAGGAATATGACAAGAAAGCCATTTACCTTGCTTACAACATCAGTCACATAACAAGATTTCTTTTTTAATCTTTTTTGAAAGGCAATATGCTTGATAGTTAAGAACATGGCTTCTAGAGCCAAAAAGCCTGGATCCTTTCCTTAGCACTTACTAGTTCTGAGACCTTCAACCAACTATCTAAACTCTCTGTTCCTCAGTTTACTTATCTACGAAATGGGAAGGATAATGGAATCTATGTCATACAGTTACTGTGAGAATTAAATGAATTAGCATATTAAAGCATTTAGAAAAGTCTTTGACACTTAGATAGATGGTGAATTTGTTATGCGATCTACCTGCTAATGACAACAACCTGGAATCATGGCCTATAATATCACTATTTTTCTGAGCAATTTCCAAAAATACTGTTTTGCATTGAAGAACATTCAGATATTCAGAACAAATATGTGACGTGTTTGTGTGTATTAATTTCTTATCAATTTCCTATCACTGCTGTAACAAATTGCCATGGACTAGTGGTTTAACACAATCAAAAGCTATATTATAGTTCTGGAGGTCAGAAGTCCAAAATGGGTCTTGCTGGGCTTTAAAGGCAAGGTGTCAATAGAGCTCTGTTTCTTTCTGGAGGCTCTAGGGAAGAATCCCTTTCTAACTTCCTGAGGCCACTCACATTCCCTTGGATTATAGCCCTTTTCCTCCATCTTCAAAGCCTATAGCAGTCAGTGCAACTAACTTCCCATCACCATGACTTCCTGGTCTGCCCCTCTCAACATTTAATTCCACTTTTGATTACATTGAACTCATCTGTATAATTCAGGCTCCTATACCTATCTTAAGATCAGCTGGTTAGCAACCTTAATTCCATCCATAAATTTAATTAGCTTTTGCTACCTAAGGTATCATATTCACAGGTTCCAGGGATTAAAACATGAACATCTTTGGGAATATATTATTCATCATAGCACAGCATGTATTTTTTTACATCGAAACCCACAAAATATTAATTAGTTTTTCATTTTCATTAATTCAAGAATGTGTTTCTTTTAATTTAGAATTTCCAGAAAGTGTTCCTTTTTAAAGTCTATGTGAAATTACAGATCCTCTGAATCTGGTTTAAGGGTTAGTAGGAGATAAGCATTGCTTGCTTTTGCTAAAGGTTATATGCTGCAAAAGTGTTTTTAAGTTCTGAAAGATATTTACAATAGAGATCTAAGATTCTGTCATCTAAAGTATCTTAAAAATTGCTACTATAGTCTCAAAATTAACAGCATGTATTCTAGAGCTAAACTGACTGTATTTAAATCTGAGCTTTACCACTTACTAATCCTGTCATCTTCACCTAACAATGCTATGCCTCAGTTTCCTAATCTGTAAAATGGAATTCAAAATATTACCTAAATAAGATAATATGTGTTAATAGAACAGAACCTGGCACTCAGTTAAGTGCTATATATATGCTATTATTACCAAGTTATAATAAATGTTGAAATTATCTATTTAAAATTTCTAATTTAATAAAATGCATTATGAATATAATAATTGATCTTACAACTAACTATATTATAGAACAAAGGCTAATTTAAAAATGGAAATTTTATATGTGCATGTGTAATACAAAATATGGGCTAAAGTAAAGGCCACTCCTATATGATAGAAAACACTGAATCATAAAATGGCTGAGATATTATCTGCTACCATCTTCAAAATGAAAGAGAATCAAATGTTTCTAAGGATAGAGATGCTCTGAGGGCAAGTTTGTAAATGAGAAATTCATCCACAGACCAGTCATCACTGGAGGCTCTGTGGTAAATTTTATTAGTAGCCTTTTGGGTGATATTTTGAGTCTGTATGGAAATCCATAGAGCCAAAAGCATTTGTAGATCTAGAATTTTTCAAGTTTGTGCTCTCTGCAAGCACTTGGATTATGAAATTACAGACTAATTAGTGTTACTGGCTATTTAGGTCTCAATTGAGGTTTACATAAAATTATAGGTCTGCTAATGAGCAGGTAAAAGAGTATCTACATGATTCCAAGATTTCCTAAGACAGAATTTTTCAAATTATGAACACAGTAACAGTAAAATTACAGTTACTGGGAGAAAAAAAATAAGATGAAGGCAAAATAAATTCAGGAATTTTTTCTACAAATATATTTTTCTCATCACTCTGTTATGTTCATACAAAAACATGCAGACTAAAATGTCTCAATTGTTAAGAAAGTGTCACAAAGCAAATTGTAACAACCACAATAAAGACCAAAAACCTTTAATTTTTTCTAGGGTACCAGATATCTCTGTTACTCTTACTCCTAGCAATTCAGTAGGCAATTCGGTATCATTTTACATATTCACTTTCCTTTTAAAGACGTATACTGACTGAGCAAAACTCCTTTTACAACTTCATTGCCTTTTCTTTGCGATTGTTTACTGAATGCAAAATACACGTTTGAATTATTTAGCATAGAAGAGACTTACTGAGGGCTCGAGAGAAAATACCTCTGGTACAATACAGTGTGTCCCGATTTTATCCACCACTGCACAGAACATCTATAAATGGCCCCAGTGCTTGCACAGTGCTATAGGGCTCATTCCCATTATCCCTGCGCTGTGGTTACTTCAAATGCTCTGCTAATCGTTCTGTGCTCTAACATGCTCTGGAGGAAAATCTAAATGTTCCCACAAAGTCAAAGAGGAGTCCCACTAATGAAATTAAGCAAAGGCAATAAAATGTGTTTTTGTCAATGTAGACCCCTTAAGCTAAACTTTGGAAGGTAATGCACATGGATTATTCAGTAGAAAAGCTTTTAATTAGTGTTACTGTACACTTACTCCATAAAGGGCAAAAATAATCAAAACAGTCCATCAGACTTGTTGAATGTGTAACTAAGCAAGTTTTCAACAAGCTGAGTTCACATTAGTTATCTACTTGAAAAGTACCTGAAAGTTAATTTAAAACAAGTCACAAGGAGTGTCTAATCAAGTTCTTTCAGAGGAAGTATACTTTGTTCCTTTAATATTTATAGTAGAGTTATTTTTTTTTTTTTTACCAAACTTCATTCTAATTATTTCTAATGTGTATTTCTCTTTCTTCCTGATTGGGTTCTCTTTTTCTCAGTACCTCACTCTTTAGTCCTGGTTGTGGAATGTAAAGTGCATTGAAAACACCAATTTCCCAAAGCTTTGGTGAGGACACAGTGACAGAGAAAAAATATGCAAATACACTGCCTCTGCCTCAATATTGATTTCTCACCAGCCCGAAGTGTTAATGTAATTGCTTTAATGGACAATTGTCTACAGCTTGTAAACTTCAGTCAACCCACATCATTCTTTCACTGTGGTGCCCAAAACATTGTTGATTTAAATATTGTCTCTAAAAACAAAGGTAATCCTGTTTTTAGACTTCAAATTTAATTTAAAGACTGCGTGTAAGTGACACTAGGTCAGTGCTGCCATCAGCTGAAGGCCAACTGACCTTGACGGTTCTGACATTTCAAACAGGCGGTTGGTAGTGATTGGCTCACCAGAGAACACCTCATTATTTATAGTGCTATCTCTTACTGAAACAACTTGATTCTGACCTGAGCAGTTTTCATCTGCATCTGAGCAGTGTAGAATTATAGACCCTCACTGAATTGAAAAGTAATCTGTTCCTTTGTATTCTCTAATTTTATGGCTTTCATTTTATCAGTCTCCCTGAAGGGTCTATATCCTCTCCTGTGGGTGATATCCTATCTACACTGTCCCAGGGGAAGAATTGCTAGTACATGCCCTTCTCTTAAGTCTGTATTGTCCTGAATTCTATTTTGTGGATTGGAGTTTTTCTTAATGTTTGAAAAGAGAGAGAGAACCAGAATACCAGTGGTTGCTGGAGGAAATCATTTATCATGAGGCCATGGTAAATAGAGAAAAAAAAATCTCATACCTGAATCCATAAAACTCAGGTTGACTTTCCAGGAGGTTTAATAAAGCAAAAATTCCCTGAAGTAATTGAGAGCTTTCCTTGATTAAAAGTGGAAAATCCACCATTAGTACAAACTGCAAAAAAACATTTTTCTACTAAATAATCCCATAGCAATATTCCCTGAACACATTTCATACCCAGTAGAATGCCTCTTGTGTGATGAATTGGGAGGTTGGGATTGACATATATACACAAATATGTATAAAATGGATAACTAATAGGAACCTGCTGTATAAAAAAGTAAATAAAATAAAATTCAAAAATTCAAAAAAACCCAAAAGAATGCTTCTTGATCAATTAAATCTTGATCTACACCCAACTCATGATTATCTATCATTTTTGATGTCTCCCTCCCCTTATCCTTCAATGTTTAGATATCACAAAAACTTATATTCCTCTTGGAAGATTAACATATATCTTTTGTGTTGGACAAATTATGCCAAACATAAGCATTTGAAATGGAATCTCAATTAATAATATGTCTCATTCTGCTTCTGCTATCACCCAGTAAATGTAAAATACTTTTATATGTGATCTCTCAAGATTAAAATAAATGATGGCAAATATTAAAAAACACTTTTCTTCCCAAGAAAGGAAACTTAATCTAGGAGACTGAAAGACTTAACAAAATTCACTGTGCTAGTAGTGGTAGTCAGAGCTAAAATCAAATTTATAGCTATCAAAATATTTTAAAACTTGCTATATATATAAGAGGAAAAAGCCACTAAATTAATGGATTTTTCAACTTATGGTTGTTTATTGGACTGTTAGCTCATCTGAGGGGACCACAATATATATATTGGGTTGGCCAAAAAGGTGATTCAGATTTTTCCATAACATCTAATGGAAAATGCCAGACAAACTTTTTGGCCAACCCAATGTAGTCTTTGCATTCCAAACACCCAACATTTCACCTGGTATAAAACAGCTCCTCAATACATACCTTAGTTGTTTTTTACTGACATAATTAAGGTAATTTTCAATCCAACAAAATGTATATCATCAGAGAGCAAATTTGCTCCGTTCTCTCTGTGGGGTAGATTTATATCTAGAAAGTTACCAAACAATTAATAGAGATATGGAAATTGTAAAGTGCCATAAATATCTTGTGCTTATTTTGAGAATGTTGACTTTAATCAATGACAATTTCTAAAACATTTGATTGGAAGATTTAAAAGGCTGGTTACATGCTAAGTGAAATAATTCCAAAAACGTATTACATTTTCCAAATCATTTTGCACATTAATTAGTCATGGTGTGAGATGGTTCAAAGAACTGGAACAGATGCCTAAAAATTCATGATTCGCAAGTCACTCTATGTTAAGTAGAGCCACTTCTTTAAAATTACTGCTTGAACAAAAGCTAAGAGAATTCAGCACCACCAAACCAGCTCTACAACAAATGCTAAAGGAACTTCTCTAAGTGGGAAACACAAGAAAAGGAAAAGACCTAGAAGAACAAACCCCAAAAAATTAAGAAAATGGTAATAGGAATATACATATCAATAATTACCTTAAAAGTAAATATATAAATACTCTAACCAAAAGACATAGACTGGCTGAATGGATTCAAAAACAAGACCCATATGTATGCTGTCTACAAGAGACCCACTTCAGACATAGGGATACATACAGACTGAAAGTGAGGGGATGGAATTCGATATTCTATGCAAAGGGAAGTCAAAAGAAAGCTGGAGTAGCAATACTCATATCAGATAAAATAGACTTTAAAATAAAGAATGTAACAAGAGACAAGGAAGGACACTACATAATGATCAAGGGATCAATCCAAGAAGAAGATATAACAATTATAAATATATATGCAGCCAACATAGGAGCACCTCACTACATAAGGCAACTGCTAACAGCTAGAAAAGAGGAAATCAACAGTAACACAATGATAGTGGTGGACTTTAACACCTCAATTACACAAATGGACAGATCATCCAAACAGAAAATTAATAAGGAAACACAAGCTTTAAATGACACAATAGACCAGATAAAATTAATTGATATTTATAGGACGTGTCATCCAAAAACAGCAGATTCCACTTTCTTCTCAAGTGCACACGGAACATTCTCCATGATAGATCACATCCTGGGTCACAAATCAAGCCTCATTAAATTTAAGAAAATTGAAATCATATCAAGCATCTTTTCTGACCATGACACTATGAAATTAGAAATCAATTACAGGGAAAAAAAACGTAAAAAACACAAACACATGGACGCTAAACAATACGTTACTAAATAACCAAGAGATCACTGAAGAAATCAAAGAGGAAACCAAAAAAATACCTAGAGACAAATGACAATGAAAACACAATGATCCAAAATCTATGGGATGCAGCAAAAGCAGTTCTAAGAAGGAAGTTTATAGCAATACAAGCCTACCTCAAAAAACAAGAAAAATCTCACATAAACAATCTAACCTTACACCTAGAGGAACTAGAGAAAGAAGAAGAGACAAAACCCAAAGTTAGTAGAAGGAAAGAAATTATAAAGGTCAGAGCAGAAATAAATGCAATAGAAACAAAGAAAACAATAGCAAAGATCAATAAAACTAAAAGCTGGTTCTTTGAGAAGATAAACAAAATTGATAAACCATTAGCAGACTCATCAAGAAAAAGAGAGAGGGGACTGAACTCAATAAAACTAGAAACGAAAAAGGAGAAGTTACGACAGACACCGGAGAAATACAAAGCATCCTAAGAAACTACTATAAGCAACTCTATGCCAATAAAATGGACAACTTGGAATAAATGGACAAATTCTTAGAAAGGTATAACCTTCCAACACTGAACCAGGAAGAAAGAGAAAATATGAACAGACCAGTCACAAGAAATGAAATTGAAACTGTGATTAAAAATATTCCAACCAACAAAAGTCTAGGACCAGATGGCTTCACAAATGAATTCTATCAAACATTTAGAGAAGAGCTAACACCCAGTCTTCTCAAACTCTTCTAAAAAATTGCAGAGGAAGGAACACTCCCAAACACATTCTATGAGACCACCATCACCCTGATACCAAAACCAGACAAAGATACTACAAGAAAAGAAAATTACAAACCAATATCACTGATGAATATAGATGCAAAAATCCTCAACAAAATACTAGCAAACAGAATCCAACAATACATTAAAAGGATCATACACCATGATCAAGTGGGATTTATCCCAGGGATGCACAGATTCTTCAATATATGCAAATCAATCAATGTGATACACCATATTAACAAATTGAAGAATAAAAACCATATGATCATCTCAATAGATGCAGAAAAAGCTTTTGACAAAATTCAACGCCCATTTATGATAAAACTCTCTAGAAGTGGGCATAGAGGGAAACTACCTCAACATAATAAAGGCCATATATGACAAACCCACAGCAAACATCATTCTCAATGGTGAAAAACTGAAAGCATTTCCTCTAAGATTAGGAACAAGACAAGTATGTCCACTCTCACCACTATCATTCAACATAGTTTTGGAAGTCCTAGCCATGGCAATTAGAGAAGAAAAAGTAATAAATCTTATCCAAATTGGAAAAGAATAAGTAAAACTGTCACTGATTGCAGATGACATGATACTATACATAGAGAATCCTACAGATGCCACCAGAAAACTACTAGAGCTTATCAATGAATTTGGTAAAGTTGCAGGATACAAAATTAATGCACAGAAATCTCTTGCATTCCTATACACTAACAATGAAAAATCTGAAAGAGAAATTAAGGAAACACTCCCATTTACCATTGCAACAAAAAAAAATAAAATACCTAGGAATAAACCTACCTAGGGAGACAAAAGACCTGTATGCAGAAAACTATAAGACACTGATGAAAGAAATTAAAGATGATACAGACAGATGGAGAGATATACCATATTCTTGGGTTGGAAGAATCAATATTGTGAAAATGACTATATTACCCAAAGCAATCTACAGATTCAATGCAATCCCTATCAAATTACCAATGGCATATTTTACAGAATTAGAACAAAAAATCTTAAAATTTGTATGGAGACACAAAAGACCCCGAATAGCCAATGCAGTCTTGAGGGAAAAAAGAGGAGCTGGAGGAATCAGACTCCCTGACTTCAGACTATACTACAAAGCTACAGTAATCAAGACAGTATGGTACTGGCACAAAATCAGAAATATAGATCAATGCAACAGGATAGAAACCCCAGAGATAAACCCATGCACATATGGTCAACTAATCTATGACAAAGGAGGCAAAGATATACAATGGAGAAAAGACAGTCTCTTCAATAAGTGGTGCTGGGAAAACTGGACAGCTACATGTAAAAGAATGAAATTAGAACACTTCCTAACACCATAACATAAAAAAATAAACTCAAAATGGATTAGAGACCTAAATGTTAGACCATAAAATTCTTAGAGGAAAACATAGGAAGAACACTCTTTGACATAAATCACAGCAAGATCTTCTTTGACCCACCTCCTAGAGTTATGGAAATAAAAACAAATGGGGCTTAATGATACTTAAAACTTTTGCAAAGCAAGGGAAACTACAAACGAGACAAAAAGAATGGGAGAAAATATTTGCTAATGAATCAACGGACAAAGGATTAATCTCCAAAATATATAAACAGCTCATGCAGCTCAATATTAAAAAAAAATCAAAAAATGGGCAGAAGACCTAAATAGACATTTCTCCAAAGAAGATACACAGATGGCCAAGAAGCACATGAAAAGCTGCTCAACAACACTAATTATTAGAGAAATGCAAATCAAAACTACAATGAGGTATCTCCTCACACCAGTTAGAATGGACATCATCAGAAAATCTACAAACAGCAAATGCTGGAGAGGGTGTGGAGAAACGGGAACCCTCTTGCACTGTTGGTGACAATGTAAATTGATACAGCCACTATGGAGAACAGTGTGGACCTTCCTTAAAAGAGTAAAAGTAGAATTACCATATGACCCAGCAATCCCACTACTGGGCATATACCCAGAGAAAACCATAATTCAAAAAGACACATGCACCCCCAATGTTCATTGCAGCACTATTTACAATAGCCAGGTCATGGAAGCAACCTAAATGCCCACCGACAGATGAATGGATAAAGAAGATATGTTACACATATACAATGGAATATTATTCAGCCATAAAAAGGAACAAAATTGGGTCATTTGTAGAGACGTGGATGGATCTAGAGACTGTCATACAGAGTGAATTAAGTCAGAAAGAGAAAAATAAATATTGTATATTAACGCATATACGTGGAACCTAGAAAAATGGTACAGATGAACTGGTTTGCAGGGCAGAATTAGGAACACAGATGTAGAGAGCCAACATATGGACAACAAGGGGGGAAAGTGGCCAGAGGGGGATGGTACCGTGATGAATTGGGAGATTGGGATTGACATATATACTCTAACACACTGATATGTATAAAATGGATAACTAATAAGAACCTGCTGTGAAAAATAAATAAATAAAATAAAATTCAAATATTAAAAAAAAAGTGTAGCAGAAAAATATAGATCAGTTCATGATCATAAACATTAATTAAATATATAAGGGAAAATTACATCTTCAAAATTAAGTATTGTTATATTTGTTTTCTTTACAACCATTTTATTTCTGTTTTAATTATTATGTTCTTTCTTTCAGATAATTTACAAGTTTTTCTAAGTTTGTAAGATTAGTGTGCAATGGAGGTTATAAACTCAATAAAGTTTGGATATGACCCCACCCTGGAGAAACCACCAAAAACAAAATAAAATTAAATTAAATTACTGCTTGAGAACATTTAATTTCATTATTTAATTCATTATTTAATTTCATTATTTTAATTTCTGTTTTCTTGGTAGGTTAACAAGTGTTATAAAAATAGAGTTTAAAGTATGTAAAATCAGTTTCTGAGAGTACTGTAATTTCCTTTTACTTGTTCCTTCATACTTAAATATAACCCATTAAAAGAAAATGATGTGAAGATTTAGCAAAAAAATTAAAGATAAGTATTTCACTGGAAAAGAAATGCACTAGTACAATAGATTTTTCTAACAGAATTGCTGTATTGCATTCCATTTTCATAAATTGAAATAAATATTACAGAATTCGTGATAAAATCTGTTCATCTAATACAGTTTTATGTAATTTTTACCAAATATTGTTACCTGAAAAACTCATATTTACATGTAATCAAGTATCTCAAATATTCCCCCAAATATTGCAATAAACATGGTTCTATGCTCTGCCTAGATAATACTACAAAACAAATGCAAATATTTTTATATTCCCATAATGCCAAAAAAACCTAGATGCTTGCAGTCGTCAGGAAGTTTAGCATTCTACTGAGAAAGCTCTACTCATTTAACCTATTAGATGATATATACTGAGGCTATAGAAACATGTAAGACAAAATCAGGACACCCTATAGTGTAACTGACACCAAGCTTAATGCAACTGGGATGCTTCCTCTTTCCTTTCTTGAATATTTATTTTACAGACTATAGTTTACTTGTGAATAGGTAGCCTTATCTTTTCAGTAGGGCTGAAATTGCTGTTCATTAATAATGGAGGACAATACATACTGTTCCCACCTCTTGCAGAGTTCTCTGTTGGACTAAATCTCTCATTAATTAAGCCAGAGAACATACAGTGGTATATTTTGTTTATTCTTTCTTCACTTGAGATAGAAGTAAAATGGAAAGCCCCTGAAATATTGATGGCACATATAATAAATTATCCACAGTCCATTTTACTTCCAGAGACTGGTTTGGCTAGAATAAGTGTATTTAGAACTAAATAGATCATTTTCATTCAACACCTTTGTGACAGGCAGAATGTTAAAATGACCATCTCTCAAGATATACATCATAGTCTCTGGGACTAGGAATTTGATGAGATGTCTATGATAGTGTTAAATGGCAAAAGGAATTTTGCAGATTTAATTAAGGTTACTGATCAATTGTCTTAGAGTTAATCAAAAAGGAGATTATCTGAGTGGGCCTGATCTAATAACATAAGCCTTTTAAAAGAAGATAATTTTCTTTAGCTGGTAGCAGAAGAAGATATCAGAGAGATTTGAAATGTGAAAGGGATTCAACACGTGGGAAGTATTTCCTTTGCGGAGATGGAAGGGACCATGGACTAAGGATCTAAGAGTGGCCTCTAGAAACTAAGAGTGGTTCCTAGCTGATAGTCAGCAAGAAAATGGGACCTCAGCTCAGGAACTAAGTTTTTCCACCACCTGAAAGAGTTTGAAAACAAATTCTTCCCCAGGGACTCCAGATAAAAGCCAGCCTGGTCAACACCTTGAATTTGGTCTTGCGAGACCCTATGCAAAGAACCCAGTCAAACCTGCCTGAACTTCTGAACTGCCCAGTTGTGAGATAATAAATGAGTAGTTTTAAGCCGCTTAAAGTAGTGATAATTTGTTACACAACCACAAAGACTAATGCAACATTCATTTTTTATAGGTAAGAAAACTGAATCTCAAAGAGGTCTACAAGTATAAAATGATGTGCCTACTCTTCATTCTGCACATCCCACTCAGTACACTTGCTTTGTGTTTTTCTATTGGCAACTGTCTGTGAATCTCACAAAACAAAATATCTAATTATTTTTAAATAGTCAAATATCCATAAAACTCATAAAGCTGACAAGGAAATAATGCATGAATTATCGAGTTATCGAATGTATTAATGTGTGAATTATTTTTATACATCTCCATACTCTAATTAATTGAAACCATTTTCTTTTTTGCCTCGGCAGTAATAAACTGATTAAACTCTCTATTTTAATAGGTCCAGAATCTTTGGGTGTCCATAATAGTTTTTCTACATATATATTAAATTAATTATTTAAAAGCAACTTCTAGAGATAAGCTTAATTACTCTGACTTATCTAGTTTCATTGTTTCATATTGAATGAACATGCAAAAGTCCCTATGTGTTTGCAAATTTCAGAAATAAATATAAAATCAACTATCTTTATATAGACCTAAATGAGCTTTAAAAATACATCATATCAAATTAATGGAGTTTCAGTAATCCTATTAAGGAAAAGAAACTGCTGATGTGACTCTGAAATCTGTCACTTGCTTGAGTTAGCAAGTGTTTGTTCTAGTTTGTCAGGCATAAGAAAAATATCAAACTATGGCTATATTAGACTTCTATAGCCAAATAAAAGGGAAAAATTAAAGTAAGCCTTCAGAATGTGTCCAAATACCAGTTTATTTGGTACTGTGTGTGTGGGGTTGTGTGTGTCTGTATGTGCATTTTTATATATGCTTCTTGGCATTATCACTAGTAAAATAAAGGTAAATTAAGTAATATGAATCAGGAAGGTAGGTTAGTCGGCTCTCCATAACTAGAGAAAGCCCATGCACAGCAACGAAGACCCAATGCAGCCAAAAATAAATAAATAAATTTATTTAAAAAGAAAAAAATAGAAGGTAGGTTAGTGTCTTGTAAAAAAAAATCACTGAACTACGTAGCAGTCAGGAGATTTGACTAGTCTGTCATGAACCCTGTTTCCCAGTCTGTGTTGCCTGTAATGCCCTTTCCACTTTATGGATACATTTTACAGGTGGGCCTAATTAAACTGCCTTTGCTCATATATAAGATTTTTTTCGTTTCAGTTATAAGTCCTATCCCTCCTCCATAATTATAACACTTATATAATGATCACAGTATTATAATGCTTAAGACTATAAGAATGCACCTAGAATTTTTAGTCAGTGGTACTTGAGTCTGACCTATCTCCCCTTTGATTCTATACTCCTTCAACACAAATTGTTTTATTTCATTCAAATTGTTCAGGCTCTCAGTTCATTTTTTTTTTTTTTTGCGGTACACAGGCCTCTCACTGTTGTGGCCTCTCCCGTTGCGGAGCACAAGCTCCGGACACACAGGCTCAGCGGCCATGGCTCACGGGCCTAGCCACTCTGCAGCATGTGGGATCCTCCCAGACCAGGTCACGAACCCGTGTCCCCTGCATCGGCAGGCGGACTCTCAACCACTCCACCACCAGGGAAGCCCCTCTCGGTTCATTTTTAAGATCTTGAATTTTCACTTTTATGGACCATGACACAGAGTGGTTTGATTTATGTGGAAATAAATCATTATTTTTAAGAAAATGCTTTCTACTCTTATGTGCATATGTATTTTGGTGCCTGGTAAACATGAACATACTGGTATGCTTTGTGCCAAGTGTACTGATTATATTAACTGAGGATATTGATCTATTAAACTTATTTTGTTGTCAAGTATGAGTATTTGATCCAATAAGATTAAAATTATTTTTTAAATAAAGCAATAAAATAATTAATTCTCTATTTGTCAGTGTCAATGTTCCAGGGTCAGGATTACAGTGAGACAAGGAAGTTTCTCTATCGGGGCACTTGCAGGTCCTTGAGAGTGAATGCCTCTAAATTTTGTGCCCTAGGTGCTGCCTTTAGTTCAACTTAGTCCCGACTGTGTAATGTACATTAACTGATTTTTATATTATTTAATTTTACAACACTTTTTCTGTTCAGACACTATATTCAGTAACAATTGCAGGTGTATAAAATTGTCATGTATGTATGCATTTTCAATACTTGAGAAAAAAGGACAAAAATGCAATATGTTTTACAAAGTGTACTTGAAGTACCAATGAACATGCTCACCAAATACTTTGTTTCAAACGAAGGAACATTTATTTTTGATATAAATAACAGGGTAATAGGTTTACCCCTGGACATGAGAAGTAGATTTGGCCTAATATAATTATTGAAATGGTCATGTATATGTAGTAACAATAAAGAAAGAATCTAACACTTATCACATTGAATTAACTTCATAGTACCTTTGGCATTTTGTTATTTTACTTCCAAATACATATCCTTAAACGTTATAAACTTATAAAAACCCGTGTTTGAAATTCAGATAATGAACTTTTATTAAATTAGAATTTCTGAAACAAAGTAATAGCTTCAAAACCTTCCAAAATATGCTAGTTTTTGTTCTGTTTTTAGATTTCCTAAAATAAGTTGCAGATTAGTGGTAGTTGCAAGAGGTCCATATTAAAATATTTTGATAGGGTTTTATGAATTTTATCTCATAATGATGTATGGTGTTAAAAAAAAAGCCAGCCAAACTGCTTTATACATCATTAACTGAACCAAATAATTATGATTTAGGGAATAAGGTGAGAGTGACATTTTAAATAAAGGTCAGACACTTTCATAGAAAACAAAATGTGCATTTGACATTGTTGAACTTTGTAAACTAGACAATGATACTGATAAATGTGATCTGATATAAAAATCCATCCAATCTTTCCTTCTTGGATGTTTTTGTATTCTTGCAGATCATCATGTAATGTCGTCTGTGAGGTTTGCAAATGCCAATATTAGGATGTAACTTATTTAAGGAAGTCAAATGTTGTTTATCTAAAAGCTCATTGAAAATGGCCTTTTTTGTTTGTTTGTCTTCATGAATATTTGTATGAAGAACTAAGATCTTGCTTAAATCTGTGGCTGAATGTTTCTGCACAAGGCAACTGGAGCTTTCCTATAGTAACATTTCATTGTATATGCAAATTACCAAGTTCAAAGAGCAAGGTGTTTTGCCTAGGCCTACAAAATAAATGTATATCATAGTTCAATATTAGTGTCAACCTTTTCCAACTTCTAATTTCATCTCTTCCCACCTTACGTAGATTTTACTGGGAACTAATAAGGCCCAGCAAAGGAAACATAAGTGTTGTTATTTTTGTTGCTTCACATAAAGTGAAACCTTATCATGGTGATATTCATAAACAAGCCAGAGATAGAAAGGCCAGTATGCTCATCAGCAGTCCTTTCAGATTAGTTGGAACATTTTGTTTCAATGACAGATGCTGTAAAAAAAATGTATATTCCAGGGATCAGAGCTTAATGAAACCGGCTTAAATGGCTGGGTACTATTGGGCAATGACTCTGCAAGCCAAAAACAGGAAGCGTTATAAAGCAGACATTACCAAAGAATGAAATTACCTTAGAACTGGAAATCTAATCGTATAATGTACCATCTTTTCAGACAAATTAAAACATGGATGTGACATACCAGTTTCCAAGATCGTTCTTGAACAGAAGTTTTCAACAATTTATTAGGTAATACCAGGTAAGATTCTGAATCTAGTGAGGCATCAAAAAGATTGCTAAATTTGATTTTTTAGCTTGGATTACTGTCCTTTGAAGTTAGCAAGCCAAAATGCCTGCACCTTCTTTCATTATATCAGTGAGACTTTTTTAAATCAGCAAAACACTGCAAGAACTTTAAGGGAATTCTTTCAACCTATAAGATGCCATATATATTTTTAATGCATTTTCCTTTAGATGCATTGAGTTTCTCATGAATGGGAATGTTTAGAAGGTGGGACATATTAACAACATATGAGCTACCAAATGTGACAGAAGCAGAGGATCAGAAAGACAGGTAGATATTTTTACAAAGTAGTTGCGATGGCAGCATCAAATTGTTCAAAATAGTTTTATCATTTTCTTTAAATTTGTCATTTTAAGCTTATTTTTTCCAAAAATGTACTTTAGCTAATTGTGAGCAATCAAGTTTCCACTCAGCTTTAACTTGGATGCAAATCTTGGAGCAAATCATTTGGAATAGCTTGTTTTGAATAAGCTGTGTAAAACTGTCTCTTCTAAAAAAAAATGATTTTATAATTCACTATTTTTTACTTTATTTTGAATGTTTTATACAGTTTTAGAATTACACAACTATGTGTGATTATATTTGAAGAACTGGTGAAGAAATAACTGAAGTGAATAAAGTTGTCCTTTACATTGGCAATATGTCATATTTGATTTTTAAAAATATGAATTGAAAAGCATCTGTACTAGTTAAGACCATGGTAGCTTGCAAATCTGTATTTCTCTACTACAATAAATATAGGTCAATGTGTGTATGTGTTGAGGGTGGTGTGTACCTGTATGTGTATGTGGGTTCCAGTGGTTGCTCTTTGGAAAATAGAAATAGAGAAATTCAGAAGTCACTCAACAAATAAAAAGCAAGAACCCGATTCACCTTACCCATACCTACAGATCCATTATTTACAAAATCACTAAAATCAGTTTAATATTTGCTCGCATTTAAAAATTGTACTAGTGAAAATAGTTCCGTAATACACATATTTTAATTTCCACTTGCCATACTATCTATTTTGCTTTATTTTAAAGATAGAATTACACACTGCACATTGTTTGTGTGTCATTGAGTTGGCAGAGTTCCTAAAGTTTATTTCTTGGCAATGTACAGTGTGTTCATTTAGCGCTGTAATGGTGAAAATGCTTTTTTTAGCAAAATTATTCTTGATTTTCCTTAAGGAGATTTATCCTTCTTAGAAAAAAAGAACAATAAAAGAGCAATGATAATATTTGTTCCAAAAGTAGTTTTGTGTTTGATTTTTAAATACTGGTTTCATAAACATTTTGTCACTTATTATGAATCTAACCAATGTCATGATTCTTCAGTGATTTAATAAGTTCTTATTACTATATTAAACAAACAAACAAACAAATAAGCAGAAATGTTTCCTAAGTGCTTATGTGATTAAAACTGATCTAGTTACTGGAGGTACAAAATTAATATAGACATTGTGCCTGCCATTGAAAAGCTCAGTCTAGTGAATAAGCTTATTAATGACCAATGTTTCAAATATGTGGGCGAGGATTCATTTAATGGAGGTATGTTTGTGTTAAATGATTATCATCTCTGTTTGCACATCTAAATCACTTGTTAAGCTATTAAAAAATAAAGATAGCTAGGCTTCAATTCAGACCTTCTCTGTCAGAGTCTCATGGGATAGGTTCTGACCTCTAAATGCAATTTTAATGCACAGCCAGTGTTGTGAATCTCTGGTCTAGACAGTGATCAAATAAAAGGTCACTTTTATCAAAATGGTTAATATAATGGGTCAGCGATGATTCAGCTTGCTTGTCCCATTCTAATAATGGGGGAGGGTGAAGTCCACTTAACACTAAGTAAAAACAAATTTGAAAAATGGTAAATAATCTTCAATATATCATTGTTTATTAGATAATTTAACTCTCTATGTCCAACATAGAAAACAAAAACTTCAATATGCTGAATTTTATTAAAATAAGATTTAAAGTTATCTCTACATAATAGTGATAAGTTAATGTCAACTTCTAGAGCTATTTGTAAGCCAAAAATGTCTTCTTTATTACAATATTAAATATATAGCATTATGCTTTTTTCTAGTGTTGAGTACGTTAGTCTTTATTTTAAATATGGCACAACAATTTAAAGATATTACATGTATATTGAAAAACCACATCCTGAACTGCAATTTTTCTAAGTGAATTCTCTGAAGCATTAGTTTTGAGGTTTAAAAATAACAAGTGAATGGTTACATGTATAAAGATTAAGAACTAATGGGTTGACATGCTCTTGGCTTGGAAAAATTAATATTGTTAAAATGGCCACAGTATCCAAAACAATCTACAGAGTTAATGTGATCCCTATCAAATTACCCATGACATTTTTCACAGGACTAGAACAAATATTCCTAAAATTTATATGGAACCACAAAAGACCCAGAATTTCCAAAGCAATCCTAAGGAAAAAGAATAAAGCTAGAGGCATAACCCTCCCAGAATTCAGATAATACTACAAAGCTACAGTAATCAACACAGTGTGGTATTGGCACAAAAACAGACATATAGGTCAATGGAACAGAGCAGAGAGCCCAGAAATAAGCCCATATACCTACAGTCAATTAATGTTTGACAAAAGAGGCAAGAATGTACAATGGAGAAAAGACAGTCTCTTCAGCAAGTGGTGTTGGGAAAGCTGACAGCCTCATGTAAATCAATGAAATTAGAACACTCCCTCACACCATATACAAAAATAAACTCAAAATGGCTTAAAAACTTAAATATGACATGACACCATAAAACCCCTAAAAGAGAACATAAGCAAAACATTCTCTGACATAAATCGTGGCAGTATTTTCCTAGATCAGTCTCCCAAGGCAAATGAAATAAAAGTAAAATAAAAAAATGAGACTAATCAAACTCAAAAAGTTTTACACAGCAAAGGAGACCATCAACAAAACCAAAACACAACCTATGGAATAAGAGAAAGTATGTGCAAATGATGTGACTGACAAGGGGTTAATTTCAAAAATATACAAGTATCTCATGTAACTCAATATCAAAAAAAATCCGAAACAACCCAATCGAAAAATGGACAGAAGACCTAAATAGATATTTTTTTCCAAAGAAGACATACAGATGGCCAACAGGCACATGAAAAATGCTCAACATCACTAATTATTAGAGAAGTGCAAATCAAAACCATGATGAGGTGTCACCTCACGCTAAGAATGACCATCCTAAAATATCTACAAATAATAAATTCTGGAGAGGGTGTGGAAAAAGGGAATCCTTGTACACTGCTGGTAGGAGTGTAAATTGGTGCAACCACTATGGAAAACAGTATGGAAGTTCCTTTAAAAACTAAAAATAGAGCTATGATATGATCCTGGAATCCCACTCCTGAGCATAACTCTAGAGAAAACTCTAATTCAAAAAGATACATGCACCCCGATGTTCATAGCAGCACTATGTACAGTAGCCAAGACATGGAAGCAACTTACATGTCCATTGACAGATGAATGGATAAAGAAGATGTGGCACATATATATAATGGAATATTACTCAGCCATAAAAAAAGAATGAAATAATGCCATTTGCAGCAACATGGATGAACCTAGAGAATATCATACTAAGTGGAGTAAGTCAGAGAGAGAATGACAACTATTATATGAGACAAACAATATACTAAATATTATATTTTCTGCCATTAAAGTAAAAATGTGTACAATGGATGTAAAGGGGAAAAGATCACAAAAAGGAAAATGGAAATACCATTCAATCTCTAAAAACCCACTATTTGTTGATTATACATTATTTTCCAATCAGAAGTGAAAATATAATTTTACAGAAAAAAATCTATAAAATGAAACTTTGTAAACTAAGTTTCTCTATAAAAATTACTTTATGTACAAATAGCAGATATTATATAAGAAACAAAAAGGTGTTTAATAATGATATCTATTAGAGTACTTGATAACTGATAGGATGAAATATAAAGATGTTTTAAAATTCAGTCACTTAATTTTTTTTTTCTTATTTATGCTTACAATAAATTTCTAGAAGTAGAATTGCAGACTTTTGGTACACATTACCAAAGTTTCCTTCTAAAAGCTGTCCCTTTACATACTACCACAAGTTTCTCTTGGAGTTTCTCAGTAGAAAATCACTATATAGTTAAAGCACTGCATTTCATTTTCAATATCTATTATTTTCCCCATATTATTGTTTTGAAAGAAATGTCCAAAACAATTTTAAACAAATAGTGATCTAAACTCATTACTGATTTTAATGGAATCTTCTCAAGTGTTTCTCTGTGAATTGTAATGTTGACTGTTGGGTAAGTGCACAGAGAGATTTATGTTCACTAAGTTTTAGTATATGTTTGTAATAGCATAAAATTGAAACATCCAAAATATTAGATAACTTAATGTATTATGGAATATCTATATAATGTAATATTATATAGCCATCAAATTTTTTGTTTTAGAAGAATATTTAATAAAATAGTAAAATAATCCCAATTTTGTAAAAACAAAAATAAATCACTGGAGTATATACACAGAAAAAACATTGGAAAGTACACACGAAAATAACAATTTTTTTTTTTTTTTTTTTTTTGCGGTACACGGACCTCTCACTGTTGTGGCCTCTCCCATTGCAGAGCACAGGCTTCGCAAGTGCAGGCTCAGCGGCCATGGCTCACAGGCCCAGCTGCTCCGCGGCATATGGGATCTTCCCAGACCGGGGCACGAATCTGTATCCCCTGCATTGGCAGGCGGACTCTCAACCACTGTGCCACCAGGGACGCCCATAACAACATTTTTATTGTCATTGAGTTGGTGGATTTGCAGGTAACTTGTTTTTCTTTATTTTATTTATCTATTCATCTGTATTTTTCAAACTTTCTATAATTATTGCATGCTATTTTATAGTCAGAAAAGGGTCAATTACCTACAAATACAAGTTATTTTGGGGAAAAAATATCCAAGATGGATGGTAGTTGAAGAACTCCTTGCTCATTAATCAGTCAATCATAGATGGATTGTTTCCACTAAACCATATAGTGAAGAAATATAAATACATAGTTGTAGTGTTTAACTGGAACTTATTCTTGTCATATGTAAAACTGTGCTAAATATCTATTTATCTATGATATAACAGCTTTCATACAGGCCATGTTCATCTCAAAATATTTAATCATTGCACTCATCTTCTCACCCTTTTTCCCCCTACAGATTAAAGGAATTAGTGTCCCCATCTTTACATGGAAAACACATACACATTTTTTCTCCACCTCGTCATCTCCCAATTCTTTATAGAAGTTGCATTCCTAGCTACCTTGGTTCAAACTCCAACTACTAATCTCCAACTGACTGCCTTAAATTTTGGAATCATGTTAGAAATGTTATTCACTTTGATCTCCCATTTCATTTGTCAAGCCTGATTTTCAATTCCTACCTCCACCACACTAGTCCTGGTGTTTATCTCTTACTTTGATCTCAACATAACATTCTCTTAGCTGATTTCCCTACTTTAAACTTGGCTTCTGTCTTCCATTATGATCTTTAATTCCTTAGTTAGTTGTCTCAAAAATAATTTTCAACATAATATTTTCCCACTCATTATTTACATTTTATATATATATATATATATATATATATATATATATATATATATATATATGTATACGTATTATATCCCAGGAATGTGCTTATGCTGGGAATACAAAAAATATTCTCTCAAACAACTCAAAGTCTAGTGGTTAGAAAAAAATTTTATGTGATCATGGTAAGAAGGAAATTGGTCAGGGAAGGCTTTGTAGAGGAGCCTGAGCTGAGTCATAAAGAATTCATGGAAGTTAATCATGTTAATAGAATGACAAAGAGCAGACCTCCACTAGGAAAAACAAGAATGAATTTGCAGAGACTAAGAACAGCATGTTGTATAATAGAACACTGAAAGAAATTTGATTTTCCTGCAGCATAAACTATGACCCAGGGAGGGATGGGTGAAACCTAAGGCTGAAAAGTAATCAGAGATAACATCATGAGAGCTTAGTATGTTATGCTAAAAAAACTAGGGTATTTATCCTGAAAATTATGAGGAGCCAGTGAAGGACTTCAAACACAGGAGTGGAATGATAAAATCTGCAATTGAAATAGAACATCCATTGGTTGTGTAGAGATTGGTTTGAGTGGAACAAGACTAGATATAAGATGAATGCCATTCAAGCAGCTACTGCATGTATCCAAGTGAAAGATGAAGAGGACCTAAAATAGAACAATGTAGTAGAGACAGGAAGCAATACAGGCTACCATTGTGTGTAAGAGTGTGGAATCTGAAATTAAAATATTTGGATTTAAATACCACCTCTACTGACTATTAACTGTGTGACATATGACAAAGCATTCAACTGCCCTAAGCCCCATTTTCCCCATAAGCGAAAAAGGAAAAATGGTACCTTTAACATGAGGATTAAATGAGATGTTTTTGGCACATTCCTGGCCTGTAGTAAATTTTTAAAATATATTATCAGCTATTATTTTCATTATTTTAATAATATTTCAAATGTAAAATCAGAAAAAAAGATGGTTGAATTATTGGAATGGGGAGGGATCAGGAGAGAAGGAAGCGTAAGATATTACCTAAGTTTTCAACTTCAGTGGTTTGAGTGAATGTATCAACTCCATTAGTTGATACAGGTAATGAGCCAGATTTGGGAAAAGGAAGTCAGAGGGAACTGATCCCATTCGAAGAATGTTGAGTTTGAGGATCCATGGACCACTGATGGGAAGATGTCCATAGGGAAGTTTTACACATCTGTCAAAACTGCAGGGAGAGGTCAGGGCTAAATACAGGGATTAGAACTCATAAGGATATAGGGCACATATGAAAAAAACAGGGAGAGTGTAAAGTGATGAGAACAATAGATGAAGGATATAATTCTAAGAAAAATGAACACTGCTGCCATGGACAGATGATGAAGTACTCACACACACACAGAAAATAAAATTGTCATAAGGCAGAAGAAAAATCAGAAAATAATATTGTCATGGAAACCAAGAAAACAGAACTCCAAAAGGAGTGAATGAATGAGGAAAAGTGTTAAATGAAGGAGAAAGGTACTCAAATGAAAAATGTCCTTTGAGTTTAGCAAATAGGAGGCCACTGCTAACAAGATGAGAGATGTGAGTAGTGAGCAGATGTGGGAAGAGACTACATCACAATGTTTTGAGGAGTGAAGAAGAATTGAGGAAATATAGACAGTAAATATAATTTTCCCATTTGGGAAGGATATACGAGAAACGGTGCTCTAAAACTAAATACCAAAACTCCTTTAGTCTGGTATTATTGTCTCCTCAAAGTTGTCCAAAATAGGGCCCTAACACATTTTCCTAAATATATCTCAAAGGTAGCTGAAGACCCTGTTCTAAAAATACAACATGTGCTTTAGCTCATTTAATTGCTACCAACTGGGACTTTTTCTTCCTCTCCATTTTAAATCCGACTTTAACAACTAAATCATGTTCTTTCTCCTCCATGAGTCTCTCTCGTTCTATTCTCACAGTGGTTTTTCTCCTCAAACTCAAAATGAAAATGATACCTATACTGCCTTGTATTTTAGGTATTTATCTTCATTGGTGTACAATTTATGGGTCTAGATCATGTGTTTTCAATTTTAAAACCAGTCTTTGAGTTACTCATTTGTTAAATGAAGAAGTTAACACAATCATTTATAGTCACAGTATGGTCAGAATTCTGTCATTTTAAATAATATATGTTTTAAATATATAAGCTTATGCTTAAAAAATATTAGAAATTTATCAAAATGCTAAAAGGAGTTAATTTTGAATAGCAGGAATGTAAAGTGATTTCTATTTTCTTCACTGTATTTTTTCATTATTTTCTAAATTTTCTATCATAAAATTTTATAATCAGAAAAATTAACTACAGTAGAAATAAAATAATTGTTCTCCTGAGCTGAAAATCTATAAACTATTCATTTAAAATTTTATGGATGTGTAATTTGGTTTGCTAAACCAATATGAACAAACTAGCATTCCAGTTGTGATGGAAATAAAACATTTAATTAAAAAATATTTAACAGATTCTAGACAATATATGATATAATTTAAAGTTTCAAACAATGTTTTTATGCAATTTGTTTTCCATAGCATGTGAATTGTAATTATGTTGAACCTAGGCTCTATTAAAATTTTTTTCTTAATGTTTTATCTCTTGATACCTATTTTAATTAGAACTATCCTTTGTAAGATAGTCATTCATGTATACAAGATAATAGAGTAAAATGACTAATATTAAAATGACATATTAAGTCAGATTCTTATCATTATATTATAAACTTTCCCCTCTAAAGTTATTTATTCACAGTTCAGAAAAATAGTCTTACTCTTATCTCCCTATGCCTAAGGAAAAAGAATGTGAAAAAGATAATTAAGTATATGTTTAATGCCATGCATAACAACTTGAATTTTCTGAGTTTGTAAACTACCTCTGAACAGAGGCATTTTGGGTCTTATGCCAGGGGCAGGACAGTGGACAGAAAATTAACTTGGACAGTAAATGGACAGTGGACTTGAAACTGAGAGTCAGGCCAATCTTGGTAAAATTCCAGACAGGCCAACTACCAGTTGCTTGAGCTTGAGCAAACCATTGAAACTCTTGAGACTCAGTCTCTCAATTTAGTTTGCAACGTGAGGATGATACTAATAATATCTTGTTCACTGGGTTGTTGGGTGGATTAGTTGAGACAATTGATGAAGGGCGTTAGCACTAATTAAGTGCCTGTTATGTGCCAGTCACATTTTATAGGGTATCTCATTTAATTCTCACAGCAACCTTATGAGTTTGACCTTATTGTAGCTATTTTTATGGATGAAGATCCCAAGACTCAGAAACATTAACAAGTTTTATGCAAGACCCAACAGCTAAAGATAACAAAGTCAGGGTTAGAACCCACACTGCCTGATTTGGAAGCTAATCCCTTCCTGCTGCCCCAGTGTGCCTATCACAGAGAAGGTAGGTACACAGGAACAGTTTTCTTTTTGAGAAGACTCACTATAGCTCTATCATTTCTAAAATGGCTCTCACTTGCCACTGAAAGCTGTCTCAGCTTCCTTAATTAAATGCCAGGCAAAACCCATGGTTTTAAGGAATTTGATTCCATGTGCTTACAAACTATTCTAAGAAATACTTGATATAATTTAGTTCAAGGATTAGAAAGTGCATTTCAGAAACCCAGGAGTCTCCCAGTCTCCCCATATAATCATAAGCTGACCATTTTGGGAACTTGCATGAAATATTAATTAGATACTTGTAATCAAGAACCCATCAATTTCAGTGTCCTGTGAGGGAAGAAACGTGATTGCAGAGCAGTTTTAAAGGCTTTCTTAGTTCTATTGTATTGATAATAATTATCATTTATGTAGATCTCTCATTTTTAAAATTATTTTTCCAAAATCATCTTATTTGAGGTTCTGAAAAACCCATCCTCCTCATTTTGCACATGAAGAAACTGAGTCTCAGAGAGCATGTGATCTTTCAAGGTGACAGCAGATTTATTACACAGGAAACCTTAAACCTCAACCACAATCTGATTCCTACAACAGTTTTATTTTTGTTAGTTTCCCGTTTTTTCACAATTTTAATATTATTCAATGCCACTTTGTACCATTGTTATTCAGGGCACAAAGTTATCAGACTAAATAGGTTGTGTATGTAGTGGTAAGAATCCTGAACTGGAAGTCAGGACATTAACACTCATCACCTGATTCTTTTAAAATCCCAACTATATGACCTTGGGCAAATCACTCTCACATTCTGAGTCTTCTTCATAGAACATTTTATGATTCTAACACTAAGTTAGGCTTGTCAGTAGTTTTCACAATCCTTAGAATGCCAAACTTTATTTCCACCAGCTACATTTAAAAATTCATTCACCTACAACTGAAAGGATTTTAAAGTTATTATTTCCTAGAGCAATACTCAATACTTCTTCTCAGGCTCCTGTAAAGAACACACTTGATAGGGTTCAAGAGGCAAGGCTGCTTTGTGGCTGAGCTTTAGTTAAGCAGTTAATAAAAAATACGGTTGCCTAGGTTCTTGATTTTAAATAGCTGTGATGTAGGGTAAAGAGTACTTAAATTGGTTAAATTGGGCTTGGGCAAATATTGGAAGCCCCCAAGACCCAGGTTGTTGGTTTGTTTTTAATCTATAAAATGGGTATGATATCAATAATATCTAGCTCACTGTATTGTTCAGGTTAGATGAGTTCATCAATGTGCAACAGGACTTACATTTATTGTCTGCTTTATGCGAGACACTGTACAATGCAAATTTTTATACACAATCTCATTGAATCCTCAATTACAATCCTGTTAATTGAACACCTTGATTATCACAGAAGATTCTGAGGTTAAAAAGGTTACACGCATACAGCTAATATCTAAAAATTCAGATTTGGAAACCAAGTCTATCTGACTCTAAAGCCCAATCACGTCCCAATACATCTTGCTGTGCAGTGTGCCTAGCACTACTCCTGTTGCCTAGCAACCACTCCCAAAATTTTCCTTGAACTATCATTTCCTCCTTTCCTTCTTCTTTCCAATCCTATTTTCAGAACCTAATGTAGCATGGACATTTGATATATACGTTCCCTAAATTGTCTTAAGGAGTTAAGGCAACTTCCTAAGTAAGTAGTGACCTTTCCCATTTGAAAAAAAATATATTGTTTAGCATATGTTGGACACCACTAATAATTAATGTTCCTATAGCTATATATGAATTGGTTAAACTAGGAAATGTAACCCAGAAACAAAATATTTTTTCAATTTCTCCTATGTAATCCAAAGTTAATAATTCTAAATGACTAAGAATTCATATTGTATTTCAATTAATAATTTTCAATACTTTTTATAGATAGCTGGTGGTCCATATTTGATATATATATATATATATTTCTGGTTATATGTCTCATCAGGTTAATCAGAAATTCATAACTATACTGAATGTGTTACAATGCTCCTTTTCATTGTAAATTGATGTAGAAATTAATTTATATTTGGTGACACACATGTACTTTCAAACTCAACTTGTGGCTTACCAAACTGTAGAACTTTAGAATCATATTATGTTTTAAATATTGAAAAGGCAGAATGGAAAGGGAACTTTCTGCAGAAAGTTCAGTTTGATTAAACACTTTTTGAATAGCCACTATTTTAAAAGTTTGTTCAGGGGTTCATATATTGAGAGTGGAAGTAGGTGGAAGAAAAGAGCCTTCTTTGTCTATACTATTTGCATTTTTCCAACTGACCTGTTCATTGGGAATTATGCCCCATAGCTTTCAGAATGAACATGGTGCTTGTCAACCTTATGAAAATCTAATAACAAGAATCATCTAAAAGATCATCTGTCTGAGCTTAAATACATGAGCATGAGTCCAGGAAGGGGCAAAGAGAGTTGGGAAAATCTACACCAGTTTACTGGGTGTTGATTTGTACAGCAGAGGAGAAATTTAATAAGAAGATGGTAAAAGTGAAGGACCTCTGAACTTCAAATCAAGAGCTGTGGGAGCCACAGCTCTGCCAGACCTGTGATGAAATAGAGAGGAAGGAGAACTTGAGAGTTAATTAGATCTAACCACAGATCCTCTCTTGGCCACTTACTCTGAGATAAAGAACTATTATATGTAAGGTGACTAGCACACTGCCTGACATAAAATAGGTGTTCAGTAAAGGTCTGTTCTCTCTCTGGGCCTTGGTTCCACTATCTGTCAAATAATAGAGGCAGACTAGGATACCACATGGTCTCTAACGTTCATTGTATCTCTGAAATAGAAGCAGATCACAGATGTAATAATACAGCTCATAAAGGTTACAGGAAATATTACAGATCTGGGAATTAGATTGGTCAGCATAATACAACAAGAAGAGTAAAAAGCATTTTCAATAATTCAAGTAAAATATTTATCCAAATTCAAAACAAAAATGTTATCATTAGAAGAAAACCTTTGTCTTCCTAGTTTTCCTTTTTAAATTAGGATTTAAATTTAAGTTCAATTAACTCTATTTTAATATATATATATATATATATATATATATCATATTAGTATTTATAGATCTAGATCTCCCTGGAAATTGAAACTTATATGGAGATCTTTCTGAATTATTAGACTCCTTTAGGCAAAGGGAAACCTCAGGGGGAATATAAATATATGTGTCTGCCAGGGAAGGGAGAAAGGGTAAAAGCTTGGGGGATGAATATATGAACCTTTAAGAATGATCATCTGTACAATACAAGGGCCAATAGTAAGCATTACCAGGGAGAGTCAAATTAATGAAGACATAAGTTGATGAAATTGAAGAAATGTTACAGAGAAAGCCATGTTTTGTTTTGTTTTTTGTCTTTCTATGGTCTACTTTATTCAAATTGAGAAAGCATTTGAGAATGTAAGAGGAAAATAAAAACCAAGAAACTAAATGGCACTAACCCATAAATAAGAAATAGACAAAGGATTAATCTCCAAAATTTACAAGCAGCTCATGCAGCTCAATAAGATAAAAACCAAAGAACCCAATCCAAAAATGGGCAGAAAACCTAAATAGACATTTCTCCAAAGAAGATATACAGATTGCCAACAAACACATGAAAGAATGCTCAACATCATTAATCATTAGAGAAATGCAAATCAAAACTACAATGAGGTATCACCTCACACCAGTCAGAATGGCCATCATCAAAAAAATCTAGAAACAATAAATTCTGGAGAGGGTGTGGAGAAAAGGAAACCCTCTTGCACTGTTGGTGGGAATGTAAATTGATACAGCCACTATGGAGAACAGTATGGAGGTTCTTTAAAAAACTAAAAATAGAACTACCATACAACCCAGCAATCCCACTCCTGGGCATATACCCTGAGGAACCATAATTCAAAAAGAGTCAGGTACCACAATGTTCATTGAAGCTCTATTTACAATAGTCAGGGCATGGAAGCAACCTAAGTGTCCATTGACAGATGAATGGATAAAGAAGATGTGGCACATATATATGATGGAATATTACTCAGCTATAAAAAGAAACAAAACTGAGTTATTTGTAGTGAGGTGGATGGACCTAGAGTCTGTCATACAGAGTGAAGTAAGTCAGAAAGAGAAAAACAAATACCGTATGCTAACACATATATATGGAATCTAAAAAAAAAAAAAAAAGGTTCTGAAGAACCTAGGGTCAGGACAGGAATAAAAATGCAGACGTAGAGAATGGACTTGAGGACAGGGGGAGGGGGAAGGGGAAGCTGGGACGAAGTGGGTTAGTGGCATGGACATATATACACTACCAAATGTAAAATAGATAGCTAGTGGGAAGCAGCTGCATAGCACAGGGAGATCAGCTCGGTGCCTTGTGACCACCTAGAGGGGTGGTATAGGGAGGATGGGAGGGAGACGCAAGAGGGAGGAGATATGGGGATATATGTTTATGTATAGCTGATTCACTTTGTTATGAAGCAGAAACTAACACACCATTGTAAAGCAATTATACGCCAATAAAGATGTTAAAAAAAATTCTCAGTTAGCTATATGACCCAATATTTAGTTCACACTGACATGAACCAAATATTAAAATTTCAAATTCTATAACAAATTGATAAAAAGAGAAAGTTTAAAAAGTCAGAAAAAGTACTTTCTTTGTGAATGTGTACGCTGAAGAAATTTCTCATGATTAAATTAACCAGTTAGAATTACTTGGAGAAGTAGCTATATCTCTACCTCAGTCAACACTATTAACACCAGTTAACCAGTTAACATGAAGTTTTCTGATGTAACAGTTATTTTCCTGGAAAAAATTAGAAGTACCTTTAAAATTTTAATTTATTCCCATCTATAACAGTACTGGTTTTGTGGGCCACCTGGTAACCATCATTTTCGTACACAGCTTCTATTGTTGGACTACTTCCCCTAAGGCCAAATTCAGGCATAACCTAACTTTGTAGTAAGGCCTTATCCAAAGTATGTACTCAATCACTATCTAATGGTTGAGTGAATGAGGATGACCTGGAAAAAGCCATGGTTTTAACCCTTTGGCTCCTACCACCTCTTTCTCTTTTTCTGTTAGGCTTTTGTTTTTTTCAGCACTAGTACTGTCTCCCTGTGTCTCAGTCTCTTTTTCACAAGATTCAAACACCTTGTTGCTTTAGCTATGCAAACTATACTTCTTTCAGCATGAAAAATGTAATTTCAGAATAGCAGGTTATGGTGGGTAAACTTTACTCTCCATACAGTGCATATTTTCATTGTAACGAGTGCAGTGATCACTGCTCAGGGAATGAGAGTGTTCAGGTGATTTGACTGAAGTACATCAAAGAGTGATTTTACTAAGAAAGAGTTACAAAAACATATTATAAGGACGGGATGGTCAGAGACTTACTTTCCAGGGAAGAAAGGGCCACCTAGTCCAGAACATATCTAAGTAACTGAGGCTTTTTCTCTTATTGGATTGACAGAGGTTAGAAAAAGAGACAAGACACATCCAGAGAATAGAGAGGACTGACCTACAGCATATTTCCTTTGTGTGTTAAGAGGGCAAGTCTCTCTCAGCAGGTCCAATACTTCCCATGCCCGTATGTGATAGTCAACCTGGGGTTTTAACACATTTCACAAGCCAGACCAACCTGAAGAAGAAAGGGAATGTTGACAACTCTATTATCAGAGTTAGGAGAAGGGATATGGAATTTTGCTCCATGAAAAGCAAAATGTACCATGAAATTTAATATTTCACACACAAGCGCAAAGACAGTTGTGGTAGGAATATACTTAAGACAGATTTGGCATATAGCTATGGTAATTTTTCAGTTAGATTGATTTTAGATAGGATTGTTCCCAAGAAATAAATCAGAGTAAAAAATACTTTTTGGCTCTATCAGATGAAAAAAGAATAAGTGAGGGTTTAGTTTATGAATAATAATTTTCCCACGGCTGTGATAGAAGCACTTCAAAAATATATTAAAAACCATACAAATATGAAAGGGAAGTTTGTTCACTAGAAATGTGGCAATGTGTTACTCTTGCAAGGTTTTCATGTTATTGAGTCCTTAGGCTTGTCGTTCTATCCAATCTTCCAACTTCATTACCCCTTTATTTTGGCCCTATATTCCCAAGGGGTAATGTACTGAAGAAAATAGCCACTGACTTTAAGAATGTTAATAATTGCTTTTATTTTATCTGGGATAGTTGGAAAACTCAATAATTATAACTGAGCTAAAGAAACATTATTTCCCTACTTATGATGATGTTCACCCAATCTCCAAGGATGTTTCCTGCATGCAATTTAGAAAGTTTTTTTTCTGTCATAATAAGAACAAAAGAAAAAAAGGGCTAATTTAAGGACTATGTGGTTTATTTTCATCTATTTTGAGGAAGCAGGTGGTGTATTTTCTTTCAGTATGTGTGCCAAGAAGTGCATTCCTTAAAGATGTGTGTGTGTGTGTGTGTGTGTGTGTGTGTGTGTGTGCATATGTGTGTAATACACTCTCAATTTGGGGAGGGGATATGTGGTTTCTGAATTTTCAGGGTAGCTCTACCATGTTATAATTTGGATGTTATCTACATTTGATATCCCATGGTTTCTTCATCTGTCCTGCTTTCACAAATTTGATAATTTTGACTTTCAGTATGGGGGGAAGAGATAAAATGATTTCTATCTGGGATGACCATTTCATCTCAGTACTTCAGTGACAGTTTCTATGTATAGACAGCACATTTTAACCAGAGTTCTCAATATCTATTTGTTACCATTCACCATGGAAAAAGTTCCTCTATTGAGGACAAGAACACATTTTTCTTGCCATATTTATAAGAAATGTTACATTGATATGCTCCTTTTGCCAAAATGTCTAAAAGCAGTATGTGGTTCTCCGGTATATGTTCATATTAAGATGAACAAATGGGTTAAAATTTTCTGTTGATAGTTTTTCTTTTAAGTGCAACTCATGGACAGGAAATGTAACAAGAATCAAAGTATCTGAGGTAAATATTTAAAAATCTTTCTAAGATTAATGAAGAAAAATGATGTAACATTAATTTTCTGGAAATAGTTTCCGGCAACTACTGTTTGAAGAGCTATATGACCTAGTCATTTGTTGAGGCTTTTCATTTCACGAGAATTATGTAAGGTTAATGTTAAGAAACAGGAAAGATATTGAAGAAAAGGGTACCATCCAGGCTTCTTTCATTTTTAATAAAATCACAGGTAGCATACTTTCATTTTTTTTTATCATATTCTCTCTGCTATTAAAAGTATATTTTCTTACATTATCCCTACAATTACACTTCTACTTCACTGACCATGGCTTAATTATTTTTGTTGTCCTCACAGAATCTTAACGAAAGGAAGTGCTTAATGTAATTCTGGTAAATTGTTCAGATTTATGGAAGCATCAAAGTGCATGAAATATTCAAGGAACAAGAGGTAGTAAGTAAGACAAAAATGTGGGGTGCATGGAGTAGTAGGAGATAAGGATGAGCAAGTAGACCTGATTAAAATTGTAAAATCCTTGAAAAATAGAGTAATTAAGGTTTTATCCTATATGCAATGGGGAAAGACTCAGAAGCTTTTCTCTCATAGGCTTCACTTGATCAGATCTGTGTTTTAGGAAGTGTTCTGGGTACAGGGTAGAAAATAAATTGGACAAATGAAACTAGGAAGCAGGACAACCTGTTAGTAGTGGAACCAGTAACTTGTGACGAAGACCTGAATAAGTAAATGTAAAGGGAGAAATGTCTGAGGTATGTTAGAGGCAAGATCAACAGAATTTGGCTGTTATTTGGATGTGATTCGGGAAAGTGTTGATGACTTTAAGGTGCTTCCTAAAATGGGTTAAGTATATGCTTGCTCAGTTCAGATTTCAAGAACTTTGGAATGAATACCTAATACATGTAAGATACTCTACTAGCGATATTCACACACACATGTGCACACACAAACATACACACACACACCCTCCTAATTATTATGATAAAACTTTTAATTTTTTTTCTTTTGTTTTTTTTTAAACCTTATATAATCAGGGATTGTCTGCACTAGAAAAGCTGAAAGTTTTTTTTTTTTTTAACATACTTTCAATTAAACTTGTTGGGTAAAAGGCTTTTTACACTAATAGAAACCAGGGGAGAACCTTGATTGTCCCACATCTCTACCCCTTAATACCCCATCCCTCACCATAACCACCATCATTCTCTACATTGCTTTGTTCATAGCAGGAGTTTGAGAAATATTTAATTCATCTCATTTGAACTCATGGTAAACTCCATTATCTATAGCATGTTCTATGAAAAACAATAGTTAATAAGTGGTACCATATTACCAATATTCAAAGAATTTGAGTACAATAAAATGCACAAAAGTAAAACTTTAGTTGAATATGAGTCACTTCAATCCACTTCATTGCTTTGGACCAGTTATCTCCCAATGTTAGTGGTCAGGAATGCCAATATATAAAGTTCTGGTTAACACAACACAGATAATGAATTATACCATGAAATTGTAGGATGTTAGTGTGCTAAAAATTATTTTAGGATCCTTGATGATGTCAGTGAAATCAGTAGCCCCTGATGACAACAAGCGCTTCAAAAAATATCAGAAGATATGTTATTGCAATGCAGAAACAACTTTATTTATAGGTATTTCACTTAATACAGATTACACACACTTTATGCACTGAAAATATATCAAATACAACCAATGTTAGTAACTACATGTATTCCAGTTGAAAGATGCCCTATAATATTCACTCTAACATATTCACACAAAAACCTGTTTATTCTTTTTTAAAATTACAGCTACAAATAACAAAGCAAAAACAAAATTTTAAGAGTGACTGTGACTGCTCTTGTATTTTAAATCTTCACAATTTTAGTGTTACTTTACACAGCTTTTCTTCAATGGCAGTTCGTAGTACTAGCTCCACTCAAAACCAGAAATGATAATAAATTGTACACATTACCCAATCTAAAAACTGAATCTATCCTCACTAATATTTCCATGATTTATGTCAATCCATAGTTCACACCAAGCTGTTTATAAAAGTGTATGTGTGTATACACATACATAGATAAGTATGTATGCATGTACATGATTATGGCAAATTCATATCTTAGCCTTTGATGGAAACATAAACCCACAAAGTTGCAGACTTATGAAACTGAAAATCTGACATTGTACAGAGCACTAACAGAGAATTACTTATCTTTTTTTTGGTTTCAGTGGTATTAAAATTAAATAAGGTATTAATGCAAATAAAAATAATTATTTTAATGGATTCTTTTATATATGTTTTAGTTATGCCAACTGAGCAGAAGTTGACTATTACTGAAGGCAAATTTATCTTAGCTTTTTTGTGTGGAAAAGAAGTAGAATCTACACTGGTAATTAGATAGGAAAAATAGTTTAATTTTTAATGTATAATTTAGTGTTACTGGATCTGTGATCCTTCAGAAAACAGGGAAATTTTATGAAGAGAAGTACTGCAGTTACATTAGAGGCAAAATAATTTGAAAGTAAAAAACACATGAGCACATATTCAGAATGCAGTGAATGTGACAAGAGTTTTTTTTTAAATAAAAGGTGCTATGTAGGGTGATATAAGGGATAAAGGATGATTAAAGTTTGGAAGTGAGGCATAAGTTTAAAAGAACAGAGAATAACATTGTAAATATAGATGTATGATCTTTGAACACGTTGTCTTTAGTATAAAGTTTATATTACTTTTTTCTGCTAGAAATTTGAAAAACATAAATATACACACATATACGTAAACATATGTATGCTTATACATACCCTAGCCCATTTTAATCCCACTGTTTTAGAATTACATAAACATCAAATTAAAATGAATTTTCCTCTAGACTCACAATTAGGTCTCTTAATTTTAAGAGTTTGGTATGGTTGTCTTTTAAGTCTCACACCTAAAATGACATAATTGTATGTACCTCATCATTTCTACAGTTTGTGTGCATTTTGAAATAAATGTGTGTATAGCCTTACAAACAAATCAAATTTATATACGTAAAGTTGAATTGTAGCACCATGTAGAATTTTGTTGTTAAACGTTATCAATTGCTCTAGTTCAGATAATGTTAACTTTATATAGCATGTCAAATTCTTTTTTCCTATCTAAAATGAAACTATTATAATATCATTTTGTAGTACTAGATAAAGTCTGCGTCTTTATGGAGTCAATTTTTTCAGGTAGACAAAATATCCCCATATTCAGTGAAAAATTGTATTTTGCCTCCAGATGTTTTAGTATCACGTAGACAAAACTATGATACCTATCGGGAAGAGAACTCAGCACCTTCTCTTTAATAACTATATTTGTGTGAAAAATATGTACTTATTCAATCTGAACTTCATAAATAATGTATATAATTATCTACAAAAAAGGCACCCAATACATAGCTCTGAATGAGTGATCAAATAAATAAAATTAGTAATGAAATATAATCTCTCATTTAGCAGTTCATAGATTAGTTTTCCAGCATCCATGCAATTCCATTTTTGTGTGTTTTTTCCCACCTTGAATATGAGACTAGGTCTGTGTTTACATACCAAAAGAGCTGATCAAATTTGTCCTTGTGTGTGTGTGTGTGTGTGTGTGTGTGTGTGTGTGTGTGTGTTTAATTACTTCGAGGTTGTGACACTGAACAACTATTTGAGCTATATACTTGAATTACGGGAAATGTTTTTGTGTAAGGTGATAGTGTTTATGAGCAATTCTGTTTAAAGTATCATTGAAATAGTGGTCTGTGTTGATTTTGAATCTGAGGTTAAAACTGATATGTAGTAATATGAGTAAATACATTTTAAAGTTTATTTTGTGGATTTCTGAAAATAATATTTTTCACCAGTATTGCACATTTGTTTACTTCTACTACCACCAAAGAGAGTAAAAGTAGTATTATTCAAATTTTCTCTAAGTATCTAATGAAAGTATTATTTTGTTATCTAATGTTTTTACCAAGTGTTAAGACAAAAAATGAAAATGTTTTTAAAGTGCATTTCTAAGAGAATAACATTTATGAAGCAAATCAGTGAATAGTTAATAAATATAAGGCTCCAGGACAAGGAAGAAAAGTGCATATATTTCTAGAATATCCATTGAAGTACTTCATTTCCATTATTATGTCAATTTGACTATCTGAAACCTAATGGAATGTGATTTTTTTCACTTCACAGAAAAAGATTTACTCCTAACTGGATAGTACCAGTGTATGTGTGGATAATTAAATATAATTAATCAGTTGAAATGGGAGAGTTAATACAATTTTAATTGAGAATATCTAGAATTTGCAAAAGGTAAAAATTGGTTACGAGGCTTTTTAGAAATAATTATAATAGATAACTTAGTTGTTCATTCTAGGGGAACTTTTGGCAGATATTTAGATGGCATTCTTTTTAACGGAAAAGCTTTTTCATCAAGACTTGATATTTTCACTGAGGGCAGATTAGTCTCGTGGTGGAGATATATAGTATTCCCTTCAGTATACTATAAACTAATCAGACTCAACTATTTCATAAATTTGTCTAATCATACATCTATAAAAATAAACAATATGCATAATAATTAAGTCAATTACCACTATGTGTAAAAAATCCTGCATGTATAGTTTATAATATAAAAAGAGAAGAATACTTCTGTAATTTTAAAGTGCACCACTTCCAAAGGTTAAACAGAATTACTAAGTAAATTATAAAGAAAAACTTACTGGTATAGCCTGAAGGAAAAACAAATAGTTTTAAAATTCTTCATCAAATTTTCATAGATACAGTTAAAATCTATCTACAATTTCCTAAATTTTCTACAACAAATGTATATTGCATTGTGCAATAAAAATAAAGGCCTATGACTACTCTACAATTTTAAAAAGTCTACTCCTAATTCTAAATACCACATAAAACCACGGATGTTATGTATGAACACACATAATGCATGAAAAAACAAATTGAACTTCAGTTCTTTTTAAAAATAATAATTATATACAACACATACAGCTTTATATTATCACAGCACCTTTGAATATGCTAGAAACCTAAATCTAAACAATAAAAATAGACAGAAACTAAGCAAATCCTAAAGAAAAAAGTCTATTACACAAGAGCACCTATAGGAAGCATTTACACAGTGTAGATTAAGTTCATATAAGATTACTTAAGCTCTGCTTGTCCTGTAGCACTTCTGTTGAGATCAGGCTTCAAATCACACCTAGCTAGACGGACAATTACAAAATCTAATTAAACAGTGACGAGTGCAGGTGAAAAAATTGTAAAATGTGTCAGTATTGTTTTGAAATGAAAAGATTAGTAAATATTGCATGAAATAATGACTGATTGAATCTAAATTCAGCTTTTAAAAGTTATTCTAAAGTATATGAGTTCACATTGATAATGTGAACAGGATGGTCAGCAGAGAAAACAGAAGTATACATAAAAGATTAATTAATGGATAGAATTAAAACTGTTCTATAAAATTTTCAATTTAAATCATTGAAAATAAAAATAACTTAAGAAATGTAATAGCTTGAATACCCTATTTCCAAAAATAAACTTTTATATTTAATGTAAAATGAGGAAATGTATTTCAGCAATTTTTTTCAATTTATGCACTTTGGATTTTAATCAAAAGAAAATAATACTCCTTCGAGTGTTTACAGGTATGAAAGTATACAGCATATTGTAGTTAATCGATTAGGTAATCCCTAAAAGTTTCTTTGCTGACTAGTCTTAAGATTTCTTTTCCCTCTGTTTTCCTCTATTCACTGACTAGAATAAGAACAAGAGAGACCATCAAGGACACTTCATTGAGAATATTCTAGGAGTCCATTAACACCAATACAAGAGATGGGAAGATATCTGAGACCTTGTAAGCCAAACATGTAATAACACCAATAATTAAATTAAAAGTATCATCAAATCAACTGATAAGAAAGAACCAACAGGAAAATATATAATTTTGTCCTCTCTGGCTTTTGTGGAAAATTCGTTTCAATGTCGTCCATACTGTTCTCAAATGTTAATATTATTTCCTCAAGCATAAGCAAAGGACTGACCAAGGGTAGTTAATAATCAAAAGTAGAATCCATTTTCATCTATGGCTGAAGTTTAGATACAGTTAAACCTCAATCATCATTGGTTTATATGGGTAAATATTTTAGCCTCAAAGAGCAGGAAAGAAATCAATTCAGAAGTTCCTTTCTCACAGAAATTATATTCTGAGAAGAATCACTTGCAGCTTTAAAAATAAAGTTTCTATTTTCATCTTCTGCAAAGATGACCCCCATAAAAATACTGAGGAATTTTTTAAAGAGATTCTGGGTAACTGTTTCAAGACATTTTCATCTTCATATATACAAAGGAGTGATTAGGAGTTTTCCTTATCACAGGCCTAAAGGAAAGGGTCACTGAAGCAGAAGAAAAATGAAGTATTCTCCTCTAGCTCACAGAATGTGTGGAAAAGCAGAGACCAGGGTGGTCATGACACAAGCATTTAAAATGCATTTATATAATAATTACATATACAAATGGTCATGAAGCCACACTAGTTTATCATGGGATATGTGAAGTACTGATTCATTTTCTTGGGCATCATAATTTTTTTCACAATTAAGTGAGACTATGGATTTTGGAAACTCCTACTCTTAGTACGTCTTTGTACCTGCAGGGCACTGACTCTAGAGGTATAATAAGTTGGCTAAATTTTGACATTCCTTGAAATGATTTGAATTAAACTGAAATATTTAATTTATCAGGAAGAAATAGGGGAGAGATTATAAAGTTACTCTATATGAGTAACTTTCACAAAGGTAAAATTTAATTTTAAGTATTTTTCTACAATAGTTTTTATAAGTATGTAATACAATATTATAATTTACATGACATTTCTCATTACCAGTAAAACAGTTACACTTACAGTCATTATAATTAACTAAGTAATGTTTAAAAAGCCATATAGCAAGCATGTTCAAGGAACTTGACATTATTGGAGGTACCAGAGATTCTGTACTGAGTAAATGGGAATGCTAAATTTTAACAGAAATCTTTAAAAAATATTGCTTATATATTAAATATCCAAGAATTACACTAATTTGAAATGCTAAATAGAGCATAAGCCTCTTCTAAATACCTTTACAGCAAGGAACACTTTAAATAATACACTAATTTAATGCACATACATAATAGACCAAATCCTGTCCACACTTTGCAAGGTAAAATGATACACAATGAAGCATTTGAAAGAGAATCCAGGAAACATATCTTATGTTGTGATTATAAAGGTCCTTTATACTCCCTCTTAGCCCCAAGAAATCGTGCTTTGAAAAAAATTCTGTTAGTACTTTTAGTAAGTCATAAGCAGCTTAAAGAATACAATGCAAAATTGGGACACAACATTCTTTCCTTAATACATTTAATGTACACCAAATTTGACGCATTTAGTCATTTGTGTAAGAAACTGATTAATCAACATATTGTGAAGAATGAGTTAAAGGCCAAATTACTCAAATCAATGAAATATATTCAGTAATTTAATGCCAGAGAAATTATGTAGATCTATTTAGCTGTTTGACTCTAGTAGCTTATATTTTCTTAGGTAGTTTCAAAATTAAGATAAAATCTTTCAAAATATACTATTTAAATCCTTGTCTCTACTCACATATGAATGGAATTATATTTCACTATATAAGAAACATCAGTACTTTTTTTCCCCAAAATATCAGGGAGTATAAAGAACTTTACATTCTTCTTTTGATAGATAAAAATAGAAAAAAAAAAACCTCTTTCTTTTACAGTATTCATAGAAAAAAAGAAACATGATTACAACAAAAATATTTTTTTAATGATTAAAGTAGTGAAACAACATGATTACAATCAACATAAAAACCCATTAAAATTATTTTATATCATCTAACTTTTCAGCAGAGTGATGGATAATTATAATTATTTTCTCAACAACACTATAGTAGTGAATATTTTCCAAAAAATGATCTAAAGTGGTTTTTTTTGTTGTTGCTGTTTGTATTTTTGATATTAAAGAAAATCTCTTGCCCTTGGATACCTTTCAGAGGGTAGCTTGGATAGTTCAGCTTCACTTCCAAACTCCCGCAGATGATGTTTAAATTCTTCAGCAATCAGACAGGGCAAGTAATTCCATGTTTCATGATTGATACATTAACCATCAGTTTGTACATCAAGACATATTATATTACATCACACTTGTTGGCATTCAGAGGAAGCAAATCGAGAAACAGCATGATAAAACTTTTTTTTTATCACACTGCACTGTTTCTTCCACAAATTTAAAATTTCGATTGCAAGATTACAGCTAAAGTAAGCATGGGGTTCAGTGGGACATATTTTTTAAGGTGGTTTTTGTTTTGCTTGCTTTTATAGTGGGAAATCCAGATTACAAGCTAAATGATCTTAGCCAAAATTTGAAATCACAAATCATTGGAGTTTTTTGGAAGGGGAATAGAATTATGTTGTTCCTAGAAAGTTATATCTCACTGTAGATTTCAATAGTTGATGTCCTGGAATCAGTCTAGGACAAGAAAAATAACATGTTATCAAAATCAGATGGTTGTGTTCTAGGAGTCTTAGTTGCCAAGCATGCTACATGGCTAAAATTCACATTGCTAATATCAAGGTTATGGAATGTAACAGTAGTAAATACCAAGCCTATTCCAAGCTAACTCAGACTCCTCTTACCATTTTGAATCCATGTATAATACCTACACTCATGTAACCATGAATTATTTCTTTTTGAAATGAAGTACCTCAAATACATGACTAAGACAGTGACTTGTACACAGAAGGCCCTTTCCAAATAATAAGTTCATTTTTGTTCCCCTATTTTTCAGATGTATAGTCTTCACAATATTTTAATGGAAGAACTGTGTTAAGCAAGATTTCGTTTTGGCATTGTATCTCTTTTATACAACAATTATCAAACTTGATTCTAAAATGATTATTCTTATTGTTTTTCTAGAATCGCACCAAACACTATTTGCTTGCTCTGAAAGACGTTAATATAAAGTACACTGTAAGATCATCTTTTACATTTCATGTTTTAATTTCTACTATAATATATGCATACAAAAATGCCTTCCAGAATACTTGTAAAAATTTATATCAAAGAGGATCCTCATATTCCCCAGGTATAAATGGTTTTGTGCAATAGATACGTTTCTATCTAATGAATGTTCCATATTTTTTCAGAACACGAGTCAGAAAAAAAAAACTATAGAAAGTATTTGATTCCCTTTTTAAAAACATGAAAGTTTTTATAAATCCCCTTATATCTTACTGCCTCCTAGAACCATTTAATTTCTTCACTTTCATATTTCTATTCAGATGAGTAATGAACTAAACAGAAATATCACCCTAAACCCTCCTTTTGAAAATATATTTCTCACTTTGTTTAAAATCAATTGAATATAATTCTGCCTTCTGATAACAGTAATATTTTATTCCACTGTCAGAATTCTTTAAGGAACAATGGATTTTTATTTTACTGTCTGACACTTTTCCTCATTTTGTATGATGTTTCTTTAAAAAGAAGACACCTACTGTATTTGAATTTTTATAAATACACGAGTTCTTTTTCAGTGCTCACTTAACTTTTTCGCATTCTCCAACATCACTGAATATAAGATGCCTCTCCTGGTGTTAATCAGAAATTGAAGCGTATACAGAAAGGGTGAAGAACATTGCAAATGTAGCACAAAATACAAGGATTCAAATTATTTTTAGTGTCACATTAGTCTGCCTAAGTTCACCAATTCATGTCCAGAAGATATTTAGTAATTAATCTGAAACATCTGTGAACCAATGACATAAAATATACAATTTACCTATTTTTTTAAGATGAGAAAAAATAGAATAAGTCATCTGAGAACCCACTGATTCTAAGATACTCCTTTTAGCTAATAAAAACCGAATGATAACCAAGAATTTATTCTCATTAGCATTTACTTTCCTTATTTTGCCTATCTCATGAAGTTACTGTTCTGTGTTTAGGAAAAAATTTCTTAGCTAAATAAAATAAAATACCCGAATGAAAAAGTTATTAATTTTATCGACTTTCTCAGGATTACAAAATATCAAAAAAAGCAATAAAAGAGGAAGATATTTGGAAAACACTTCAATATTTTCCTTCATCTATGCCTTACTTACTGTATGTTCATGTCCTCATGTAAAATAAGTCTAGCTCTTAAAACATTTCCATGCTTTCAAAAACAGTTGAAACCAGAATTTGCTCTTCTAACTAACTTCACAAGCCAATCTATTAAAAATGATGCTCTGCAAAAGTAATTCACAAACCCCACCCTTTGTATAGATTTTTAAGTGAGTCACAAATTTAGCCCTGGGAAAAGTGCTATTAGGATATACAACACACATAAAGTGCTATTCATAAAGAATACTTTTCTGTTGAGAAATGTTTCCAAAAAACCGGATGATAGCAATGAGAATTAGAAAATGAGAGCACCCTTTTTAATAGTTAAATAAAAACAAAAACATACCATGATGAGATATTCGGCATCTGTTATGTTTGCCACCCATTTAAGATCCACCTTGGTCAGAAACCATGAGGCTCATGTAAACTGTAGAAATAACCACTGCCCTATAAACTCATTCAAAGCATAACAGAAACTCGCCACAAAGAGAGTAGGGTTCTATTTTACCGTTTGCGATAGCATAATTATGAACCTATTGTAACAAAAATGCACCCACAACTGAATTAGTATCTTACTTTCACTGTGTGATTAAGAGAGAAAAGTTAACGTTATTGTATAATTTAACTATGCAAATCCATGAGTGACCTCAATTCTTAAAAGCATTTCCTAAATTATGGTAAATTATTTTCATTGTTATTTTGAATCCTGATAGACTTCTCTAATATCTCTAAATTTGGTGAGAGGAAACCTATTCTGACTTTCACATTACTACTATTTAATTAAGCCTAAATAGGTTTTCAAAAGTTTTATTCACTGAAACTGATATGAAGACCTTCTTAAGAGTAACACAGATGAAATGATAAAATCAACATGCTGTATAACTTCCAGAGAAAAAATGTAGATAAATTCTATCACTTGACTTTATTAAAGAAATAAAAATACTTAAATCATTTACTTTAGTTATGAATTTCTAGATACATTTTAATTCATTTCTCCATGGAATACAGATAAAAAAGACTGTATAAACTCTTGTTTTCATAAATTTAATGGGTTTTAAATTATTGTATACAGATATCTTGGGTCTTAATATGTGCATAGTTTCCTTCAGGCCCATTAGAGAAAGCAATAATATTTCATTTTCAAAAAGTCATTATCTCTTAAGAATGTCTCCTGAAGGGTTCTTAATACCTTGCATGAATATGCAGATACTCACATGGATATCTAAAGTAGAGATCTCATATATATTTCATTCTCTGGCTTGAAGGTGAGAGTGAGTAGCATGACTTCATTTTCCTAATCCCATTCTTGCTACATTGTGTTAATACAGATTTATGAACCAGAATAATGGTGAGTTCCTAATCTGGAAATGACACTCTCTTTTCATTGTGGGGGTTTGGAGGAATGGTGGGTAGGGGGGATATGTTTATGCTATTTGATTATCTTGGGTAGACACAGATTTTTCCAAGTGAAGCTGGAACTCTCAATACCATTAAGTATTAAGACCTGTTTATCAGATTCCAAGAGGCTTTACTGTGATGTATCTAGCCATGACTGTTTTGATCCTCATGCACACAATTGTACTGAGGACAGTGCCATGACCCTTTATTTTGGAGTTTTTCCAGTATATTCTCTAGCAAGAAGTGTCATACTGCCATCTACAGACAACACTGTCCCTATTATAATCATCATTCCTCACCCAATTTTCCTCCAATCAGGAGTCATTTTGTTCTGATTTTCTACCAAACTTAAAATGAATCCATATATCTATTCAGATACTTCTGCAGAACATTTTGATCCCATGTTGAGTCAGTAGATTCTGTAAAGTCCTAGTTCAACTGAAAATAATTAAAAATTATTAAAAATTATTAAAATTAGAAAGGTTACTTAGAAACTTGGATTACCTACCAGTCTGGTGTGTACAGACACAGGGGTCTTGAAAGTTGTCACTGGATAGCTGCACTCAGAAACGCTGTAGGGATCAGAACTGCTGGAGGAACACTTGGAGATGGAATCACAGCCCACGAAGGTGTTATCAAGAGGCAGTTCCTGGATGATGTGGTGCTTTGAATTCAGGGGAGTTTCCGGCTGGATCTGGAAGGCAGGCTGTGGAGAGGCAGATTTGTAGTGCCGGGCCAAATCAGGACTTTCAGGCTTGAAAGTAGTAGGTGTAGTGCCCCAGTTGTACTTGCCCACGGTTTGCTCTTCCAGTTCAATGGGAAGGTCTAGTGTGATGCTGTTTCCATCATTGTCAGCATCATCTGCCTTAGTTTCTTCAATAGTAACAAAGTTAAGCAGCAAGTTCTTAGGGGTATGCTTCTTCTTCTTCTTCTTTTTCTTCATCATTATCATCTGCCTGTTTTCTGGGTTTGGAGTAACCCATTCGGAATTCTGCTTGTTTTTCTGAGCAGCCTTAAGGTGTGGTGATTGGCGGCATCTTACTACAGCAGTGATGAAAATAACAAGGATGACAGTTATGGTGCCTGCAACAATGGCAACCACGATCTTGACATAGTCACTGGATGGTGAGGATGTATCAGCTGTCTCAATACTTTGGGTCACTGGTGTTTCAATGTTTTTTCGCACCAATTCATAAATCAGTGTAGCATTGGTCACTGACTCATTCACAAATAGATTAACATTTACAACATTGAAGAGAGAATCAGGTTGTCCTAAGTCCTTGACTTTGACTACCAGTTTGTGTAAACCAAGGTCTGCAAGGACACAATTCTCCTTCAGTGTAATGTTGCCTGTTGTTTGGTCAATCATAAACAGACCTTTTGTGTTTCCTCCTACAATGCTGTAATGAAGCTCTGCATTCATGCCAGTGTCATTGTCAACAGCAACTACCGTGAAGACCACTGTGCCTGGATTAGTGGATGGCAGAACCAATTCAAAGGAGTAGTTCGAAGAAGGGACAACAAAAACTGGTTTGTTGTCATTGACATCAACCACATTTATGGTGACTTTGGCAGTTGAAGAACGTGATACCCTACCACCATCCTCAGCCTTTACATAGAAAGTATAAGATTCTTGTTTTTCTCTATCAAAGGAAATATTCGGTCGGATGACACCAGTCTGTGGATCAATGGTGAAGTCATCACTTGCGTCTAAAATGGAGAGAGTGACTGCAGAATTTTCTCCATAATCAGGATCAGTTACAGTGATTAGTCCTACTGTGCCATGTCTTGGAAGGTTTTCTGGGACATAGAAGTTGTACTCATTGTGAGTGAAAATTGGACTGTTGTCATTCTGATCAAGAACAGTCACTAAGACTGTGGCATTGGTTATTAAAGGTGGCATCCCGTTATCTTTTGCCAGAACTGTGAATGAATATTTTTCCTGTTTTTCTCTATCCAGTTTCTTCGCTGCAGTCAGAATGCCTGTACGACGATCCAGGTTGAATTCAGATGGAGCATCAATGCCAAGCAGGTAGTTTATCTCAGCATTATGCCCTGTGTCTGCATCCGTTGCACTTATTTTTGTCAACTGGGTGCCAGGAGAGTTATTCTCAGGAACAGAAAGACTTATGAAAAGCTGAGTGAAAACTGGAGCATTGTCATTTTCATCTTTTACTTTGATGAGGAGCATGGATGATTGATTCAAAGGAGGTTTGCCAGCATCTGCAGCCAGTAATTTAATAGCATATTCTCTTGTGGACTCGTAGTCAAGATATGCAGCAGTCTCTAGGAGGAACTGATTACTGAATACTGGCCTCAACCTGAAAGGGACTTCATGATCTGTAAAGCACGTCACCCTACCATTAAGGTCAGCATCCTTATCTGTCACAGTTATGAGCGCAATTTTTGTGTTGAGTGGAGAATTTTCTGAAAGAACCACGGTGCCATTGATTGGATTGATGATATATCTTATGTCAATTGATGGGACATTATCATTGACATCTGTAACATTTACTAGTACCATTGATCTTGCTGGTATCAATCCACCATCACTTGCCAAAACCAGTAACCTGTGGTTTGGTGATTCCTCCCTATCCAGTGGTTCTTTGATTGTGATAAGTCCACTGGTGGAGTTGAGGTGAAATAGCCTCTTGGCCATGTTGGAGACTAGATTGCTGAAATAGAAGTGAATCCTGGCATTTTCACCTATGTCGGCATCTGTGGCATGAAGTTGTGTCACTGAAGTACCTACAGGAGCATTTTCTGGTATACTGACTTCAATCTCATTCTCCTTGAAGACTGGGCGGTTATCGTTTGTATCAGCAACACTGACTTGCAAAATGGCAGTACTGGATCTTTGAGGAAAGCCACCATCTTCAACCTTTACTTTCATTACATATGTATCTTTCTCTTCCCTATCTAACTCCTTTTGAACTATCAATTGTGGCATCTTCTCTCCTTCTGGTGTTTCAATAACATCAAGCCCAAAAATACTTTGACCCTGGAAAACATAGAAGGAAACATTTTAGCTTATGTTATTATTTAATGAGACCAGTTTTCAATTCCTTGAAGTCATATGACATAGGCTCAACTCAGAAATAAGTGCCAGAGACTTGAATTCTAAGTCCCAACTTCGTCAGTAACTAATATTGTCACCACAAACAAGATGCTTAACATCTCTACACATTTGTGAAATTAGAGTTGTGCTAGAAGATGTTCTAAGCGCTTTTCAGGTTGTAGCACTTTGTGGTGATAAATGTAACATTTATGTGAACTATTAAAGATTTCAAAAGGAAGAAGTATGTAGAATTTTAAAAAGAATTATCACTAAGTTTCACATGGTGAATGAACTTATAAGTGAATTAAAAATGGTTACTCCAAATGAATTAAAATATCTTACTGTAGATTTCAGTTGTCTAGGACACCTTTTCACCACCAGAAGTAACAATCAATTATAAAATCTTTATCCAAGACAAAAGTGCATATATCACATCTAATAAATACAACTAATAACTTTGGCAGAGGGAGAAAATATGCAAACTCTGATAAGAATAAAACCTTGTGTAAAATACACAGACTTTCTTTTTTTCGCCTATAGAAACAGGTGTTAAAAATGAAATTTCTGGGAATTCCCTGGTGGTCCAGTGGTTAGGACTCGGTGATTTCACTGCCAGAGCCCAGGTTCAATCCCTGGTCGGAGAACTAAGATCCTGCAAGCCATGAGGCCTGGCCAAAAAAGAAAGACATTTTCTTGGAGATTAACAGAACAATGTTATTTAACTTCTAATTTTTTTTTTAATGAGCACGCACAATGGACTGAAACTAACATGCCAAAATGTCAAATTGGAAAATATAGCTATAGGAACAGTACCTATATTTTCTTTATGCCTATAAAGTCAGATTATGGGAATGTTTAAAATCAGTTTCCTCTGGTTCTGGCTTCCCTCAAAACCCTCAAGGAAGTGGTTCAATTAATATAAAACTGTAAAATTCTTAAAGTGCTTGGGCTCTCTTAAGTGCTATTGTTTATCAGCACACAGAGGATCTCATACTCTTGTATAAGTCTTTAAACAGTCAAATAATTTTGATAAAGTCCAATTTATCAATAGGAAATTAAAAAAATTAAAGTCCCTTCTCTGAACTACAATAAGATAAGCCCTACACAGACAAACAGTGATCTTGATAGCTGATTGAGGAGTAGCATTCACTGGCTCTCAGGTGCAGTTCTAGCCAGTGTTACCTGTAGCACTTTGACAGAAATGAATAAGATAGAAGGTACTGGAGGCTGTGAAGATCAGAAGATCTTAAGATTCCTAGTACACAGGTGATTTATGAACCCTTACGTACACACGTACATGCGTGCACACACACACACACACATAACCACACACTACAATTTTAATTCTTCAATATATTTTTTAACATAAAAGTTGCTGACATGTGCTGAAGATCAGTTATTGAGATACCATCTATGTGAACAGGAGAGCATCTGAGGGTTTTTTCTCATTGTTCTGTCATACCAGTTTCTAAAATAAGATCCTAAATGTTAGAAACCAATGAAGGATATCAGGTTTTCAGGGACCACTAGAATATATGGTGAGATTATATGGTCATATTATCTTTTATAACTTATCAAAGTGTTATAATTGCTTACATAAAATCTAGTACAGTACTTAAGTACAACTACATTTTTCCTCATGAATTGCTTGAAGATATTTCTGCATTTTTTGGATTTTTTGTGTGTGTTTAGATGCACTTACTCTTTTATTCAAATCCAGACCATAATATATCTTGATGGAAGAATTAAATGTTTATTATGAAATTTAAGGTGGCATTTCAAAAATATTAATTAAAATCATCATTTTGCTTCAATGTAATTAAAAAAAAATTCCTACAAGGTAACCAATGTGTATTAATCTTAGTTTTAATTCATAAACTAAAATGAGCATTCTATTAATATTTTACTTATATAAACCAATAAACAATTTGCCTTTTCTTTGCCAAGGAAAATATTTTTCATGTAATACCTATCTACAAGTGTGAAAATTAACAAATCTATTTTAAGAAAAAAAAGAATTTTACAACAATAATATTAAATATACATACAGTATTTACTATTATAATTTGATTTAGGTAAACTTAGTGATTAATGATAATTTTACTTTTGTAATGATATTTCAAAAGGCCTTTAGGAAGGTTCAAATCTGGAATGTCTCACCTATGGGTAGAAAAAATAGCTTCTGAATTGAACTTCACAGAAATCCATGGCATTTAATACAATTTTGTTAATTCTTGGCATGCCAATATTCAGTGACTAATATGGTCACAGCATTTTTCTAGGCACTGGCGATATGGTGGTAAGTAAAAATATTTTGCTAATGTAATGGAAATTAAATTTTAGCTAAGATGAGGGAAAATCAATAGCAATCTAAGTATCTACTGATGTTGATACTAATAGATTTATGTTAATTGAAAATAATTACATTTTTAATAAGGGCTATAAAAGTAGATTATAAAGAATTATTAGAGGTTATATAAGGGGGAACTAGCATATATAATATAGCCTAAAAACAACAAGTGAATAACTTAAGGTCTTGAGTTTCAGACTCAATTATCTAATTTATGACTATAATACATCTGGGGAAAAGAATATGCTAGTTTTAATTTTTAATTTTATTCATTTATGTTTATGTATTTTGTGTTTGTATATTTAGAGCTTAGTCTTATGTGTTTGCCTGAATTTTGCATTGACCTTTGCTTTCCCAAGCAAATGAATGCAGGGTTATGACACTTGAAAAACCCAAGAACAGCATGTTTGCTGTCCTTAACTATTATATGTGATGTGACAGTAATGTTAAAAGATAGATTTTTCAAATTTTCAAGATGATAATGAGATATACATACAAGATAATGGACAATGTCCATACTGCTCTTCTGTCTTCTATGACTGCTCTGTCCAATATGACAGCGATTAGTCACAAGTATTTACATTTAAATTTTAATTAATTATAATTAGATAAAATAAAAAAATCAGTACCTTAGTCTCACTAACCACATTTCAGTTCTTACAGCTACATCTGAGTAGTGGCTATGGCATTGGACAGCACAGATATAGAACTTGTCCATTATTACACAAAGTTCTATTGCACGGGACTGTTCTCAGATGTTACATTTTTCTTTAATAAAAATCTATGTTCAGGTCAGGGGATTTTGTGCATACCACCCCCACTCAGATATTTAGAGCTCTACAAATGACTTCCTAGTTTACATATTTAAATTTCAGAGTGGGCATGAAGATGGCGGAAGAGTAAGACATGGAGATCACCTTCCTCCCCACAAATACATCAGAAATACATCTACATGTGGAACAACTCCTACAGAACACCTACTGAACTCTGGAAGAAGACCTCAGACCTCCCAAAAGGCAAGAAACTCCCCACATACCTGGGTAGGGCAAAAGAAAAAAGAAAAAAACTGAGACAAAAGAATAGGGATGGGACCTGCACCAGTGGGAGGGAGCTGTGAAGGAGGAAAGGTTTCCACACACTAGGAAGCCCCTTCACGGGTGGAGACTGTGGGTGGCAGATGGGGGAAGCTTCGGGGCCACAGAGGACAGTGCAGCAACAGGGGTGCAGAGGACAAAGCAGAGAGATTCCTGCACAGAGGATCAGTGCCAACCAACACTCACCAGCCCGAGAGGCTTGTCTGCTCACCCGCCGGGATGGGTGGGGGTTGGGAGCTGAGGCTCGGGCTTCGGTCGGATCCCAGGGAGAGGACTGGGGTTGGCGGCGTGAACACAGCCTGAAGGGGTTAGTGCACCACGGCTAGATGGGAGGTAGTCTGGCAAAAGGTCTGGAACTGCCGAAGAGGCAAGAGACTTTTCTTGCCTGTTTATTTCCTGGTGCACGAGGAGAGGGGATTAAGAGCGCTGCTTAAAGGAGCTCCAGGGACAAGCGTGAGCTGTGGCTATCAGCTCGGACCCCAGAGACGGGCATGAGACACTAAGACTGCTGCTGCAGCCACCAAGAAGCCTGTGTGCAACCACAGGTCACTATCCACACCTCCCCTCCAGGGAGCCTGTGCAGCCCGCCACTGCCACCGTCCCATGGTCCAGGGACAACTTCCTTGGGAGAACACCCGACATGCCTCAGGCTGGTGCAACATCATGCCAGCCTCTGCCACCGCAGGCTCACCCCGCACTCCATCCCCCTCCGTCCCCCTGGCCTGAGAGAGCCAGAGCCCCTGAAGCAGCTGCTCCTTTAACCCCGTCCTGTCTGAGTGAAGAACACATGCCCTCAGGCGACCTACACGGAGAGGCGGGGTCAAATCCAAAGCTGAACCACAGGAGCTGTGCGAACAAAGAAGAGAAAGGGAAATCTCTCCCAGCAGCCTCAGGAGCAGCGGAATAAATCTCCACAGTCAACTTGATGTACCCTGCATCTGTGGAATACCTGAATAGAGAACGAATCATCCCAAATTGAGGAGGTGGACTTTGGGAACAACAATACATATATATTTTTTTCCCCTTTTTCTCTTTTTGTGAGTGTGCATGCATATGCTTCTGTGTGATTTTGTCTGTATACCTTTGTTTTTACCAGTTGTCCTAGGGTTCTGCCTGTCTGTTTTTTTTTTTTTTTTTAGTATAGTTTTCAGTGCTTGTTATCATTGGTGGATTTGTTTTTTTTGCTTTGGTTTTGGTTTTTCTCTTCTTTCTTTCTTTTTTTTAATTACTTAAAATTGTTTTAATAATTATTTTTTGTTTTTTATTTTAAGAACCTTTTAATTTAATTTAATATTATTTTATCTTTTGCTTTCTTTCTTTCTTTTTTTTCTCCATTTATTTCTGAGCCGTGTGGATGACAGGCTCTTGGTGCTCCAGCCAGGCGTCAGGGCTGTGCCTCTGAGGTGGGAGAGCCAAGTTCAGGAAATTGGTCCACCAGAGGCCTCCCAGCTCCACATAATATCAAACGATGAAAATCTCCCAGAGATTTCCATCTCAATGCCAAGACACAGCTCCACTCAACGACCAGCAAGGTACAGTGCTGGACACCCTATATCAAACAATTAGCAAGACAGGAACACAATGCCACCCATTAGCAGAGAGGCTGCCTAAAATCATAATAAGGTCACAGACACCCCAAAACACACCACCAGACGTGGACCTGCCCACCAGAAAGAAAAGATGCAGCCTCCTCCACCAGAGCACAGGCACTAGTCCCCTCCACCAGGAAGCCTACAAAACCCACTGAACCAACCTTAGCCACTGGAGGCAGAAACCAAAAACAACGGGAACTACGAACATGCAGCCTGCCAAAAGGAGACACCAAACACAGTAAGTTCAGCAAAATGAGAAGACAAAGAAACACACAGCAGATGAAGGAGCAAGGTAAAAATCCACCAGACCTAACAAATGAAGAGGAAATAGGCAGTCTACCTGAAAAAGAATTCAGAATAATGATAGTAACAACCATCCAAAATCTTGGAAAGAGAATGGAGAAAATACAAGAAATGTTTGACAGGGACCTAGAAGAACTAAAGAGCAAACAATGATGAACAACACAATAAATGAAATTAAAAATTCTTTAGAAGGAATCAATAGCAGAATAACTGAGGCAGAAGAACGGATAAGTGACCTGGAAGATAAAAGAGTGGAAATAACCAGTGCAAAGCAGAATAAAGAAAAAAGAATGAAAAGAAATGAGGACAGTCTAAGAGACTCCTGGACAACATTAAACGCACCAACATTCGAATTATAGGGGTCCCAGAAGAAGAAGAGAAAAAGAAAGGGACTGAGAAAATATTTGAAGAGATTACAGTTGAAAATTTCCCTAATATGGGAAAGGAAATAGTTAATCGAGTCCAGGAAGCAAAGAGAGTCCCATACAGGATAAATCCAAGGAGAAACACACCAAGACACATATTAATCAAACTACCAAAAATTAAATACAAAGAAAAAATATTAAAAGCAGCAAGGGAAAAACAACAAATAACATGCAAGGGAATCCCCATAACGTTAACAGCTGATCTTCAGGAGAAACCCTGCAAGTCGGAAGGGAGTGGCAGGACATACTTAAAGTGATGAAAGGGAAAAAAAACTACAACCAAGATTACTCTATCCAGCAAGGATCTCATTCAGATTTGATGGAGAAATTAAAAACTTTACAGACAAGCAAAAGCTAAGAGAAATCAGCACAACCAAACCAGCTTTAGAGCAAATGCTAAAGGAACTTCTGTAGGCAGGAAACATGAGAGAAGGAAAAGACCTACAATAACAAACCCAAAACAATTAAGAAAATGGTAATAGGAATATACATATCGATAATTACCTTAAATGTGAATGGATTAAATGCTCCCACCAAAAGACACAGACTGGCTGAATGGATACAAAAACAAGACCCATATATATGCTGTCTACAAGAGACCCACTTCAGACCTAGGGACACATACAGACTGAAAATGAGGGGATGAAAAAGATATTCCATGCAATTGGAAATCAAATAAAGCTGGAGAAGCAGTTCTCGTATCATACAAAATAGACTTTAAAACAAGCTCTATTACAAGAGACAAAGAAGGACACTACATAATGATCAAGGGATCAATCCAAGAAGAAGATGTAACAATTGTAAATATTTGTGGACCCAACATAGGAGCACCACAATACAAAAGGCAAATACTAACAGCCATAAAACGGAAAATCAACAGTAACACAATCATAGTAGGGGACTTTAACACATCACTTTCACGAATGGACAGACCATCCAAAAGGAAAATAAATAAGGAAACAAATTTTAAATGATACATTAAACAAGATGGACTTAATTGATATTTATAGGACATTCCATCCAAAAACAACAGAATACACATTTTTCTCAAGTGCTCATGGAACATTCTCCAGGATAGATCATATCTTGGGTCACAAATCAAGCCTTGGTAAATTTAAGAAAATTGAAATTGTATCAAGTATCTCTTCTGACAACAACCCTATGAGACTAGATATCAATTACAGGAAAAGTCTGTAAAAATTACAAACACATGGATGCTAAACATTACACTACTTAATAACCAAGAGATCACTGAAGAAATCAAAGAGGAAATCAAAAAATACTTAGAAAAAAATGACAATGAAAACGCGATGACCCAAAACCAATGGGATTCAGCAAAAGCAATTCTAAGAGGGAAGCCTATAGCAATACAAACTTGCCTTAAGAAACAAGAAACATCTTGAATAAATAACCTAACCTTACACCTAAAGCAATTAGACAAAGAAGAACCAAAAAAACCCCAAAGTTAGCAGAAGGAAAGAAATCATAAAGATCAGATCAGAAATGAAGGAAACGATAGCAAAGATCAATAAAACTGAAAGCTGGTTCTCTGAGAAGATGAACAAAATTGACAAACCATTAGCAAAACTCATCAAGAAAAAAAGGGAGAAGACTCAAATCAATAGAATTAGAAATGAAAATGGGGAAGTAACAACTGACACTGCAGACATACAAAGGATTCATGAGCGATTACTACAAGCAACTATATGCCAATAAAATGTACAACCTGGAAGAAATGGGCAAATTCTTAGAAATGCACATCCTGCCGAGACTGAACCAGGAATAAATAGAAAATATGAACAGACCAATCAGAAGCACTGAAATTGAAACTGTGATTAAAAATCTTCCAACAAACGAAAGTCCAGGACAAGATGGCTTCACAGGCGATTTCTAGCAAACATTTAGAGAACAGCTAATACCTATCCTTCTCAAAGTCTTCCAAAATATAGCAGAGGGAGGAACACTCCCATACTCATTCTACGAGGCCACCATCACCCTGATACCAAAACCAGACAAGGATGTCACAAAGAAAGAAAACTACAGGCCAATATCACTGATGAACATAGATGCAAAAATCCTCAACAAAATACTGGCAAACAGAAACCAAGAGCACATTAAAAGGATCATACACCATGATCAAGTGGGGTTTATGCCAGGAATGCAAGTATACTTCAATATACGCAAATCAATCAGTGTGATACACCATATTAACAAATTGAAGGAGAAAAACAATATGATCATCTCAATGGATGCAGAGAAAGCTTTCAACAAAATTCAACACCCATTTATGATAACAACCCTCCAGCAAGTAGGCATAGAGGGAACATACCTAAAATAATAAAGGCCGTATATGACAACCCCACAGCCAACATTGTCCTCAATGGTGAAAAACTGAAACCATTTCCACTAAGATGAGGAACAAGGCAAGGTTGCCCACTCTCACCACTATTATTCAACAAAGTTTTGGAAGTTTTAGCCACAGCAATCAGAGGAGAAAAAGAAATAAAAGGAATCCAAATCGGAAAAGAAGTAGATCTGTCACTGTGTGCAGATGACATGATACTTTACATAGAGAATTCTAAAGAAGCTACCAGAAAACTACTAGAGCTAATTAATGAATTTGGTAAAGTAGCAGGATATAAAATTAATGCACAGAAATCCCTGGCACTCCTATACACTAATGATGAAAAATCTGGAAGTGAAATTAAGTAAACACTCCCATTTACCATTGCAACAAAAAGAATAAAATACCTAGGAAAAAACATACCTAAGGAGACAAAAGACCTGTATGCAGAAAATTATAAGACACTGATGAAAGAAATTAAAGATGATACAAATAGATGGAGAGATATACCATGTTCTTGGATTGGAAAAATCAACATTGTGAAAATGTCTCTACTACCCAAAGCAATCTACAGATTCAATTCAATCCCTATCAAACTACCAGTGGCATTTTTCACAGAACTATAACAAAAACTTACACAATTTGTATGGAAACACAAAAGACCCCGATTAGTGAAAGTAATTTTGAGAAAGAAAAATGGAGCTGGAGGAATCGGGTACCTGGACTTCAGAGTATACTACAAAGCTCCAGTAATCAAGACAGTATGGTACTGGCACAAAAACAGAAATATAGATCAATGGAACAGGATAGAAAGCCCAGAGATAAACCCATGCACATATGGTCACCTTATCTTTGATGAAGGAAGCAAGAATATACAATGGAGAAAAGACAGCCTCTTCAATTAGTGGTGCTGGGAAAACTGGACAGCTACATGTAAAAGAATGAAGTTAGAACACTCCCTAACACCATACACAAAAAGAAACTCAAAATGGATTAAAGACCTAAATGTAAGTCCAGACGCTATCAAACTCTTAGAGGAAAACAGGCAGGACACTCTATGACATAAATCACAGCAAGAGCCTTTTGACCCACCTCCTAGAGAAATGGAAATAAAAACAAAAATAAATAAATGTGACCTAATGAAACTTAAAAGCTTTTGCACAGCAAAGGAAACCATAAACAAGATGAAAAGAGAACCCTCAGAAAGGGAGAAAATATTTTCAAATGAAACAACTGGCAAAGGATTAATATCCAAAATTTATATTCAGCTCATGCAGTTCAATATCAAAAAAAAACAAACAACGCAATCCAAAAATGGGCAGAAGACCTACACACACATTTCTCCAAAGCAGATATACAGATTACCAACAAACACATGAAAGAATGCTCAACATCATTAATCATTAGAGAAATGCAAATCAAAAGTATAATGCGATATCATCTCACACTGGTCAGAATGGCCATCATCAAAACATCTACAAACAATAAATGCTGGAGAGGGTGTGGAGAAAAGGGAACCCTCTTGCACTGTCTGTGGGAATGTAAATTGATACAGCCACTATGGAGAACAATATGGAGGTTCCTGAAAAAACTAATAATAGAACTACCATACGACGCAGCAATCTCACTACTGGGCATTTACCCTGAGAAAACCATAATTCAAAAAGAGTCATGTACCACAATGTTCATTGCAGCTCTATTTACAATAGCCAGGACATGGAAGCAACCAAAGTGTCCATCAACATATGAATGGATAAGGAAGATGCGGCACATATATACAATGGAATATTACTCAGCCATATAAAGAAGCAAAATTGAGTTATTTGTAGTGAGCTGGATGGACCTAGAGTCTGTCATACAGAGTGAAGTAAGTCAGAATAGAAAAACAAATACCGTATGCTAACGCATATATACGGAATCTAAAAGAAAAAAAAAAAAGGTCATGGAAAACCTGTGGGCAAGACGGGAATAAGGATGCAGACATTCTAGAGAATGGACTTGAGGGCACAGGGATGGGGAAGGGTAAGCTGGGACAAAGTGAGAGAGTGGTAGTGTATATATGGACATATATACACTACCAAATATAAAATAGATAGCTAGTGGGAATCAGTTGCATAGTACAGGGAGATAAGTTTGGTGCTTTGTGAGCAGTTAGAAGGGTGGGTTAGGGATGGTGGGAGGGAGGGAGACACAAGAGGGAAGTGATATGGGGATATATGTATATGTATAACTGATTCACTTTGTTCTAAGGCAGAAATTAACACATCATTTTAAAGCAATTATACTCCAATAAAATATTTTTTAATAAATTAATAAATAAATACATTTCATATTATCCCAGTAATTTGAAAAGGAGTTGCCTACATATAAGACATAAATACTTTTAAACAAAGTTTTGGACAGATACCTAAGTCTGATGCTAAAGTGTGGTACTAACATGAGCTTACTATCTTTAATGAATGACTATTCCAAGGCTGTTCCTCTGTCTTGTCTCCTTCAGGAATAAAGAATGACTAACACATGGATCCAACATTAGTTCTACCCCATGTCAGTTAGCTCAACTGACATTCAAATCCATATGAACCATGAAAAAACCTGAAGCTCTTTGCCATATGTTAGACCATGACATGAAAACAATGGGATAGATGAAAAGAGGAAATAAAGATATATGGTATCTTAATTTATCACCTTGCTACCTTTACTGTAGATATGTCCTATATACAAAAAAAAAAAATAGTTAAAGCTTTGGGATAATTGTAGTATCCTGAATTCCAAACTTACTCAGAATTATTTCCCCCTTGTTTATAGGGAAAAAATCTTGAGAAAATCCTTTGCTATCTCTCCCAAATGGTCATCCTTTGGTGAGAGAACTATCACTCATCTGTGTCTCTCTCTCGGTAATTTACTTAAGCCTCTATTACATGAATTAATGTGAGTGTAGGATAAAATGGCCTCAAGCTTCATTTATATGTATGATCTCTAAGGACATAGCACCCAGCATATACAAACACATTAAATAAGCGTTTGTTAGATGAATAAATGCACAAATTAAAAAGAGAATTCCTATTTTAAAAGAAAAAAAAAAAGAGAAAGAGCAAAGTTTGGTTGTTCTTGTTTTTAATTTTCAGTCTGTGCTTGAATAGGAATATACTGTAATTGTTGACTCAGGTTGCTTTTTTTCTTTTGCTTTAATTAAATTGTCCAAAAAACAATTTCAGAATTATTTTATAAAACAACTATTTTTTTCTGTTAGGGATATGATAAGCTACAGTGTCAATCTCTGGTAAAAATTTATAGCCTAGTTGTAAACCTTTATTTTTGGAAGAAATAATGACAAGTACTTAGTTTGGTAAGTGGCCTGTGTACTGACAAAATACAAAACCCTACATCTGTCAAACACCCATATGTACAAACAAAAAAAAGAGACAACAAAAACTCAGAGAAGAAAACAACATACTATATGAATTGAATGCAACACATTATATGTTGATTTTGGATCCTGGTGTCTTAAACTAGTTTGATCTCATGTACACAAAATTGCCAATTCCAGTTCAGGTTAAGAAAAAATTTGGGACTTTCTAATAACCTCATGTAATTCAAAAGACTTAATTTCATTTGTGAGTGGCATTTCTTCCTAAATTCAAAAATAAGATGAGTTTGCAAATCTAGGACAAAAACCGCTGAAATAAGCAAGATGTTATTAAGCTCATACGAGACTTTAATTCTTTGTAGGGATTTGTAAAATTAAGGAAAAGAAAGTTGGTGCTGGATACGAAATTCCCAAGAGAAGTATTTTTGCTTTTGAAAAAAATGAATAAGGAATATTCCTTGCCGAATTAAAAGCTATTTTTTTGCCTATCCTTCTGTGAAAGAATTAGCTGAAACATTGTACTAAACTTTAGCATTTTTGACATATGCATGTGCAAGACACCACTTTATTGCCTATTGGAAGGTAATAAATAACACAGCAGTTCCAGAACTATAAATCTAGTACAGTTGCCCAGAAAATGCATACAGTGCCAGTAAGTACTAAAAATAGTTCCAAAGAGATTGGATTCTAAAACTGCTTACATAAAAGCTGTTTATTCTGTAGATTGAGGAATGCTGGGGGAAAGACTAAAAATTTATTTCTGAGCTTTACCACTGCTTGATTTATCAAGAACTAACCTGACTTTTAAAAAAAAAATTCTTTTTTTTTTACTGTTACTGATACATCTTTGGGCCAGAGAAATGCCAGTGTTTATCCATTTGCATAGTTTCAAATGGATAAAACCACAGAGATATGGCTATTTTGGAAAACAATAGGGAAATAAATTTAATATTCTTAATACAAATATAATTGGTACTATAATAAATTTACTTTAATTCCATTAAAAGTTCATTGGTTTGCTATAGGCTGCCTAGAACTACAGAAGAGGATAGCAACTCTTTCTGAAATATTCAACATTGTGATGTCATTTAGATTCTATGCACTATTTCAAGAACATTTCTTTCAGCATTCATTTGTAGCACTGTCAAGGGAAATACAATAAAAAATGGATTACATGTAAAATGACCTGAGCCGTTAGTCACATATTTGACAATAACCTTGAAGTCACCAAGTCCCTACCTACTTTAAAGTTATATTACAGAAAGGAAAGTCATGTATTTAAGAAAGTATCAACTCTCTTCGGAAGAAAAGAATTTACATTAAAATATTAACAGCACTGGTGTTAATCTTGGCAAAGCCATGCACAAGGTTTAAGATATCATACGTTTATTTTATCTATTTGATATTTAGCAAAGACTATTTAATAGAACAATGATATTGTAGCATATGGTTCTTTTTTTAAATGTTAGTCCCAAGAAAAGTAATTCTTTCCATTGACTTTTTTTTCTTTGTTTCATCAGATTTCAACATTAGGAACAGCTTGTTTGTTTTTCCTCTTTGACAAAAGAGTACGTACTCGGGAAGGTCACTGAAAATGGTAGTGTCTTGATACTAACTTCTGTCTTAAAGGATTTTTTGTGGTGATGTATGATAAATCTATCTATTTCCTTTTTTATGGACGTGTGTCATTGTCACTATTCTGTGTCCTCCAACTAGGAGAATAATCAAACTACTTGATTATATTATTTGGAATAAGCATTCAGATTGAAATGTTTAAAAGTGTTAACTTAGGGGCTTCCCTGGTGGTGCAGTAGTTAAGAGTCTGCCTGCTAATGCAGGGGACACGGGTTCGAGCCCGGTCTGGGAAGATCCCACATGCCACGGAGCAACTGGGCCCGTGAGCCACAACTACTGAGCCTGGGCGTCTGGAGCCTGTGCTCTGCAACAAGAGAGGCCACGATAGTGAGAGGCCCGCGCACCGCAATGAAGAGTGGCCCCCGCTTGCCACAACTAGAGAAAGCCCTCGCACAGAAACAAAGACTCAACACAGCAAAAATAAATAAATTAATTAAAAAAAATTAAAGTGTTAACTTAAATTCATAATGTTATGGGCTGGAACAAAGGAGATTTTTTTTTCACGTTTAAAATAAATATATTTTATTCCTTGCCAGGAGACTCCATGGAAAAAATAAACAGTATATGAACATAGAAAGCATTGTTAAACAATTTCAATGTACAAACAGAGCCAGAGAAAGTACATCACAGGCTTGATAATATTAAAAAAAAAAATTTCCACTAGTGCTTAAATGAGAACTAAGAAACTGACACTTGTATCTGTTAACCACTCCACCCCAGCCTCCACTCTGCTTCACAGTGATTGAATCAGGCCAGAGGACGCAGATTCTCTACCTGTGACTTTGGGAGGCAATGGAAACCCCCCCAGTATCAAGCAGGAATCAGGAAGGATACAGAGTTACATGGTGAAGGTGGTAGACTAGCCCGTCATTATCCCATGAAACCTCCCAAATGGCTTGTGAATAGGTAAACAAAAACTTTTATTAACACGGAAAAGTGTTTCTGCCTTGGAGGCTATCATTACTGTAAAAATGTACCTCTAAAAAAATTGTGTAGTTATGTAATTAAACAAGTAATAAACCACTTTTAATTTAAAGTGACATCAACAATTGAACAAATGACATTTGATACTTGAACTGGCAGTTACACTATAACGGAATTATCTTCTGCTAGTACAGTGAATTTGTTGTATACCTCACTGGGCAACATGAAATAAAAGATGCGGTCTGAGAGCATCCAGAGAGCAAGCACAAGCTTCTATACTTACTAAAGTAGAACATCTTTAGCCTTATCTTGCCACACTGTACAACAGTCCCATTTCCTTACCTTGATGTCTTGGTCTGTGAAAGCAAGACAGTTATCTTTTTGACCCTTTCTTAACTGGATATGTAAGTAATCTGTTCCATAACCTTGGTGTCTTGGTTATTTGGGGTATGCAAGACAAAAGGAAAGCACCAAACGTACGGGGAAGAACAGAGCTATACTTCTGTATGTGCAGAGTCTTCAGAAGCTTAACCAGGGGGAAATAATTTTGACTGGGTCTTTGCCATGCAATCTTGAGTGTTCAAAGAGGAGAATAGAAGCTTTTAACTGGTTTTGGGTTGCACGAAATAGCTGATTTTTAGAATTAAAATGTTTGTACTTCTAGGTAAGTTAGACAGTGAGGGGCATATATTGATACATATGAAAACTTCTTGAGTTTGAATATATTTTCAGTCCAAAAACTAAGCAGCAGTAAAAATGTATTTTCCTTGCATTTTAAATCCCAGGAGTGAAGGTACTGGGGAATGTCTGAAGTAGCTAGAAAGTGTCTTATGGCAGCAGTGGTGACTGACCGACACCACTGTTCTCCACGGAGCTGGGCGAGGTGCTCGGACTGTGCAATGCTGTGTTCCCACTTGAGCTTGGGGTCAAGGGTTCATGTCCTTCAGAATTCTCCAGCATTTCCTGAATGAGAGGGGGCATCGAGCCAGGAATTTCCATTTTCAAGGTAATTACACTTTCTGCACCTTTAGCACTGATGCTGTGATCTGTGATTTTCATGAGGATCTTTGGAAACATGTGAGGCTTGCTGGATCGTCTCTTTCTGATATAAATTTTTAGTGCTTCCAGCAATGGTTCTTGTAGCTTATCTAATTTTGTTGCTTCCTCAAGGTCCTGGCGGTCTCCACAGATCAAGCAGATGGCGCTGAGAAGGCCTGTCTCCGTGTCGTCCATCTCCAGATGTAGGAGCTGGCTGGCGAAGGTGAATACGAGGTCGGTCAGGAGTCTGATCCTGGCGTTGTGCATCTGGGTTCGATTCAGGGTCAGGCCGTCTGAAAATGGCATGGTGTCTTGCTCTGGGGTATACCTGGTACAAATTCTCAGAATCAGGATGTCCAAACAGGCTGCCTTCAGCAGGGTGATTTGGTTTGCGATGGTCAAGCCGGTGAAGCCTGGTAGATGTTTAGCAAACTCCACGATCTCAATAATGCACTTGGTGGCCAGTTCACTGAATTTGTCCCAGAGGCCCAGGTCCAGTCGGACTCAATGGTCAGCACTGGAATTCCTGTTCCTGAGCCTCGCACGTGCCCAACCTGTGCGTCATGAGCGAGTGGGAGGAAACGCCCACCCTACTCAGCGGCTGCTAAAACCCCCGCCCGGGGTGCCTCCTCCAAAGGAGATTTAATTGAAGATATCAGGGTGGTTATATCCATGAGAACAGATGGATATTGAAACAAATCCATTCATCAGTTTCCAATTTTTTTTCAGTCTATTCTTCACTTAGTTTTGAAAAGCCAGGTTTTGACTTTCAGAAAAAAAGGGAAAATCTTAAACAAATGACTAAATATGAGACATATATAAATGAAACAGAAAACAAAATCTGATTCATTCTACTAATGTCCTACTTAATCCTCAAAGCCCAGAAATCTCCTTTACTCCAAAAAAGGATTTCAGTTTCTATATCATATGGGGAGGCCATTTCTTCTCTGTGTCAGGGTGTCTGAATACTGATTAACTAGATGTCATGATAAAGATGGTGGCAAATTTTCTTGAGAGAAGTCAATGACAAAGTTGTCCAAAGATTACATTCCTTGGAAATGGGTAATCATTGCAAGAATAGCTCAAATCCTTTGCTCTGTGGGGAATGGAGTTTCAAATGGGCAGTGACTAATAAGAGATGGTTCATTCTAATCGAGGCTTTGCTGAATAATTGGAAGTCATTAATGCTAATGCTATCAATGGATGAACAGACAAATCTTGTGGATGATATATATATTTTTTGTTTGTTTGTATTGTTAGTCACTAAAACATTGTTCACATTTGTTAACGAAAGTACCAGATTTTTCAGTAATCTGGTTTTTGAGAGGTAGGTTGTAGCCCAACAGTTGAAGCAGATCATCATGGAGGTGGGGGCAGGGTTTGTTGGAGGATGGCCTGAGAAGGGCAGCAAACCTGGGTCTTTTTTTCCCGTGCACATTTCAGACAGACCAAAGAGTATATTTTTTTTCCCTAATGGAAGCGAAGGATTGGCAACATTAGACATGGCTTTCTGCAGTTCAGACTTTAACTCAAATGCACATTCTTCTTTGTGGGTTAAGACTGGGCAAGGAATGGAGGCCATGGGATAGTTTTGACATGCCTCTGGATTAAGAGATAATTAAAGAGAGAAAAAAATCAGGGCAGACAATATTAGATAATGCCCAGACAAAAGTATCTTGTCCACTGAATCAGAGAAAGCTCCAGGTGAGGCCATTTATAGTCAAAGTTCTTTTCATAATCCAAGGCTTAGCCAGTTGGTACTGACCGTATGGGATATATCTTGAGACATTAAGAGGGCCTTACCTCTTACCTATCCTTTCCTGTTTTAATTTAAGGGGAGGAAGAACTCATCCCCATTTGCTTAAATGTTTTTCTGATTCTATTTTAGAAGGAAGTACCATGTCCTCTGAGATCATTTCTGATTCTTCATTATTGACCATGTTTTTAGCAAGATGGAAACATGAAGCTCAAATTTCGCTGATGTTAAACAATTCATGAGTAGCATTTTTAATATCATCAAATAAGTGATTATCATTAGAAAATTCATGATTTTCATCATCAACAGTATCATCATCATTGCCATTATCCTCATCATATTCATTACCATGATTGTTGTAGTAATTTTCCTCCTCTTACGGTACTACCTCTTCTGTACAACTGGCACTACCAGTTCCACAGGCCAAGACAGGTATCTTTTACAGAAACACAAGGAACCAACAAAGTCAAAATAAATTTTAATATCTATTAAATACATAAGCTATTGCTATCTAAATGAATTATCAGCATAGTAGATGACAAAAATATTTTTGTCACTACTTTCCAATAAAAAAATCATGTCTTCTTCTTAAAGTAGCCCCTCCATAGGAAAAAAAAACATCAGTGTTCTATAAGTATAGCTATATTTATATATTTAAGGAGTCTTAGCCTACTCAAATTTACTAGACATATTTAATATCAGCAAATACTACGCCCCATGACACTGATTCCAGGAGTGATTTAAATTATGTCTGGGATCATTTTGAATCAGGAGAAACAATGATATTTTCAAACTACTAGTAATTTTTTTCCCCCTCAGGTGCACTGAATCACACTTTTTAATCAGGGTATCAATATACTATAATATCTAAACTCTATCCAGAGAATAGTAATGTTTATAAAAGTTCTCCAAAATTAATTAGGGTCATGCCTTGAAAGGCAGAACCAGTATTTTTATGCCATGACATCTAGCAACTATGTCAATCAATGAAACAACTGAAACTTCCAGTCTTATTAAGTTAATCAGTTCTTTACAGACACAGCCAATGACAAACTTAACTAAATTGGTCCCAGTTTCACACATTAAAGCGTAGACATTTTCAGTGACGAATATAGCAGTTTAGATAAGATTATTGTAGGCATACGGTCAAAATATATTTTCATGCCTCACAATACTAAAAGAAAAAATTATAAAATTTAAGAGCTAAAAACAATTGATCATAAATAAACCCATTAGTAAAGACATTGGCTTAATAAATGCTTCTTTTAACAAGATAGCCATACTAGTGCTATCATACAAGGCAAACTGTGTTACATTCATATACTGTATCTTCAAACAGTTCTTAATTTGTCTACTGCTAGATGTTAATTTTTATAATTTCTTATCCTTAACAGTAGCAAATAGTTTTTTTTCAAAGTTTACTATTTTAACATTAGCATTTAACTATTTTAACTAATAATTTTTACACAACCATGAAATCAAATTAAAAAAATAATGATTTTACTACTGAAAAGAATAAACCTTTCTTTACTAGCTGAGTTCCCACAATTTATAACATTTTACAAACAAAAGTACTCATACATATTAATTTTATCCTTCTAATTTTTATTCTAAGATTGGAAATTAATTTGGGCAAAGGACACAATTGTTTCATATAAATATTCAATTTATAAAGTGGATTCATTGCATAAGTTAAGATTTTGTTAGTGTTAACAATAAGTGTGTTTTCTTGATATATAATAAAACAGAATAAATATTGAAATACTTTTGTGCAATTAATGAATTGTTTATCCCATCTGAATTTAGAAGAAAACCATCTCTCAAGTTACTTTGCTCTATATTTAGCATAATGTTCCCTTTCTAGTTACATAGATAAGAAAGTAACTTCTACACTGAAAATTAATTATAATATTTTGGAAATTATAAAAAAGCATTATTACTTCATAAAATCTATCAAAGGTGCTAATACTTTTTTGGGGGGGTAGGAGTTTATTAATTAATTAATTTATTTTTGCTGTGTTGGGTCTTCCGTTTCTGTGTGAGGGCTTTCTCTAGTTGTGGCCAGCGGGGGCCACACTTCATCGCGGTGCACGGGCCTCTCACTATCGCAGCCTCTCTTGTTGCGGAGCACAGGCTCCAGACGCGCAGGCTCAGTAGCTGTGGCTCACCGGACTAGTTGCTCCGCGGCATGTGGGATACTCCCAGACCAGGACTCGAACCCGTGTTCCCTGCATTAGCAGGCAGACTCTCAACCACTGCGCCACCAGGGAAGCCTGGTGCTAATACTTCTTTATGTGCTAATACTTTTCCACTTATGACTCCTAAAGTTTAAGAAACTGTTCAAATTGCATTTATTGTTTAAACATTTGTGAAGTATTCTCTCATCTGGAAATGGTCATCGTTTGAAGGTTTGGGAAAGTGTTCAAAACATCCTGACTTGTCCTTGGAGTTACTAAAAATAAGATAAATCTGCTCCTACCACACTAGGCTGTGCAAGGGTGGGCTAAAGCAGTAGTTCTCTGCTAAGGAAATTCCAACCCCCTCCCCCACACAGGGGATATTTAGCAAACTCTGGAAATATTTTTGGTTGTCACATCTAAGCAGGAGGGTGCCACGGGGACTTAGTGGGTAGAGGCCAGGTATACTAATAAACTTCCTACAATGCACAGGACAGCCCCCATCCTGTCCTACCCCATCTCACAAGAGGGAATTATCCAGCTCTAAACGTCTATAGTGCCAAGGTCAAGAAACCCTGGGCCAACACACTGAGAATTATGATCCTAAAAGGAAAAGACTAAATTGTATCCAAATGCGAAGTTTTACTCTGAAATCAGTATAACTACAATTATACTTGTAGGATCCAGCAAATAAATAATCAGAAGAGCCTCAGAAATATAAATGGAAAGAAATGAATCACATCTGTGCATTAGAATCATTTGTACAAACATCACTTTTCTATGGCAGTAAGCCGACTATAAACATATTTTCATATAGACTATCTTATCTTGTGGTTAATTGTATTTTTAAAAACTCTGAGATCACCAGTAAGTAATACCTAATTTTATGAAAATATAAATGGTTTAAATGTTTCCAGGAGGAGAAGCTTTTGACTTTATTTGTATGCTAGGCCAGAATAGCAGCAAACTAATTTCTATTTGTGACCAATGGAAGTACTATTTAAAATTTCCAAGGTTTACACAGTAGCTTGAAATTATAGGTGATAAAATCAACACACATTTAAAATGTAATACTTGAAATTAAGTGAATCCACCTAGTGTCTAATGATCAGATCATCTGATACAGAACTGGAGAAATTTGATCTTTGGTTACCAACTAAAATTTTAAAATCAAGTTTTGATTCAGGTTCCAAGACACGTCCTTATTCAATAAGAGCTAAAGCTATAGATGACAAAGAAAAACTGAACATTATGGGAAATATTATATATACATAGAAAACATTATTTTATTTATCTGATATGAATAAATGTCCAACTCTTTATTTTACATTTGTTAATTTAAACATGGTATTTTTAAATTATGTTAAACAATAATTGTTTATTATTTTTAAAATAAAAATGGTGAATATATTTGATTGGTGACAATATCATATGAAAAAACACAGTGGTTTAAATATCTAGGGTTTTGTAGATATTTTCATAATACTATAATTCTTAGAGTTTCATGCATTGCTTACTGATTTATAGATGTACAGTCAGTAAACATATGTTTATGACAAAATATAAGAAATTTTCCACAGCTCACTACATATCTTAATTAATTTGTATCATATTGAAAAATAATGGATAACCCAGTGGACAGTACAGGAAAAAACAAGAGCATGACGGCAGAATTATCACTATTTTCACTCTACCAGAAAGCTGCTCTACTTAAATCCCTTACTTATTATAACAATGCCTTTCCCTTATTCTACTAAAAGAGCTGTCATAGATGGCAAAACATATGACAATTCTTGACAGTTAAGGGTTATAAAATAAATGCTTCAAAGTATAAAGTTAGTAGAAAGGAGTTTTTGGTTTTGCTCTCTTTTGAATTGGGACATTTTCGGGGTTTTACCTCCTTTTTTAATACCTACATTAAATAAAGTTTACCAAATAAGGTCATAAATAAGCAAAGGTATTTTCAGTCCTCGTGCAGCTACAAGTCTTAGTTTAAAAGGGTGAGATGAGGGGGACAAAAAGAGGTACAAGTTTAACCATAATAGGAAAATACTGTGCATTTGGAAAGTCACGTCTTGATACGATTTTTAGAATAAAATGTTCTCAAAATCAAGTTCTAAACTATAATGTACACAAATACATTCTGTAGCATTAATAAGTTACTTTGATTAAAGGATGATAATTGGGCAATGTGGTAAAAGAAAATTATTTTTTTATCTTGACTAAGAATTAATGTAAAGGTCTTATATGCCAAAGCCAGTATAATATTACATTTCCCCTCTGGAAATCAAAGCAGAACTTAAAATTGTTGGTATCACAGCCTCTGTACGTTTTCACAACCTCAGTAAGCCAATAGTTAGAAGAAAAATGGTTTAAGGAAACATGTACAACTACCAAAAAATCTGCAAAGTGAATGTAGCTACATCAAAATAAATTGTTAAAAGAGGAATCTCTTTATCAATGATTGAGGTTTGTGATACCTAGAAAGTCCAATTTGAAATTCCCTTTAAAAATCCCTACTATTCTAAATAAACACACCAATTTGCTTTGACTATCTTCTTAGAAGGGGGAAGATGCTGCTTCTTGTAAAATATCCTATATATAATAAAAACCAAGGACAAAGCTGCTACAACACTGATCAGAACTAGAGGGGATTTTACTAATAACAGGAAAAAACATCTAATGGAGATGTGAGTTTATCCAATCCCATGAATAATTCTGGAATTTAAAGAAGTTTTCTGGGAGACTTTTTTTAAATTGAAGTATGGTTGATTTACAATACTGCATTAGTTTTAGCTGTACAGTCTGGGAGTCTTGACATACATTTGCTGAAGTAGAAAATTTCTAGGAAATATTTTTAAAGTATTTTGGAGAAAAAAGGTAATGGGAAAAGATATGATTCACTTAAATCTGATTATTAACCATAGAATAACAAAGTATTGACTACAGTTTAGAATGAATAATTTATATAGAATTATGATCAATTACTTTCATGCACATAATAGCAAGGACAAGAAGCCTGAATATTAAAGTGATGCTCAAATTATGTTTTGATTATCAAACTATAATTTAATGTAATCACAATTTCTCAAAAATTTGACAACCTTGGGATATATATTTTTGAAGTATAGCAAAACCCTATCAATGATAGTAGACTGGTAAACATTTAATAAATACTGGTTTTAACTTCTGAAAAAGACATTCTTCTCTGATTAAAATCATTTGTGGGAGGAGATATGGGGATATATGTATACATATAGCTGATTCACTTTGTTATACAGCAGCAACTAACACAATATTGTAAAGCGACTATACTCCAATAAAGATGTTAAAAATAAATAAATAAAATAAAAGCAGGTACTAAAAAAAAATCGTTTGTGATTTGGTAAACTGCCAAGAGGTGGAAGAAAAACAATTAATATAAAGTTAAGGAATCTAATAATAAGCAATTTGCATTTTAAAACATCATTACTCTAAAATCAAATGTATACTATTAAACCATTGGATTATTAAACTAGCTGAACTCTATACCACATTTTGTATTTAACTTGATTTTTATTACCACCAGAATTATTAAGTTTGTAGTGATTGCTATTAACTCTATTACCTAGATACTTGAATCTAATTCAATTCTTTTTATTAGGGACTATACTAAAATATTCAAGCTATCTCTAAGAATTAAAGGCAAGTTTCAAAATAAACATACTTGAAATGTGTTTACTAATTCATTGAATCGCTTTGCTTTTCATGAATAATGTCATATAAAAGAACAGTAATCCTGATATGCACAATTGACTTTTAAAATAGAATTCTGCATCATATCTGGTTCTATGAGTCAAGGCATATAGGACAGTTAGGGGGTGAAATTTAAATTTATCTTTAGAAAAATGATTAGCTCAACTAGAATAGGATATGGGCACTCTTAAGTCACCATCAGAATACACCTGATATATATATATACAATATATAATATATATCTCCTGATGGTGACCTAAGTGCCCATATTTATCTATCTAAAAATATATATTTATATTTAGTATGTATGTAAAAAAAAGTTCAAAACGCTGAATGAAGTCCAGGCAAATCCATGAAGAAAACTAAAACATATGATGCAAAAATAATTAAATGATTATTGGTGACATCATGTTTTTTAATGTTGGTGAGTGGAGAAACAACAACAGAGTACAATTTGATACTGCATCCAAGTATCCATTATTATTCTCAAATCAGTATAATGGAGGAAAATATAAACTGTTCTTTTAAAAGTATTTATGAAGAATATGTCCATGCAGATAAAATCACTATTCTTCTCTTACAAAAACCACTCAAGGCTCTTATCTACAACCTAATTTTTAGTTCGAAAAGATGTGCAAGAGGTTCTCTAACTCATCAACTGTTTAGGCTATACTCAAATGGCCTCTAGATAAATAGGTACTCAGGGAAAACAGTGTAGAAAAGGAGAAATGGGGTAACACATTTAACTTCTTAAAACCTTAATTGTTTAGAACCTTGGCCAGAGGCTAATCCCTCCTAATTTTTGTGAGTCAAAGCTTGGAAGCAAAGGACAGATAGCCTTCATATATTTAAATAATGATTAAGGAAATCATATGTCCAAAATAAAAGAATTTTTAATGAAATTACATCTGCTTTCCATGCCATTCTCTTGCCTGTTTAGCTTTAGTGAACACTACATGAGATGAACAATGCCAGCTCAGAAAAGGATTCACCCTACATAAATTTGATGATAGCATGTCTGCTGCCAGATAATTCTTCACAAGCCAATCTTTTGCCAATTGAGCTAACTCAGAATTGTTCACCTGAGAATTGTTCAGCTAAAATAAATGGAGAGTCCAGTTTGTGTTAGTGCAAGTAATAGTTTACTTCATTAATATTCAGGAAGTGGCAGCTTTCTGGCTCAAGGTAGTTCAGACCTTTAGGAAGAATAGGAAACATAAAATGGCAAAGAAGAAATTAGACATTTTGGGTTTTATGTATTGTGACCATATATTCTTGGTCCCTGTTTAATTATTAAGAGGTGCCCTTTCACTTTTAAACTTGCCCTTATTTGGAGGATAAATTATGTGGTTAGCCTCATTTTATACAACAAAAGTAAATAACAGAAAACCAGGTGAGGATAAAATAGAGGCTAAAACATATATATACACAAAGATATGTATAAGGCACCCAAAGATAATTCTCTTTTTAATCTACAAATTGAATCTGAACTCTACAGGTCAAACTGTTTGTCCACTGTGTCTGTGGAAATCATTTGAGAAAGCAACACTTAAAGTAACTACAAATATTGCCTAAGCAATAATCAAAATAAGCAGTTATCTTTTAAAGCAACTAGGACAGCAAATCCAGTTATTTGTGAAACAGAAATTGCTAATGTGTGAAATCATAGAGTTATGCAGTCAGTTATGTGCGGGGAAAAAAAATCTTCCAATATCATAGTAACACAAAATACAAAAGCTGTTGTCAGTAAAAAGAATTGTGGATAACTCATTGTGGCAATGCACTGCAAATATGGGTGAATCAACTATCACTAACCCATTGGAGCAATTAAGTTTAAGAAAGCTTAACAATTGTGGCAGATGAAACAACTGTCAGTAAACTGTGTAGCAAACCATGAAGATACTTTGAAATAACTCTTGAGGTTATCTAAAACAATAGTTTGTTTACTTATAGCTGAATCTAATTAATACACTATGCCTTAAAATGGGGAAACAATACAAAAATAATTGCTTAACCAAATACCACAGTTGTCTCATAATATCAGGGAGCTATTTGGTAAAATGCTATTTTTACACTAATCAATACTCAAATAAGGCCAGCCACTAGATTGTAGGGTATGTAGAAGATTATCTCAGACAGGAGTCAATTTTTTGCCTCAAACCTTTAACAGTCTAGATTACAGAAGGCCAGACATAGTTAAAATGAGATTACTATTTACAAAATACCAAATAAAACAAGTGGAGAAAAATTTTAAGTTACTTTAAACTACTTAAATTTGCCATAGTATGATTATATTTGTGTAGAATATACAGCTCAAGAAGTCATGTCTATTAGATAAATAACAAAAAATCAGATTTCTAAGAGTTAAAGGGATTAAAATGTCAGTTTTATTAATCTAGCTATTTTGCATGTAAACTGGTTTTCTATGTGAGACCTCTAGCTTTATAAAAATCCGTTCGTTTTACCAATTAGGTATTTGATGTAAAGCATCATTTGAAGGACTAAAGCAAAACTCGAGGCAGCTAAATATGCCTGAAAACTCAAGACGGGTTTTCTGGAGAAAATAGATTTCAGAGAAATGTCTAGAATCCTAAAAGCTCCAGATGGATAAGCTAGTTCAGCCTATATAGAAGCCATCCAACAATGTTTCAACTCAGTGCCATATATATACCATCCCCAATGAGGAAATTTTCACTTTTCCAGTCCCATGAGTACTTCTAGTTAAAGATACATTCCCACACCACTACAATGGCTTCCAAAGGCTTAAATATGATAGGATGGTCATCGCTACTTCTTCGACTTAGAAAGTTCTAGACTGGTTTTGGAATCTAGGATAATGAGGTATTTGAAGGGGTGATATGGTTTTGAAGAAAATGCTATGGCTATCTGTAGCTGGTCCTTCAGGAATCACTTTCCTCAGAGTAAAATTAAAAGATTTGAAGGCCTCCTGAAACTCACAAAATCTGTTAAATATTTAAGTTCTCAGAGGAAAAGCAGTGTGACACCACTAAATGAAGTCAAGAATATAATAATCAAAATCAGAATTTTATAGTTTTTTGTGTATTCAACCAATCTAAGTAGCCTTCATTTCATATTTACTTATGGAAGGGAGTTGAATATCTAAGTTAATCAAATATTCATTACTTTGTATAATCTAAACACGATTATATTTTCCTACTTTTTGATAGCTATATGCACTCTCACATTCATCCATACAATCATTCAGTGACTTCAATAATGCACTATGTTCAACTAAAATTAATCTATAAAGTTCTACACTTCTTTATTTATAATCCATTAAATTGTTTTTTTTTTAATTTTTTCATCCCTGGATTGTTTAGAGCATCACTTTGTTCTTCTGTTAACTATTTATTTCATTATTTTCCTTACTGACAGCAAAGCTCTTCTTGTCCCTGACTAAGCTACTATAAATGGATGCTTCTAAGCAAACTCTTGTGCTCAGTGAATATAAGGGCCCCCTCCTAAACCAGGAAAACATACTAGTATCCATGAAAGTGTAGTTCTAGCAAATATCCTGCTGCAAAAATGACTTTTAAAACCTATTTAATTTAGAATGATTAAAAATTTAAAAATTCAAATTTGTTATTATATATCTCTCCTACAGAATCCACTGCAGAAAGACAATTTTGACCAACTTACAAGAAAAGAAATAGGAAAATAGAAAAGAGTTCAGTGTGAAAAAGAAAAGACAAGATAGGACATCTAATTTTTTAAAATGGCATATGAATGAGATGTAAATAAAGTAATTCCAGATGGTAGAAGCTGTATATGAGAAAGTATTCACATTAGCAATATCATAGTCATATGGAGGGCCAGGAGGAGGGAAAGACAAATGAGGAGAAGGAAACATTTGATTCAAGAGACAAGTTAAAGAAGGTAAATGGAAGTTTGTTTTAAATTGAACTAAGTCAAGAAATAAATGTGGAGCCAGTGGCACTGATTGAGAAAGAGAAAAATGCTGTCATATATTCCTCTGTATACATATATAAAATATGTGTGAAAAGTTTAGGTTGTAAAATAAGGTTTTTAAAGAGTATAGAGCATAATTTTAGAAAAGTTGGAGGAGACTACAATCTTAAACCAGAGAGCAAAACCCGTAACTACTGTTTATAAAACACTTTTCTTCAAGGCACTCAGCAAATTTTATGTATTTTTCTTATTTCATTAATTTTTATAATATCCCTGCCTGTTAGATAAAGATAATTTTATTTTCACCATTATATAGAAGAGGAATTGGAGGCATAGACGACAAGTTTAAGAATTAAGATAATAGAAGGACTTATGTAATTACCACCACTAGCACAGGAATTAACATTTTCATCAAAAAGATTTTATTTCCAGTCTTGAAATTGTTTTTCAGATAAATGTTGGCAGAAAGTATCACTGCCACAATTGCAGACCTAGTAAAAAATAAAATATCATGAATTAATGAGAGTGCTGGGTGAAAATCTACTGAAAGTAGATTGGGAAATTTTAACTTGTCTGAAACTGTGGACACTTAAATATAATTCCATGTTCTTAATGTCAGAATGACCAATTCAAGATAAAATGTTCTTTTAATACAATAAATGTTTTCTTCCTTACTATCATTAGTGTAGAAATATATTCCCCATAATGCCTTGTTATTAAGCTCCCTGGGGACAGTGACTATTTTTCAAACGTATTTTTATCCCTCAAGACTTTGTACGCTGGGCACTCATTAAGTATATGTTAAATTTAGATGACTGGAATTAGACTAAGATGTTAGTTGGTAGTCAGTTACCGTTACAACTAAGAAAATAGTAGAACAGCTTTCCATTCTTTAGAGCTTTACTTCATTCTATTGGAGAAGCTTAAAATAATGGAGTTCTATATTTAAAATAAGCAATAGGATAAGATATGTTCATGAGAACATCCTCCATAAAATAAAATTCCTGGTTAAGTGAGATCTCAAGGACAAATGTAAATTAGGTGAGATAACCTAAAACCTCATTTTACGCATTCAACTTTTAAAACTCCTTGTTTTGTTGAATAAAACAAAGTTTAAAAGTAGTTTTTTCAAAAGGTTTTTTATTTCTATTTCCTATTCTATAACCTTGTATTACTTTTCTTAGTTTACCTGCAAGTTTACAGACATCTACATGCAGCAATTAAAATATAAACACTCTTTCACTGTGTTAAAAATAAAGCAATAGGTTTCTTATGACTGATTATCTAGAATTACATCTTACATTTCACAGCAAATGAAAAATATATGGACAGCTATAGTTTTATTGTTTTAGTTGCTAAAAGACACATTTCTGTGTGCTTGCATGTGGATATTATATTTTGATGCACTGAGCTCTCTAGTGATGAATATTTAACTTTTTACGAAGAAAAACAACCATTATCATATAATTGTGGAATAATATTGGTGGAGATATATTAATTTCTGCAAGCAAAAGACCAATGTATAAAGAACACTTCAAAAATAGTTATTTAAGCTCTGTGTTTTAAAATTAAATTGAACTTAATACTTTCCTTCCTCTGGTACCTTCTATGTTCATTCAGAAACTAAGACACTTCAACAAAGATATACTAAAATTTAATTTGTGGTCAAAGCAGTTTATTTTCTCTATTATGCTATCGAATTATTCACACTTTTTTACTGATTTATGAAGATGACTAAACTGATAAATGTGAAGGGAGAATACTAATTTCTTTTGTATTTGATTTTGAAGTGAGAACTATTTTTCATATGCATTTTATATTTTTTGATAAAGAATAATTTCTTCAAAATTGGTCCAAATTCACATAAAAGCATAAAGCATAAAGCTTGGTAAAAGCATAAAGCTATTTAAATTATTTTATTGATTGAATTAAGTCAAAATCAGAAATTTCCCCCCAAATGACCTTATTGCTTTTATCATCACTTCTGAACAAGATGTTATCACCTCTGGTACAAAAGTTTTACCAATCCATCATTTTTTTTTGGTCTAAGATTGAACGAAGGATCATAATTCAGTTCACTAAGAGTGTTGTTATACAGTCAGTATAATGTTGTATAGATCAAAAAAATAATTTATGCTGAACTAACTACACACATTGGAATGTTTATTATCTCAGATTATTAGCATCGATCAGAATTATGGGAGCCAAGTAGATCTGTATAACCAAACCTCATGTTTTCATGAAAGAGTTCTATAATTTTGTCATATAATTAAATATATATTTAATAGATTTTAAGTCTTTCCCTTTGGCAGGCACAAAATTAAACATAAAATTGTTTCTTATTTAGATACAGTGAACAATGGAATAACAGATCAATAAACCTGTGCCTAATAATAATCCATGTAAAATTTAGCAGTATTTCTTATAGCTAGTTGCTATTATCAGGTCAAAGGGCAGAATGTGAGTAAATTAATCAAAGTTGGGGACATACATTTGCTCTTCAGAATCTTAGTTTATAAATTCTAGAATTGAGCTATCTAAAATGTCCTACATATATGTGTTGCATGTGGGACTATTAATAACACGTGTATTTAATGAAAGGCATTAGTGGACTATATTAACCAGGCCTCTGATAATAGCAATGAAGTCAAAAGTTACTTAATCCTATTAGTGTCACACTCTCATTGTAATAAGACCTGACAACATTAATAAAGATCCATTTATGAAGAGAATGAGTTTTATGTTGTCATTTTTCCCCACTGGAGGTACACTTTGATAATAACCCCTAGCTTTCAGGGACCTAACAGTCATTTGACTGTCACCTTTTTTACTTTTTAGCACAGATCAAAAATGTTAATCTGCACATCATAGAATTCAGAGAATATAAAATCAAGTTATCTTAAAGCTGAAAGGGTGAACTTCCAAATAAAACTTCATTTTATAGTTGAAAACTGAGAAAATCATTATATTCAAACTCTTCTGAATATCTTTAGAGGCAGCTTTGCTTTCTAAAGCAGTTAAATACATTGTTTGTTATAGCATATTATGTATATTATAGCATATTATAACATTGTTTGTTATAGCATATTATGCCTGCAATGGCATTAATGAATTTTACTCACTCCTCCTGATACTACACACTACTTTGATCTATTGATACATATGATAAAGAAATATTAATTCCTTTAGAATAATAAAGTTTGCTTGCTCTTTAGCTCCACGATATATTATTTGATGTCTCATTCTTGGCAAGTGTATTCAAGGTTACTAAATCTAATGGTAGATAGAATTTTCACAATTTGGATTTTCTAATCCCAGATTTCAAAGCAAATCTAAGTCTAACCTAAATTTCATAAATCCAAACTCTTGATCAATAGGCAATATGTTTAGTTCTCATTTAGTTTTTAAAGTAAAAACCAAATATATCTTATTTTAAACAAAATAGAAACAAGGTCCCAAACTTTGATTATGTGAAAAGACTCTGGCCAAGATTAATTTTTTTTGAGGTGGATGTAAAAGATGAGGATGCTTTATGAGATGGGCAAAAATGTGTGAGGGCTTTGAGTCGGGTCACGAATCTGAGAAAAATTTGACCTTCACGCTCCGTCAGCACAGTCAACCTTTGAAACATTGTCATGCCTGCCTCAAGGGGACCAATCAACACACTGCCACTGGGCTAGTATAGAAATATTATTGCTGATATATGTGAGGGAAGATGAAAATCTGAAGCAGAAAATGAAGACATATGCAACATCATTACACAAACTAATTTCCCCTGAGTTCCAACCATGGAAAGAAGTAGATCCCTGTGGTTTATATCCATATCCTGAGTCAGATTGGGTGCTTGAAGTATATTTCTATTTGTGAATGTACTAGCTTCCCTGACAACAGACTTAGAATATGAAAAAAAGCTTTATAAGAAACAGGCTGTCAGAATAATAAGGTGGAAGTTAGAAAGACATTGTAACTTTCTACTCCTGGACAACAGCTCTGTCAAATACTACTAGGGCTCAGTGGTATATATTTATTAGATAGATGACACATAGATGCAGATAATTATATATATAGTATACAATATGTATGTAGGTATAGTGTACACGTAGTATATACTATATACCATGTATAACATATATTTTAAAATATATTATTTAATAACATTTAAAAATTATGTTTATAATATATATATAATATTTATAATATATAAAAATGGCATATATATACACATATATATATGTGTGTATAGAGAGATATATATAATTATAGATCTTTAGCATAGCTAGTCCAAATTAAGGGAAATTATATCAGAATATCATGGGGAATTCTCATTATACCATGTCTTTACTTGAGACAGGGAAAAGGGAAGATTTCACTTCTGGATATTATTTTAAGTGGCAATTCACATCAAAAACTTTTATAGATGAAGCTTTTTTTTTTCTTTAGAGTAACCTAATCTCTCAAAAATTTGAAAATTAACCTTGCCAAGATCATGTGGATAAGTTTTATTTTACCATAATTTTCTTTGTACTAAGCAGAATCACTTGGTAATCATGTTATTCATTCATTCCTCACTTTCTTTTTACTTTGTCTTTTTTCATTTTCTTCTTCTTCCTTCCTGTTAAACTTGCTGTGATCCTCACCCTCAAGGTTATCTATCTGTCTCTTTCTGTCAATCAAATCTAAGAGTCAGAAGACCTTATTCTGGTTCCCAATTTACTAGTCATATGATCATAAACAAAACAAATTATTACCCTGAAATGCAATATCCAAATTTTTAAAGTGTGTAATCATAATGCTTTCCTTGTTTATGCCAAAGCACACCTAATATCATGAAATGCATAAATGAAATTAAAATATTTATATATTAATTTTTTGAAGATCAATATTGTATGTTTTGTCTTATGTTACATTTTATTATATACATTTTGATACATTTATCAAATACCTTTATTTTCAGTTAATTATCTTGTTAATTAACATAGATTTGTTAATAGCAAGACACTTTCATGTGTAAATTGACCTAATTTTTCCTAGAATTTTTCCCTATATCTCCCCCTTCTCTCCCTTCGTTATCTGAACTTTTCATATAAATTTTAGATTTCCTTAGTTAAGATAAACTGTGATTTTGTTATTCTTGTCTACTCAACAAAAATAGAACAAGTTAACATTAATTAAATTCTCAACCTCTGCAGGAAAGATCTTTTAAAATAAATTAGTATGGTTGGCCTACTTACTTTCAAATTATAACACTTTTTAAAATTTATGGATGAATCATAACATGTTTCTTTTTTTATTTTTATTTAACCTCCCTATCCCCCCTCCCCCAGTGTATATACCACTTTCATGACAGGACCTTTTTGCAAGTCAAAGTGCACTCAGTTAACCCATGAGATGGCCCTCTGCAAGCCCAGGGCTATGCTTTGTGTTCCATAATTATTATTTTTAACAAGCAGTCAGGACAGTATTTTCCCATTGGGCCATACAAATGCCCCAGTACTTAGGTACATCACTTTTGGCTTATCACACATTCTAAAACAGAATGAAATTGTAGAGCATGTCTATTTCTAAGACTCATCTAAGAACCTCTAGTGAGCCTGTCTTTATGTCACTTGCTGATAATCTTTCAAAGAAATTCAAATGAAAATAGATTTTAACAAACCTAAATTAAGCCAGTGGGTTTATTTGTTTTTTTTTTTAATTTGAATTTGTTAAGCAGCTTTCAAGACAAATCAGAAATTTCTTGGAAGTTCATTAAGCTGCCCTGAGGGAGACATTACAAAATTATTCTTTCAGTAAAGCACTGCATTTCAAAATAACACATTTGTCAGGATTGTTGGGTGGAGAGACCCTATTACTAATTCCTGATTTAAATTTGGTAAGGTCCCATTTTGATTTGAATCTGTCAATTTTTATTTTCCAAATAAATTGCTTTTCTTTGTTTAGGCTGTGCTCTCCAAAATAGTAGCCACTTACCACAGGTGGCTATTAAAGTTAAGATTAATTAAAATTAAAAATTCAGTGCCTTGGTAATAGTAACCACATTTGAAGTAATGAATAGCCACATGTGGCCAGTAGCTACCATATTGGATACCACAGATAATAGAACTTCCGTCATCACTGCTGGACAGTGTAACTGTCCAGTCATCTACTGGACAGTGTAACTTTAGAGATAGTATCCACTCTGCTATGCAACTTACTGTTTAAAGTAATAAGCCTCACATTTCTATAAACAGTCAAATGTTTCAATGCATCTCGAAAAACCTTCTATGCAGGTGTATCTACCCTCTACTTAGTGCTTATTCTTCCCAATTCTGCCCCTGTGAAATTTATATCATCAATCTCATATTATGACTGGAGAAACTAAAAGTAAGAAAGATTAAGCTGGAGGTGGCTTGTCTAGTCGGTGGTAAGCACAAAATTGTGATCTATATCTTTCTGACTTCTGCATATTTTTGCATTTCATCAGATAAGGAGACACTATTGCAAGGACCTTACTTAGAAATGCTTATTTATAAATCATCCATCTGTTTTCAGTTTTTACTTCTTATATTCACACACAAATCTGCATTTCACTTGAAATCACTCAAAAGATCTCCAGAGTTCGATTTCTGAATGTATTTATAAACAAATATATCTTCACAACATATCAGCTTCATCTGAGCAGTTTTCCAATATTACACAACCTCCATACTAAAACCTTCAGATGATATTCATCAAAATATCTTATTTATGTGTTCTTTGAATAATTTTAACATTGGTCATTATGATAATCATAATCTGGTAATGCATAGTTAGAAAATGTTTATAAAACTTTGAAAATTGCTTGACCATATCTATATTATACCTGCACATTTGTTCTTTTACACATTTGCCAAGATCATTCAAGTGCATTGTACTATATCACATACCCCAATCTGAGTTTTCTACTACTCTATGTACCATATAGCCAATTAAAAATATTCTCCCATTCGCTTGATAAATGCAGTCTCTCTGCACATACTTCAAAGAATACCAAATATTCCATCTATTCTTCCCTCTGCATTTACCACCCCAAGACCCAAATCAAGCCAAAATAGGTTCTTTAGGTTAACTGAAACTCTTTGACTGAAAAATTGACTTACCCTTTACTGCAAATGAATGCTCTGTGTTTTCAAAGAATTGGAACAAAATGAAAATATTTAACATTAACAAGACATATCTAAAATTTAATCTCATTTTGTGACTCAAGAGATGCTTAAAGATCTTGCTTTGACTTGAAATCAGCATGAAAAATATTTTTTACTACTATATCTGTGTAGAAATGCTAGTAATAAAAATGTTCTATTCACCCCCAAAATAAATGTATTTGGCTTCTTTTCAAAGGACAAGATAAAGCTTTCTGTCTCAAATAATCACATAGAAAACCCGATAGGTTTGTGGATTCATTCTTGACATTTAGATTTGCTTGTTTAGGCCAAGTTTGAGGCAAAGTCATGACTAGACAGATTAAAAGTAAGATACTGTGTAGGTTATTGATTTGTAAGCAGCAAGGCTGAACTCCTTGTCTGACCACTATAATAGATTGTTAGTGGAAACACAAATAACTGCTTGAAAATGAATATACATAAAATGAAGATTCATAAACTCCATGCAATTGCAAAAATTGCATTGATAAATTTTCTTTGCTATGCTTTACTTAAACTTTGTAAAATTGTGGTGATGGCTTACTCAAAACTTGAAGTACACTAAGATTCTTTTTTTTTTCTTCCCTTTAAAAAATGTGCTATCTTTAATGAAGCATTTTTAAAACGCACCTTAATTAGTTGGTAGTTTTGAACTCCGTTTATTCCTATGTCAGGATCAATGGCTGCTGGGAGAGCATATCGAGAGTTTATAGCTGAGTTCTCTGGAATTGATATGTTGATAACCGTTGCAGGGAATAATGGTGCATTATCATTTATGTCTTCTATCAGAAAACGTATTTTAACCAGTCTAAATATTTCATCTGGCAGAACGGCAACCTCCACCTCATAAAAGCAACGGGTGTCCACTAAGACACCAGCACATAATTTCTCACGATCAATGCGAGCTCCAGTAGTGAAGATCTCACCAGTACCCTCTTCAATTCGAATCAGTGGCACATCTCCGGTCTTGTACACTAACTTGAACTGCATAGGCGTTGTTAAGGACTTGTCTGGAATTAGCGACAAGTTGAGGTCTTTCAGCAAGTCGCCTATCAGGACGTTTTCTGGCATTTCTTCCCGGACGGTGTAGTTCTTCTCCTGGGCGCCAGACTGAAACACGACGCATGCTAACAGGACCGCAAATATATACGTCCCGGACAACAAGTCCATACCAGGCAGGATTGCACTAGTTTTTTTGTATCAGTCCACAGAGAACTGCCAAAGAGAAAAGAAGGGTAGAAAAGAAAGAGAAGAAAAAGAGGAAGAGGAAGAAGAAGCAATTATTAAAGCCAAGCATTAATGTATGTTAACTAAATGCTCAGTTTTAAATTAAAATTACTAAATGAAATAAACAGCAAGGTCCTACTGTATAGCACGGGAAACTATATTCAATATCCTGTAATAGATCATAATGTAAAATAATATGAAAGAGAAATACACACACACATATATATATATATATATATATACATATATATAACCAAACCACTTTGCTGTACAGCAGAAATTAACACATTGTTAATCAACTATACTTCAATAAAATAAAAATTTGCCAAAATCATTAAATGAAAATACTAGCACGAAAAACACTGTTAAATAAACTAATGACAGATTTGTTTGAATCTAATATTATGCATTTTTACATCAAGATGAAAGGTAAATTAAGCAAGATACGTTGAGTAATTATGAGACCCAGAATATTTATAAAGGTGTTCACCATTGATAAGATATATAAAAGATAATATTATAACAAGACAGTTAAAAGTAATAAAAATAATTTAAAACATTTAATTCAATAGTTAAGGAAAAGTAAAGGGATATGTGTTACTAATAACAAAAATATAATCATTTACTCTTTGTTACAATGTGGTTTTCAAATGCAATTCTTCTATGTGTCATGAATGTTTTATACAATATTCTGTGTGTTCAGCTCTGGGCTTCAAAATGTAAATATCGATCTAGGTTAGGAAGTTTGGATTAAAAAGAAAAGTCCTTTCATAGAGGAGAGGGTTCAATATGGCAAATGCCTAAACATGGGAAGAACAATCATGTGAAAGAGGATTAAAGTTGTCTTTCTTTGGATGAGAGGAACAAGAATAGGTATAAAATTACAGGGAGGCAACTTTCAGATCAACTTAAACAACTGCCTATTAAAGCATTCTGGAAAAAAAATGGTTTTCAGGAGAGATTGAATTCCATATATTTGGAGGTACTGATACAGAAGCTGTATCACTAGTTTAGATCTACATATTTATGATTTGTTAGACAATATTCAAACATTCAATGAGAGAACTGGAGTGCAAGGCATCCCAACTCTGAGAGTTTGTTTATAGATTGCATAAAGTAGTCCATGTGAAAATGGGTTTTCACATCTACAGACTGACATAAGAATTACCCAACTACATGAAACAGCTTGACTAGGGTTTAAAAATAAGAAAGGCATTTTAAAAGACTTTATCAAGTTAAAACAGAGAGTCAAAAAACAAAGAATATCTCTGGCTCCTTTCCCCCTCCTTGCTTATTATTTTTCATTCACTGAAATCTGCCACTTTATTTCAGTTCTCTAGTTCTTCTGAAAAAATTCAACAAGGAATTTTTATTTCTTTATAAATTGCAAATTTGTCTTCAGTTTCCTTTATTAATTCTCAATTCCTAATCTCAAATTTATTTGGTGGATACAGTCTCAATTTGGTATATTAAATATCTTTTAATATCTAGTATTATGAAACATTTTAATATGCTTCTGGATGTTATTTGTAGGTTATATAAACACAAAGTGAAATTTGTGTTACACTGCTTTAAATCCTATTAGATATTATATTTTTATAATTAAGTAGGGATTAATGCAGCTCTCAATTCATTCTGAAGTTTTAAAGAATTAGCTAACAGATGGTCATTTAAAAATCTATTATGGAAAACTATTAATGCACATAGGTATCTAATTAAGGAAGTTCTCAATTTTTATTGGTAATTGATAACCAATTAAAATTTACAAAAATTTTAGTCATAGTTCTACAAACAGGAGGACTCATGAAATGATATAAATAACTTGCTATGGATATTATGATCTGATTATGCCAGACAATGTATTACATTAAATAATTTTAGAAAATATGCATATTGACAGGCCTGAAGACACAAGAGTGGGGAAAAAGAAACCTTCTTATTTGCAATCAGTAACAGAACAAAAGCATTTGTTGCAACAATCGAGATAGCTTGGGTCACAAATAGAACAAAGAAATAAGCTAAATAGACTTGAAGCATCTCATTTTATAAATTCTTATCACAGAATTTAAAAATTATATATTATGAGTCCAACCACTTTCCTATGTTGGGCAGTTGGCGTCATTTATAAAAAAAATTAAGTATAATAGTGAGTAATGCTGATGCTGAAGACATTTTCTATCCTAGTAAACAACACAAAAAGACTATTGCCTGTGGTATTTTTAGCATCATTTGCTCAATGGTGAGCATTGGGATTACCTAATATAGCAACCTTTTCAAGACTCATTCTCTTGTGAATTATTGGCCTTATACTCCTCTATGAATGTGAGAATTAAAATACTTCATTTTTACTTACTATGAGTTAATATGCATACATATATGTGTGTCCTATTGTGACTCTAGAACATCTAAAAAAAACTGAGTGTCTAAGTGTGTGATTTTATAAATACCATGCAAACATAAGCAAAAATAAAAATGGGGCACTTACAATTAGAATTAAAACTACCACTCTATTCTTATCTTACCCTTAGGTATTACACGTTATTACAACTGGCAGAAGAATACTACAGACCATTTTTTAAAACATTGTGTGCATGTTGCAATATCCTAAACAAGAGGAGGGATTAAGAAAGTGACCTAATTCTAAGCAGTCCCCCTCTGCCAATCCATTCTAAATGTGTTCTACTCTACTTTAATAATAACATCAAATAAAACATTTTAAAATATGTTTCATCACTTGAAATTCTTTCAGAGGTTTTGAAAACCAGGAAAAAAAATGGGAAAAAGGACAATTCAATTTCTAAAACTTAGGCAAATATACATATTGCAAACCTAGAAGGACTATTTACTGTCTAGTTAGTAATTAGTTTCATGAAAGGGCAGTCACGTATTCAACAAATATTTATTAAGCAATTTGTGTATGCCAGGCACTGTTGTAGACACTGAGAATAAATCAGTGAACAAAACAGGCAAAAACCTCTGCCCTCACAGAGTTTATAATTGATAGCAAAAATATTCCAGAATATCTTTAATTCAGTGTTCAACAAATGTATAACAAAGTCAACTCTGCCTCTATCAGGATGTAAATATGCATGATAAAATAACCTCAATCTCCAGATTCTGATTCCAACCCTTGCAGTTACCACTTGAAAATGTATTGTTATGTTTAAAATTTAAAAAATTTTCTTTTAGGGCTTCCCTGGTGGCGCAGTGGTTGAGAGTCCGCTTGCCGATGCAGGGGACACGGGTTCGTGCCCCGGTTTGGGAAGATCCCACATGCCGCGGAGCGGCTGGGCCCGTGAGCCATGGCCGCTGAGCCTGCGCATCCGGAACCTGTGCTCCACAGCGGGAGAAGCCACAACGGTGAGAGGCCCGCGTACCGCAAAAAAAAAAAAAAAAAAAAAAAAAAAAAAAAAAAAAAAAAAGTGCAAATTTAGGTATTATATGAAAATAAGAAATACCTGTATGTTGCCCACGATCCTAAATCCACTTGGCTCTCATCATTCTAATTACTGTAATGTCTTGTGAAGTCAAAAATACACAATTAAACAACCATAATGTATTATATAGTTACTTCTACATTCTTGTTCTCATGCACAGTCAAAGCTTCTTTCAAGACTGGGAAAACAATAACGTGGTTCTTCAGGTTGACAGGAAGGAATCTAGAACATTGCACCTGGAGAAAGACAAACTGGAGCAACTGATAAACTCAATCTTTTCCAAGGGATTGACCACAAGTAGAGTGGGGTAAGTGCACTGGCTGTCCTGTTTGACATGACTATTTCCTATGTATTCTGAAAGTTGAAATGTCGAAATGAAAGATTTAGTAGCGTACTTTGATTCTATTAAACTGATATTTTTATTAAATTTTATTCCACAAAAGACTCATTTATCGTACTTCTTTTTGTACCGGTCTAATTTTCACGTTTGGATCTAATCTTCTCCAAGAAGTCGATTCCATCAATGTTCCTTCCTTCTCTAAAATGTTTATGTTTTATTGAATCATTCTAACACTCCACAACAGAATTGCAGTGCTCTCTAATGGGGCTTCAAATCTGTTAATAATCAATGCTCGAATATCACTTATAAGACAATTTGTGAAGGTTGCTCTTCTATATTAATTTTTCTGGATTTTTGATATGATTTAGGGAGCATTTTTAAAATAGCTTTACAGATTAATCAAGCAAGAGACATATTCCATTTGGCAAAAATATAATGGTCATTCATCATCATATATCCTTTTATAACCTTGGGGTGAATTTAATCATGATTATTTCAATATCTACTAATTACTTTAATATGTTTGGTCTATAAGTAACATATTATCATAACAAATAGTTCTTGGATTCGCTGAGGTTAAAAGGATGATCTCCATTTGGCGTAGCATTTTAATTCCTCTAAGTAATTTCAAATCAGTTATTTCAATTAATCTTTATAACAACTATATGGTTTATATGAATATTGTAGGCATTAATTCATATATTAAATGTTTATATCAAATAGGTGGTAATTTCACACTCTGTAGATCCTCTAGATGACCAGGTGTTTGTTTGTTTGTTTGTTTTCGGCACGCGGGCCTCTCACTGTTGTGGCCTCTCCCGTTGTGGAGCACAGGCTCCGGATGCGCAGGCCCAGCAGCCATGGCTCATGGGCCCAGCCACTCCGCGACATCTGGGATCTTCCCGGACTGGGATACGAACCCGCGCCCCCTGCATCGGCAGGCGGACTCTCAACCACTGCGCCACCAGGGAAGCCCTAGATGACCAGGTTTTAAGATCATGTTTTAAGCAGGTAAATAAATGGGGTAGATTTCTGACTTCACTGAGAATTGATTGAATAGTCCATTTTGATTTTTAGATATGTAAGGATAAGTGAATAATTCTATTAATTGCTATTCTCAGGAATTAATTAATCCCTATTCTCAGGAATTAATAAAACAGTGTAGGTTTAATCAGAAAAAAAGTGATGACTTGGTATATTTTTTATTTGTGTCAGATGCTAATTTATCAAAATCATGATGCAATAAATTCAACAGTTAAAAGAAAATGAGATATACCACCAGAATCTTGGAAGGTGCTGAAAACAAGATCCCAGTTGATAGTCTGAAAAATGAATCAAGGTAAGATATTAATCATCGGAAAATGAATGGTATCTACCAACCTATTGTTCCAAGGAACAAGGAGATGACTTTCATTCTTAATAGCTGCATTCATTCACCCAGGGAGACAAAGAAGCTTTTCCAGGTAAGATGACTTCGGGGTGACATAAATCCTCAATCAATGGCTACACATCATAGACCACCAAGCAAAAATGACACAGCAACTTCTTAAAAACCAATCTTGCTACTTGGTTAATCAACTGCCTAATAGCAAGTACCTCAGCCTAAAGGTTCAGCAAAAATCCCTTCTCCTTTTAATTCTTATTCTTTTACACATATTTTAATATCATTTCTGTGATTTTCATTTTCTGTCACCACAAAACTCAAACTGGATGACAAGTTAAAAATGACAACATAGGGGCTTCCCTGGTGGCGCAGTGGTTGAGAGTCCGCCTGCTAGTGCAGGGGACACGGGTTCGTGCCCCGGTCCGGGAGGATCCCACATGCCGTGGAGCGGCTGGGCCCGTGAGCCATGGCCGCTGAGCCTGCGCGTCTGGAGCCTGTGCTCCGCAACGGGAGAGGCCACAACAGTGAGAGGCCCGCGTACCGCAAAAAAAAAAAAAAAAAAAAAATGACAACATAAATGAATCAATGGGTAGAAAAACATTTGAACCATAAATGGGACATACACAGGCCACATTTTGATACATTTAATTTGGGGCAGAACAATAATTACACAGAATTCTGGCTTTAAAAACTGAATTAGCATTTATGAATTAAACACTACTTCTGGTCAGTTCTTAATTTGTACAATAAATTCATATTCTGGGGTCAGCCCCATTTTCAGGAAGGAATTGTTTCTATAACAAATACAATTCAAATGTATTTACAAAGAGCTCACACAAAGACAAATTATAAATGTTAGTATTTCTACTATTTTTACTTTCTCTTTCTTCTAAGTTAACACATAAAGAAATGTGCTGTTGATTTAGCAATATCCCTCAAACCTGTAGTGAGTTATTATTTCAACTTTGTCTTACCTCATTTTAATTCCAAATATAAATATAATACTAATCATTCAAACTTCAATTTGGGCATTCAAAAACACCTTGCTAAATTTGAGGAATCCTAATTTTAGAGAAGGTCAGTTGGGTCCTGTTTCAATATTATTAGTATATTTGAAAGTGTACAAAATGGTCAATTATAAACTGGATGCTTTTATGTGTAAAATCCTACATAATACCTGAAGTTTTAGCTCTTCAAAAATAGAAATTTAGGTATAAAATTCATCTCCCATAAAAATATTCTTTAAATTGAAATAATTGTATAGATCTGTAATATTTTATAGTGTCATCCTCTATTCTGATTGCAAGTAAATCATTTCAAATATATAACAAAATTTATTAGTAGGCCTTTATATTTACTTTAGCAGTGTATGGGCACTGTGCCAGACATATAAGTGTTAAGTTATAACATAAGTTAAGAAATATTTATTGGGTCTTTGGGTTTCTGATTTTTTTGTTTTGAACTCTTTTTTTTTTCAAGATCATATTACTACAAAGACTGCCAAAGATTCTAAGACACAATAGGAATAATATACAACAACTTGGAGTATTCATTATACCGTGCATTCTGTTTTATTTTTAAAAACCTACATTATTTTCTAAGAGTATATTTTAAGCACAATCTTCTCCTGCAGGTATTTTCATTACAAATTAAATTGTTCTTAGCAAGCAGTTTTCCCAACTAGAAGTACATAAAATATTTAAATTAATTAACAAATCCTATACCTTTTCAATGTGTAGATTGCTGTTATTTAAAATTGCTTTTTATCATACTTCCTACTTTGGAGTACCACAAATCTCACTTAGGTTCATAAGAGAATTAAAAGTGATTCTTTTCATCATTAGATTTCATTCACTATACTCCATACTTTCCCACCATAAGTAAAGAGTCTTCCTTCTACACAGTAATAGGCTAGCATGTTGGAAGAAAAATTTTATGCTACCTTTTTATAACTCAAGCAGTACATTAACCTCAAAGTGACTTTAAGTAACTGTCAAATGGGAAATCAAGAATGTACAAGTTCCATTTCCACAGAGTTGGATACAGTTTTGTTCTTTGGACTAGAAAATGCCAGCCAAATCCTAATTGTGGAATATTCATGAGATATTTCATTTTTATGTTTAAAATAATCATCTTCATGTTCCACTGTGGGTATATGTCCTTGTGTCTATGTGTGTTCAATGAAAATTGGCAACTGAGATGCCATTACATTAGACAATAGTTGAAATCGAAGTGGAGCGGTCAGAATTGCTCTCATATTAAGGCAGTCTCGATATGCAGTACTTTCACTATGTCCCACATTAATGCATAAGGAGACCAAATAGATATTTTTATTTAGGCATTTGCAGTCGTCACTTTTTAAATTTAGCTCTTTCCCTGCTTATGAAGAACATAACTAACTTTATTTATGAAGGTTTGCAAAAAAAATTTTGTCTTCTGAAAAATAGATTTCACATTGATTTTGAAAAAGTTTGCCAAAGAAAGAAAATAAAGATACCATTCTTCCTATTAGGTACCAGAGACTCAAATTATTTGTGTTGCTTTACCTCCCCCCCCCCGAAAATATTCTTGGTTTTTAGAATTACAACTTACATTGTGATGATTTCAACTTGAAACAGAGTATGAAATAGGTATCTTATTTTAGATAAATCACAATTTCTGTATAGATAATAAATGTATAATAGTGTCCTCACATTTTCTTCTTATTCCAAGAATATTTGAAATACTGAAAAATATTTTTTCCTTTGCAAAGGTATTCAACACCTTAATGGAGATGATAGAAAGAGCTATCACAACCAGAACTATATCACGAGTGAGTGCTATAACTGGCACTCACTCTATGAAATTGTGATCAAGTGCTGTATTAATTCTTCCTATAAACTAACAATCCTGGAAAATTAAGGCCAGTGCTATTCACGATAAAAATTGCTTTGCATCAGGACTTGATATTATAGATGGCACAAGAATAAAAATTTAGAAGCAAAGGTGATTATACCCTGAAAAAAAAAAGTCTCTTTTCCACTCTATAGTCATATTTAGACCATAAGCACCTGGAGCTGTGCATTTCAGTATAGTCATCCTGGCCATATGTATTCAATATATTATAGGTACTTATTTATATTATGCATGCATTTCTGATATTATAAAGCAAGATAAACCTATATAGTTGTCTATTAGGATATTTGCACTATTCCCTTCAGTTTCCTGTCTGAAGTTCTTGAAGAATTAATGATTTCTATCATGCATTATATTCTTCATGTTATCCCTATAAGGATTATGATGATGGTAAATCAGGAGAACATGGTGAGTACCCCACACTTCTATTGACTGTAAACACTATACTAAAAACTATCAAGTGGGTAGTTGTATTGGTATATTACCTCTTCATCATTTTAGTGTCTCAGATACAGTACATTTATTTATATAGTATTTCTCATAGGTTTTATGGGGATCATATAATGTTTTATGAAAATAATTGTAAGATACTATTTGTTTATAAAACTGCACATTTTTTCTCTTGGAGGATCTCAAGCAGTTTGATTTCTAATTTAACTGGAAATTTGATTGTTTCTCCTTGAATTAACAAGTTACCAATCTCTTAAAAATATTCACTACCTAATAGTTTCAAGATTTAATGTCATAAAATAGCATTCATCACTAAATGATTCAATAATAAATTTTACTGCATCATCTCATTTTATCATTTTTTTGTCCCCTGCCTATGAATCGGATACCCTAGCCATCATTTCACTTTCCTTGGATGCACGCATAGCTCAAGATTATTTTCCTCTTGCTGTAGATTACCACTGTCCAGTAGAACTGTTTGCCTGGTAGAAATGTTTGATAACCTGCACTGTCCAATACTGTAGCCCTTAGCCACATTTGCCTATAACACTTGAAGTGTGCCTAGTGCAAATAAATGACTGAATTTTTAATTTAATTTATAGTTATAATAGAATCATGCAATGTAAGCCCCTATTGGCTGTTATGTTTCCTTATATTTCTATTTCTGTGCAAACTTAACCCTTGACCTCCAAGTTCTCCACAGTGCTGAATACAGTCTTAATAAATGCTGCTCATTTAAAATTTTTATGTGTGTGTATATATATATATACATATTAATAAAGAAATATAATTTAATAAATAAAAGACTTTGAGAGTTTAAAAACTTAGACAAAGTGATTTAGACTTTAAAAACTTAGACAAAGTGATTTAAACCACTAGTAAAAGCCATTAACCCCTGAAATCGAAATGGAATCCTTCAGTTTCTCTGTGCAATATCCAGTCTTGCTCCTAGTCTGTTTTTTCTCTAAAATTCTTATTTCTTAGGAGTCAGCTATTCCTATTTTTAATTTTATTGTGTTTAACTTTTATTTGGAAAAAACTGGACAAATAGAGGCAATGTATGGAGGAAGACCTAGCATTCTAATTTCATTTAAATATATATATATATAATAAGTTTCGGAATTTATTACATTATACATAAAACAGTAAATGAACATAGGAATTTTTTGTGCATAAGGTATTGGTTTCTTACATTTTCCAGATCCACTATATAACGTTGCTTTAATTGTTTCACTTACTTATACTTATTTCCTTCCCATATGTCAATAAATTAACATGTCAATGTCAAAATATGCCCTCTTTAAAAGGGCATGATTTTACCCAATATTACTTTCGAAGTAGCAATTGAGTCTACAGACTAAAGCTGGAAAAAAAAAGTAGGACTTTTATTTCTGCATTGTGTGCCATGTTCATGAAAAAATATAAAATCAATTTTTCATAGTCATTATCAAGTGTACAAAAAAATAATTCATTGATAGCTAATTCCACCATGCTCACAAAAAGAAGCCATATTGTAGAAGCATTGTTAAAATATACTTTTGGTTTGATCTTCTTGTTTTAAAAATAAATGAAAATTTATTTATAAGCAGAATCAACCAAAAGCCTACACATAGATCCATTCTTGCTACTGCCTTAATGACCAATATTGATGATATCAGACAAATCATTCATTCAGGGATTTACATACATTGTAGCAAGACCATTCATTTAAAACTATTATTAAATATATTTGGCATAGAAATTGAGACAAACATTCATTTTCCTACTTAAAAATCAAAGTCATAGAATGTTATTATATCCAAATATAGATTGCCTTGGAACAATGAAATTAAAAAAAAAAGACATTTTATTTAAGATTTTGTAGCATGATCTATGGAGATGGATCGCCTGGTTTTGAATCCATGATCCATCACTTATTAGCTGTGTAACTTTATGCAAGTTTTTAAAAATTCTCTGTCTCATTAAAAAATAGATATAATAATAGCATCTACCTCATAGTGTTACTGTGAAGACTAAATGAATTAACATATGTAAAGCACTTAGAATAGTTCCTGAAACTCACAAGTGTTGTATGTGTTTGCAATCGTTGTTGTTGTTACTATTAAACTAAAGAAAATAAACAAATGTGGTTGTATATCCTGCACTCACAAAGGCAAATAAATAAGTCTAATCCAGTGGGAGAAAAATAATTGGGCCTGAATTCTAGTGTTAACTTTGCCTTTAAGTAGTTATGACCTCGGACAAGTCATTTAATCATTCTGTGCCTCCCTTTCTTCATTATGGTGAGTAGGATTGGAGTTCATCTCTCAGATCTTGTTCTAGCATTTTATGATTGAAATAAGCTTTCATCATAAATCTGTAGTCATTTGCATAATGGATCTCAGTTATGTGCAATGCTACAGCTTTAAAAGTTTTTACAACACAATTCCAAATATCTTATTGTCATCAACTACATATTTCATATAATTTTATTTGATTTAAAATCATGTTTACAAGGTTTAAAGACTGTATGCCTTGTTTTCAGTAGGTAGTGATTTTATGGTTGTTTCTAGCTTGGCAACAAATAATTTTTCATATATTGGGTTGGCCAAATAGCTCCTTCAGGTTTTTCCCAAAATGTTATGAAAAACCCGAATGAACTTTTTGACCAAACCAATAATTTAGAATGGAAACCTTGTTTTAAAAGAGTATTTTAATGATTATTTTCCACTTTCAAAGGTTTATGGAAATAAAATTCCCCTCAAAATTTTCTGTTTCTTGATAACATTTTCAAAAAGGATATATTCTAATGACATTTATCTTTAGATATTATTATGATTAGTTTTCAAATTGGTCAAGTTTTCAAATTGACCAGTTCATCCCTTTGATGAAATACAAAATATATACTGACTCATTGTATGATTTTAATTGATATTTGCTTTTTTTAAGAACAAATATAAGTTAGAGAAAGCAGGGGTTTATTTTCATTGGATAATTGTAATACATCTTGAATCCCTGTAATACAGTACTGTGTTGAAAATATTGAAGCAAACACATCTCACAAAATCAAGTCATTTTTTTGAAACAGTACTTCCAACTAAAATATGCCATCATGATTTCATATTGAAAATGATAAAAATTCAACTTCTGAAAGTTGATAACTTTAAAATTAAAAAGATAATTAAAACCTGTTATAGCTTACAACCACAACATTGCACCTTCAAAATTTTCCACTAATTACAGCTGCTAATTTTCAAGAGGAACTGTTAAAGTGAGTCAGATTTGACATAAGGACAGCTTCTCCACCTCTTTTTTTTATTCAGAAGAAAAGTTTTTTAAAACAGAACACTTCCAAATATATTATCTATCCAACTAGCACTTTTTTATGGACTACTTTTACTTTTTTTGATGTTGGAAAATAAATATTAATTATTTCATAAAACATTATATACAACAATCAAAACAAAACAACAAAAACTGAAAACCAAAAAACTACATGTGTTATATATTAAAATCTACAGAATCTAAACTCTGAGGCCTAGCATTCAAAGGTCCTTAATTAGTTGCTTCCAATATACGTCTTTCTCATTAATTTCTAATCCATGACCTCTCCTCTTCAGTCAAGCCAACACCCACTCTAACCACAGCATTTTCCACATCTCTGGTCATCCAAGGTCCTCATCTGCTCTGGGGCATTTCACACAACTCATTTCCTCTAAGAAACTTTCACAGATTAACATCACATGGGGAATATCTGAATAAGCATAAGAGTAAGGATAAAGTTAAATGTAAGTGCTTAAGGGACTTGTAGTTAAAATATGGCAACTATGGAGAAGGCAGTCAACAAAGTCATGGAGTTTTGTTTTTCTAACTTTAATTTGGAAAAAAATATCTCATTAATAGTTATTATGTGTCATGTGCATTTGAATAGCACATTCCCTTACTCATCTATTCTTTCTCCTTCAGAACATTGTTTTGAACTGAATGTCTTGTTTAAAGAATTTTTTATCTTAGTTTAATTTGGCTTTGCTATCTTAATGGTAAACTATCACTAAGAAAATGGGGACTGTACTTCCTAATTTTTTTTTTTTTTTTATAATTCTGCTCTATTATCTCAAGTCCTATTGAAAGCAAACTTGGAACAAATATTAGGTCTTTGAAACATGTGTGCATGTTAAGGGACAATAAAGAATAAGATTGAATCATCCTGCCAATGATTAAACTACAAACGGTCTTACTCATGACAGTTTGTACCCTCAAGATGTTTGTAAATGTAGTAATAATGTGATGAGTTATGTTCCAACTACCTGTAAGGGCCTTGAACAATTTGAGAAGAACTGTGAGGCACTAGGGAAACAAGGAGTAGCAGAGGGTATAGAAGAGTCTGTGGAGGAAACTTGAAAAGAGTGGGGGTACTAAGGAGAGGCAAGGAATGATTTTGAGCATCAGGATGGACTAGGAGAATGAGAAGTATTCATGGAATCTAAGCAGGGCAAAGATGGATGAAAACTAACTGGGGGAATCTGAAGTTGGGGAACCTAAAAAGTGGGTAGAGAGTAAGAAGTTAATTATAGAAACTCAAAAGCACAGTGAGGAATTTGGCAAAACTATAATGAACTGAGCATGACTTCCATGACTGGGAGACTTGAAGGACTGGAAAGAACAAGGAAGGTGTGGGGAGATTTGATGGATCTGGGAGGTCTTAGGTACCACTGAGAGTGGATTTGAGTACCTGAAGGGGATGGTGGATAGAGATAGAGGGATAAAAGAGATAATGGAAGGGAACAATGAAAATAATGACATAACAAGTAAAATAAGGTTGTTTAAAATTTTTTCATCCTTAAGATTAAATTACTGGGGAAATTTTACATTGGTTAGCACTTTTAAGATATTTCTTCTTTCAGGAATGCCGGGGGTGGGGGTGGGTGGAGGGTGGCACATATTTCACTTTCTTCTTCTGCCACATGGAAGAGAAAAACTGAGAATGGGATTTGTGACAAAGAACTTAAACACATTATTTTAAAATATAAAATATATTGTACTACTTTATAACAGTACTATTTAGTACTGTGAGAAGGTTGAGGGGCTGCACTGGAGGACACATTAACCACTAAGTCTATAAACTTAAATGATTTTTGAAAAAATTAAAACTTCCCATGACACTCTGAACATTATTTCAAATTTCATTTGATTAAACAGAATCTTAAAAACTTTTAATCACTTGAATGAAGATTGGAGGGATAGACCACTAGCTTATTTAATCAAATCATCATCCTATCAGTACAAGAAATTCTATATATTTATTTATTAGAAAAATCTCTTCTTTGCTAGTTTAGTATATATTTATTGAGTACCTTCTATGCACCAGGCATTGGAAATGCAAAAATGAGGAAGAACAGTCCCTCTCCCTAGGGCCTGTCCCTCTACCACCACAAAAGAGGTATTTGTTCCAAAAATAGGTTTTTCTGTAATTTATCAGTACATGGATATCTAATGGTCCTAATGATATCGCTGCATGATCCAAAGCAGCCTTTAAGTCTTCATAGGTAACCATCAGTCAGGCTATAGTGTATTTTTTTTCTCATAATTGATTCCTTAGAAATTTACAATACATTGATGACATGTGTTGTCATCCAAGTCAATAGAAACACTTACTGTAATTTTGGGGATTTTTCTTGTATTACATCTCTCCCCACACGATATTAATCAGTATACTGGAAGATAAGCTTCCCTTTCCCCTCATCCATTCTCACTGTTAACAATTTAAGCTTGACACAAATCTTTTAAGGAAAAGAAAGATTCAAACACTAAAAATGGGAGTTCAGATAAAATCTGTACTCCCAAAAAGACCCAAAAGAAGTGTGATTTATATGATGTTTAACATATATAAAACTCACCTTGAAATATCTGAATTAAAACCCACTTTCCTACAGTCCTCATAGTGCTCTGCAATCAGCTGTGGGGTAGAGGATGAAAAGAGGAGGGGAAGAAAAAGATCTTTTCCTCCAGTACAATGTAATCGTTTGAAACTTAAAATAGATGCACTAAAAGATTGGGCTTCAATAACCTTATACTACACTAGGTGGGAGGTTCCACAGCAGGACCTCTAAGGTCCCTTTAATTTCAGGGATGCAATGACTCTGTGTTCCCTGATGGATAAAGTGCTGTTAGCAGAAAATCATTCAGGACTCTGAAATGCAGGCACAAAATATTCTAGGAATTCAAAATGAGGCAAAGACTCTGCTACCCTTATTTGCCTGCTAAGGGAAGCTCAGATAAAAATGCTGTATCCACTAACTGGGCTTTCTACCTTGGATTTTTATAACAGTTCTATAAACCTAACACATAGAATTGGGAATCTGCAGTAAGATTATGAAACAGTAGAATGCATAGATTCACAATACTATATATGTGCACTAGGTATGATCCTAGTCCCTTTGACTAACAGTATTTGTTTCCTGAAGCTGAGGAAGGTGGTCAATTCTTGAATATTAATCACATATTATGTCACTAAGAATTAATAATTACCTACATATTAATTTCAATTTTCTTCAGTTATGAAGCTGTTCTTAACTCTAATGCTTCTTGATATCAATTCGTATTATCTTAGAGAGGGATTTCCAATTCTGTAAGTAGGATAGCAAATTTTTGTCTCACCCAAGCTTGTTAGCTTCTTCATAAGACTATGAACTTGAGAGCATCTGAGGCAAGACCTCTCTGGCATGTGATCTGTGGAATCCTTCTTACTCACAAAAGGGTTTTCCTGTGGTAGGTCAAACACTTTGAGTTGGATTTCAAGAAACCAAAAATCTAAAGTCAAAAAACAGACAACGCATGGCAGAGGTCCATCATTATACGGCAGGATCCTCCAATTTGCTGTAATGGCTACAAACTAAGAAAAGGTTAATTGTCTTTGCACAATTTTAGATTTTGGAAAAGGGGAAGTAAGGCATATAAATTTGTGTTTTCAATATGATCTTATGGCTATTTCTTGGATTAAAAAACAAAAAGTCCATAATACTTTTGGAGGTAGGATATGCTGGAAAGGTGTTTCTCGGCTTTAGACTAGAAGAAGATTTTAAAATTTTCAAAAGCCAGCCCACACTGCTGCATTCTTAATTCCAATTAAGTCTGATCTGTTAAAGCATTTAATGCATATTTGTGTAGAGATTATGGCAACTTACTATCTACGTCTATTATATTTTGAGTTTTATATTGGTGTTGCAAAAACTTATAGATTAAATGAAAATGTGATTAGAATGATACTGATATAAATGTTTTTCAGGGAATAATTATTTACATTGTAAATGGCTGTAATTTATACTTTTTAATATGGGGAAGTGGGAATCCTATGCCTTGTTACTTTATGATTATGACTTTCCTAGAATTCCGGAGACACGTGTTTCTCACATTCATTTCTCCATCAAAACTTTCTAGAGCAGTGCTATGCAACAGAACTTTTTGTGATGATAGAAATAGTCTATATCTGCAAGGTCCAATATGGTAGCCAAAGGTGGCTGTTAAACACTTGAAATGTAGCTAGTGAGAACTAGTAGTGTAACTGAGAAAATGAGTTCTTAATTTTACTTAATTTTTATTTAAATAGCTACATGTGCTAGTAACTACCATATTGAACAGCACAGTACAGAGGTACTTCGTATTCTGTATTTAATTTAAGGTATGCATGATTTACCTATGGAAAATGTGTTGTAAGGATACTCATGCTTTTCTATCTATCCATCCATCCAACCGTCTAGTTGATCTTTAATTTTGAAGCACCCTCAGTATGTAAAACACTATGTTAAATTTATATAATAGAGGAACTTTACATTAGGTTTTTTATGGTGGGGGAGATAAGACAAGACTTGTACAAGATAAATAATACGGTACATTGAATAGGCTAACTGACAAAGGAAAAAGTATAATGCTATGGGAGTACCAAAGAACACTTTTGCATAATGGAGTTAGGAAGAGGTTCATGGAGTTCTTTAAATGTTTTGGATAAGTGGTTGCAAGGCATAGGAAGAATTTTAAGGAAAGGAGATTGCAAGATAGAAAGTCTGAAGTTTAGACTGGAATATGGGGATAAGAAAGAGGGAATACTCCAAGGTTTTTTAAGTGACTGATAGTTAGTGCCAAGAACAGATAAGGTAAAGTCAGGAGAATGAACATGTTTTGTAGGAAAATGTTCAGGCTAAATAAGAGAATATATTTTAATCTAAGATTTTTAGAGAAGTTATTTATTATAAAAGTTAATTTAAAATGAGTTAAAATTTTAGCCATCAAGCTAGCTTTATATATTAATTGTAATTGTACTAATGATAAATATGATAAATATAGATCATATTTATCATATGATCAATATGCTTAAAGAGACCACTAGTAAAGTGAAGTCATTAATCATCTACCTAAACTTTCATCTTGGCCTCTAAAGATTAACGATTAGGCTAGCTGCAGTAAAAAGAGTCAAACACAAACATATGTGACTTTTCCCTTAATTCCTATATAGAATAGAATTCTATTCGAATTCGAATAGAATTCAAATAGAATTCTAATTCCTATATAGAATTCCTACTGGGCAGTGCCAGATAACCTAAGATATATTAAATTATTTTTCATGACCAAGGAGAGTACCTTAAATTCCTCAGCAAGTATTGCATTCTGTATTAATCTAAAAGCAAAGATCAAAACACTTTGGGGAAGTAGACATCCTTATAATGTAATGTAGGTAGCTAATCAAATGCCACAAATATAGAAGCAAACTGATGGACTTATTGATGCCCAGATCATGTTCCTTTTCAATGTAAATATATAAACATGTATTAAATTTGAATAAAAGTTAACATTTATTTTCAGAGATCACTGTTATTTTTGTTTTGCATCTCTGAATTAATGTTCACTGTTTCTTTTAATTTCTTTTCAATTAAAAGAAAAAATAATTTTTGCTTCCTGTGCAAATAGAGAATTGACGATTTCCATAGTTTGAATAAATATGATTTTAAATAAAGACTCAGGTAGTGAATGTTAATACTTAATTAACTTGAACGTACTTTGAAGTGTGGGAAATAACCAGGGTTTTATCTTTGCCTTTAATAAAGACTGGGCCTGTAACAGGCTAAAGTTATTTTCATAGCTGAATTTTCTTCTCTGGATTTATAGAAGTAACAGATATGGGTGCTTTATTTTGAGGAAATTATGATTTCCAGGAATTTGATTAACATGAGTGCTCATTTCTTCCATTAATAAGAAATTTGAAAGTTGAGAAGTTGTAGACCTTTACATTTAATATTTTATGAACTGTTCAGGTGCACTTTATGACTTAGGGGCTATGCCTATGTAGGAAATTTTCTTCGTACTAGAGTGATATATGAGGATCAAGAGGTTTTGAATATACAGTTTGCTGACACATGGATTCTAAACTCCTGGAATTTCTGCCCTCTAATAAAAAGTATCTCTATTAGCTTGTCTACCCAATGGTATGTTGCTGGGTGAATTAAAATACTATTTTTTCTGATCTCTCTCTCTCTCACACACACACATAAATTCACACACTTTCTCACATTTACACACATACCATTTTTATTATTAATTAAGAGTGTAAATGGCAAATATCTGAGGACTGAATCATATTTATCTCTTCAAATTAAGTTTAGTTCTTGGTAATGCAACATGTCAATGTGCCTAATTCACTCCAAACAAAATGTTAAAGATAAAACTGCCTATGAGAATAACTTTAATTAGTAATTGACTTGATGGCACATTTAAGAGATGTATATTTTATGTATAGATGTAGTTGCTCTGAAATTCAAGATGAGGTTGCTCTATACCATGGAAGCCAAAATATAGCTAACTACAGTTGACTGCCTCTCAGAGAATAGCTTCTTCCTTGATAAATTGTTACAATAAAACGGGAATGGCCAATACTTAATGCTTTGAGTTCTTCCATTTTAATCCTGCTAGCTGATGACTTACTAGTAAATTTGTATAATTGCAAACTGAAGCAAAAATTATGTAAACCTTAAGTACATTTATTGTAGGAAAATCGGATACAGGGTAAAATACCAAATTTCAGGTATGGCATTACTAAGATGAACTATCTGCCAAGTGTTGAGTCTAGAATAGTAACAGTAGTGTGCATTGTACAGAATAGCAAGAAATTATGCAAATATTCAGGTGTAGAAAATATAGAGATTACAGTAATATTACAGGGTGTTTGAAAGATTAATGGAAAGCAGTATGCTACTTTCATAAAATACTTTCTTCTGGTTGGCCAACATGTTTTCACCCATTCTGATAATGAAATTCCATGATTTTTTTCCATGAGGCTCTGAGAACTTACTAAAGAAAACTTGGAATAAAACAAACAACAAATCTTTAAAAGAACTGTCATTCATAAGTATTTCTAGGTGTAAGAAAAAGTTATTCTAATGTTTTTAAGGTTAAGAGACATTCAAGCAAACAACCACATAGCTAACGGAAGTTGAAAGGTCTGACCTAAGATTTTGTTAATATACAAGAAAATCAGATAAAGATGACTGGGGAGAGAGGAAACTACCTTACCAGCTAAAGGAAACATACTGTGTTCTCTTCTTCAATAGTCTCCATTAGACAACCATCTTCACAGGTTGATTCGACCTTATGAATTAATTTATCAATTCCAGTCACTGTCTGCCTTAGGTATTGATTCTCCCTGTTCACCTTTACATCAGTAAGTTTTACTAAGAGGTTTCTGTTAAAAGTTAAACTATTTGAACTTTGTTGAATTAGGAGTATTTAACTCATTGCCTCTCCCTGATTGTTAGATGCATAGGTCTATAAGACCACATCCTTGATGTTTTTGACAGTAGAAAACCTACATCTTTCAGATTTCACAGAAGGTATGAGTAAAACATTGTTTACTCTCTGCTCTTCTGCACATGTTCAGATGTTATTGCATGAATCCAGTTGGTAAGGAAAAACAGCAAGGAATATAGACACTGGCCCCTGCCAACATCAAGAAAGTTTATGAATTTTTTGTTGTTGCATTTTTCCTGCACTCAATAAGTGTGGTCAAGTACCAAATTCCACATTGCCTATTATCTTTCCACCAGTTTAAGCCTAAGGCTAAACTCAATTTTTAACTTGCTTGTGCAAATTTAATTTGCATAGAGAGATTTAGTTCTTCAGTGAGATTAAAATTCCCATCACCTAGGTGCCTTATTAGTTGAAAAGTAATAAGAAAAGAAATTCCCACAGGTGAGGTAACTGAAATTTACACTCCTTGTGACTTATCATCTTGAGAAAAGTTTCTTTTGTGGTTTCAGGTTTCTCTGGGCTACAATTTTTTAAACAGGTGTACTGTGGAGATTATGACAAATCTGCAGTTAGAGAATTTAAGATATCTAAGAGAATTGTCACAACCACGAAAGGTGAGAAACACCAAATGCACATTCTCTCCTTTTAAAACAAAACAACTTTTTCTAGTGGAAATCAAACCCTTTAAGTGGCTGTGCTTTAGCAAATACAAAACATTCCTTCACTTTCATTCTTTCTATTCTTCCAGCAATTTTTTTTTGGCATACCCCAAGACAAGGGAAAAATGTAAATATTTCTTCCCAATTTTCAAAAATTAGTAAACCTTTAGAACATTCATTTTTATAAGGAGATCAAAACATTCAACCATATGTGATTACAAAGACAACCAATTTAAATTGAGTTTGAATAGCAACCTTTCTTCTCCCCTTCACTTATACAGTCCTGTTGATCTCCCCACTTTATAGTCCTTTAAAGTATTCACATAAAATGTACTAAATTATTCAAGAAAAATGTACTTCACTTATTCAATGTTATTTTCATATATATTACTGAACCTTTTTTCCTTTTATTTGAAGGGGGTAAGCTTTCTGTTTATTTTGCCCTATATCTTTTTGTCATGATCACTTATTTTAGTGTGAAGATGCTCTAAATATAATACATGTAACCAATGAAAATTATTGTGGTAAATATAATGGTTCTATTCTAGTATTAGAGCCTTAGAATATTTGACATTCCTTTTTGAGATGTTACAACAAATTCTGATTAAAAAATACACACATGTATGTATGTATGTACATGTGTATATGTTTAATATGTATATATGAAATATACAGTATCTAAAATTAAAAGAAGCAAGTGTCTAGTTTAAAGAATGCCAGAAAACTGTATGAAACTAAATTGTGGAAAGAAAGAGAATTTAGGGTCTCAAAAATTCATGCTCTGTATATATTTATTTGGGAAGAAGGGGGGACTAAAAGTCTACAAATAACTAGTACATTTAAATATTCTATAAGCATTGTTATTTTTTTAAATGTTTTTTCATATCTTTATTGGAGTATAATTGCTTTACAATGGTGTGTCAGTTTCTGCTTTATAACAAAGTGAATCAGCTATACATATACATATATCCCCATATCTCCTCCCTCTTGCGTCTCCCTGCCATCCTAGATAGCTAGTGGGAAGCAGCTGCATAAGCACTTTTAAAACAGATCAAGTGAGTAGGAATAGAATCAATAGAGAAAGAAAGTTAAATCTGATTATTACCTTTTATATTCACAAAAAAAAGTCTTCCTTAGAATAAAGTTTGATATATTCATCATCTTTAAATACATCGCAAAGGGAAACTGCAACTTCTAAGAGTAATGACAGTAAGTGATTCTATCAGTATTTTTGTCACTTCCATTTTCATAAATGGAAATTGAGTATTTTTCTTAGCTATTTTTATATAGGTTATATTTATTGTTTCAAAACTCTATTATGTTAAAAAAATGAAAGAAAAATATTATTCTTGGATCACTTTCTAGGACTGAGTTAAGTTTCTCAGGAAAATTAGTCTTTATGAGTAGGGCCAAGAAATATCTTTAACCAAATGTCTTTTATCATGGCATTTTATAGTATACCCATATACTATAAAATGTATATGGGTATACTATATATTATATATATTATTATACTATATGTTTATATAGTTATTATATAGTTATATAGTTTATTATTATACTATAATAATATAGTTTATATAGTTATATAGTATATTATTATACTATATGTATATGGGTATACTATATATTATATATATTATTATACTATATATTATATATTATTATTATTATTATATATTATTATTATTATATGAATCTTTTTAAAACTTGCATACTTAGCTAGCTTATTTCAATATCTGGTTCAAAATTAAAATATTTGTGAATATTCAATTGAAAAATAAATAATTACACTTTATTACCTCTTTGATCTGACAATGTGATCAGTTTAGAAATAAAATATAATTTCAGGCATAAAATAAAGGAAACCCACTACCACATACATGTTAACTGAGTAGTCATTTGAGAAGGATGAATTAACATATTTACTTTAAAATAGAATTTCCTCAGTTAAACCAATAAATACATTACTAAAGATTTGTAGACAATACATTTTAAATAAATTTAAAACTTTTTCTAATAAATTAACGACATTTTAAACAGTCTTAAATTTGTTCTTTCTTTCTCCCTGGTTAATTAAAAATGACCAGAACCACTTTAAATATGACACTGCTATTTCACGTTTTGTGGCATTCTTCTAGATAAACAATATTTGGAATCACCACGAAAATCTAAATTAAAGTGGCAACTTTAATGATATAATACCTTTTAAAACAATTCTGAGGAATTTTCCAAAAGAATTGGGATTAATCTTACTAAGAGTATGAAAAGACTTGCATTTGGTAAAAAGGGAGATCGTATCACATTAACATTGCTTAAGCTGTAAAGAAAGAATATTCTTTATTTGTACTGACTTCTATTACCAGCACTGCGGCTAATTCACGAAGTCTAAAATTTCCACTATTTAGCAAATAGTCGAAATTTATCGGTAATCACACTATCAATACGTGATTTTTTTAAATCTAGGAAATTGGATAGTCCTCCACTCAGGCTATTGAACTCCTCTTTCCAGGATTATTTATATGCTGGTAAATTCTTGCAAGTCATAATTCTGTTAAAATATAAAGGAAATAAAGATCCATGTTTCTGAAAATTATTATGGTGACAAATATCTTGATACATTCAACAGTTGATGCATTCATCTTAATATAACTTCTAATGTATATAATCAATTATTAAAATAATAGTAGTTACCATTTTATTGAGTACTTCTTCCAGGCCAAGCACTATGCTAAGTACATTTAATACAACAGTCCTATAATATATGTACTGTTATTGTCACTTCTATTTACATATGAGGACAAAAGGTAAGAGCTTAAGTAACTTGTCCAAGGTCTCAGAGCTATTAAGGTATGTAGCTACAGTCTGAAAGCATATTTATCTGACTCCAAAGCTCAGGCTCTACTTAACTACTAAACAGACTTTATACATGACAAAATGTTTATGTGTTCACCTATGATAAAACAAACAAACAAAAGCTAGCAATGTCTTGGAATTAGAATCTAGATCAAGATTATCAAAGGGCTCACCCATTAAAGAGTTGATCTGTATGAAAATATAACTTTAGGAAAAATGGGAAAGGTACTTGATGGCAAATGATTTTGTTCATTTAACTTTTCCTTAGGAGTCAAATTTTCTCAGCTTTCTGGTAATAGGATAAACAAATATATGGAGGTCTCATTCCATGTGTTTCTATAATCTTTATTAAAGTAAAAACACTATAAATCTGTTAAAAGAACTAAATACTATCATTTGATCCAAATGCTATCTTCTCATTAGAAAAATGTCTACTCATTCAATAAGTAATTGAATTGGAAAATAGATTTGCTTCATGCTACATCTCATTGAAATTTATGTTGTAATAATTGGATAATTTGCACTAAGGACATTAAATGGAACTATGTTTCATTTTTGGGAACTCATGTGAAAATTAGATCAGAAGTCCCAACTTTACAAATCTCACTTTCTCCTAAAATATGCATTATTCATAAAGATTTCTCCAGCAGTAATTTTTACTTAAGCCTTATGTAATGATCTTGACAAATCGGCATATCTGAGGATTATATACAGGAAATATCTCCACTGACAACATAATTTTGGAGTTAACAATAAAGCTATGATTTCTCCCTTTCAGTAAATCTTCTGGACTGTGGCCTTTGATTATTAGGTTGAACCATATGAAAGTGCTGATAATCAATTTTAACCTAAAAAATAGCAATTTCATATGGTTCTACTTCATATATTCTGTCTAGGTATTTAGCCAGACTTTCCACTAATATTCAATCCTCTGTATAAATTACTGTGTCAGTAAGAAAAGATTAAATCCAAGTATCTGGGGAATATGCAAGCTGGGTGTGCAGAAAAGTCTTATTTTATGCAGGTGGATATTAATAAATAAGTGGAAATTATCAGAATGTGTGGGCCTCTTAATAACGTAACTTTGATGTGGAGTGAGCAGCAGGTGCTTAAATAAGTAAAGAGAAATGGCTTATTTGAGTTGATAGAGGCATGGCAGACAATATAAAAGGTGTTGTGGGGCTTCCCTGGTAGTGTAGCGGTTGGGAGTCCGCCTGCCGATGCGGGGGACGTGGGTTCGTGCCCCAGTCCGGGAGGATCCCGCATGCCGTGGAGCGGCTGGGCCCGTGGGCCATGGCCACTGGACCTGCGCGTCTGGAGCCTGTGCTCTGCGGTGGGGGAGGCCACAGCGGTGGGAGGCCCGTGTACCACAAAAAAAAAAAAGGTGTTGTGGTGAGAAGCAGGAAATAAAATGGATCCAAAAAGATGAGTTTTAGTCAACAGAATTATTTGAATCCAAGCAAAGTGCAATATATGGCATCAGCACAAGTAACTGTAATGAAAAGGTAACAAAGGCAATACAAAGACAAGCTGGGAGAAAATAAAGAAAATCACCTATATTTAATTTGATAGATTTCCTCTAAGATGGAAGACAGTTTGTCAATAACAACTTGAGTAGACATATTGTGCATTCTATCTCTTCCAATATATGCATGCAGGGATAACATTTGCATGTGTATTATTGTCCTTTATACACAAAACTATAAAGGACAGGAAGAATATCTTCCCCACTTGCAGGAAGACCAGTTTTCTGAATTCCCTCAGTCAAGTATTTTCTCTAGTAACCACTTCTTAAAGAACGCACATTGTTGGGGACTTCCCTGATGGTGCAGTGGTTAAGAATCCACCTGGAATGCAGGCGACACGAGTTCGATCCCTGGTCCAGGAAGATCCCACATGCTGTGGAGCAACCAAGCCCATGTGCCACAACTACTGAGCCTGTGCTCTAGAGAGCGCCTGCCCTAGAGCCCGCGCGCCTCAACTACTGAAGCCTGCACCCTCTTGGGCCCGCGTGCAGCAACTACTGAGCCCACATGATGCAACTACTGAATCCTGAGCCCCTCGAGTCCGTGCTCCACAACAAGAGAAGCCACCACAATGAGAAGCCTGTGCACCGCAAGGAAGTGTAGCCCCTGCTCGCTGCAACTAGAGAAAGCCCACATGCAGCAACGGAGACCCAGTGCAGACAAAAAATAAATAAAATAAAATAAAAAAAAAAAGAAAGCACATTGCTACTGTACCAATGTCTTTACAAATCTGTCAGCATTTTATTGTTTAATTAAAATAAAGTTCATTAACAGATTTTGGCCTCCCAGATTCTTGTATCTACTAAGCATCTTTCACTTATATTCTCTTCTAAACATAACTCTTAGTCATACATGTTACATGTGAGTAACATGTGAGTAACTCTTAGTCATACATGTTACATGTGAGTTTACTCACATGTTACATGTGAGTAAAAATGCCATTTTTAATAGAGTCTGGACCCTATTATTTAAGGGTCTATGACCAATCTATTTACACTATTTACAAAGTCTTTTGCAAAACAAATAATTGATATTTAATGTTATATATTACCCTGCTACACATATAATTTTAGTTTTATTTAATGACAAAATATTTCTATTTTTAAAATATGTATTTTTCCTATATGAATTGCCTTTGTAGATAAAGTTTTACAATATTTATATCACTCCAGGTGAAAGTAAAATGTGACTTTCACTAATGAAAGAAAAGTTTCTTTATTTCGTTCTGGAAAATCATGCTTGACTATTTCCTTCCCTTTGAAAATAATCAAGGGTAAATCTACTATTTCTATGCAAATGCTTTTCAATCAGTTTATGTTGAAGAAAGTTGTTATTCAGACACAAAATGCAGCCCATCTTAGCTTTTGTTAATAACTTTAAAATGAAGTAGCCCTGAGAAACTAACACAACATTGTAAAGCAATTATACCCAATAAAGATGTTAAAAATTAAACAAAATAAAATAGCTGCTTCTGTTAATGATACAAAAAATAAATAAATAAAGAAGTAGACCTCCAAGTAGCCCTCCTCTTGAAGCTCAAGAGCCTTTTATGTAGTGACGAAAAAAGATATAAATGATTCTCTTTAAAACCCTGTTATTTGTTTTAAATTCTTCTGAGCTGAATAAGTAACAACTCTATCTATTAAAATTACCTTATTTTAAGCCCAGATGGGATAATTAACTTAAAAAAAATTGTATGTTTTTTTACAAAAAGAATGAAAAACTTTTAAAACTTAAACTAAATATTCCTAAAAGTTAAATATAAGCTATCACAGGCCTTAAATTGAATGATGAACTGAAAGTATTATAATAGGATTAGTTTGGTTTTGGTTTTGCTGCTTTTTCAAGTGTTAGTGGATAGCAGCAGAAAGGGTCTTAGTTTTTAAAAGAAAGCTATTGCTGCATCATATCCTAGATGAAAAACAAATAGGTACATTAATATAATGCTTCTCATAGAGAATCATTTTAATTAGAGCAAAGTTATCCATCTCATATCACCTTTGTTCAAAATGCTAGACAAAATATATCTATATATGTTTGTTTGTTGGTTTATTTCAACATCTTTATTGGAGTATAACTGCTTTACAATGGTGTGTTAGTTTCTGCTTTATAACAAAGTGAATCAGTTATACATATACATATATCCCCATATCTCTTCCCTCTTGCATCTCCCTCCTTCCCACCCTCCCTATCCCACCCCTCTAGGTGGCCACAAAGCACCGAGCTGATCTCCCTGTGCTATGCGGCTGCTTCCCACTAGCTATCTATTGTACATTTGGTAGTGTTGATATGTCCATGCCACTCTCTCACTTTGTCCCATCTTACTCTTCCCCCTTCAAGTATCCTCAAGTCCATTCTCCAGTAGGTCTGTGTCTTTATTCCCGTCTTGCCCCTAGGTTCTTCATGACCATTTTTGTTTGTTTGTTTTTTAGATTCCATATAAATGTGTTAGCATACGGTATTTGTTTTTCTCTTTCTGACTTATTTCACTCTGTATGACAGACTCTAGGTCCATCCACCTCACTAAAAACTACTCAATTTTGTTCCTTTTAATGGCTGAGTAATATTCCACTGTATATATGTGCCACATCTTCTTTATCCATTCATCCGATGATGGGCACTCAGGTTGCTTCCATGTCCTGGCTATTGTAAATAGAGCTGCAATGAACATTTTGGTACATGACTCTTTTTGAATTATGGTTTTCTCAGGGTATATGCCCAGTAGTGGGATTGCTGGGTTGTATGGTAGTTCTATTTTTATTTTTTTCAGGAACCTCCATACTGTTCTCCATAGTGGCTATATCAATTTACATTCCCACCAACAGTGCAAGAGTGTTCCCTTTTCTCCACACTCTCTCCAACATTTATTGTTTGTAGATTTTTTGATGATGGCCATTCTGACCGGTGTGAGATGATATCTCATTGTAGTTTTGATTTGCATTTCTCTAATGATTAATGATGTTGAGCATTCTTTCATGTGCTTGTTGGCAATCTGTGTAACTTCTTTGGAGAAATGTCTTTTTAGGTCTTCTGCCCATTTTTGGATTGGGCTGTTTGTTTTTTCGATATTGAGCTGCATGAGTTGCTTGTATATTTTGGAGATTAATCCTCTGTCACTTGCTTCATTTACAAATATTTTCTCCCATTCTGAGGGTTGTCTTCTGATCTTGTTTATGGTTTCCTTTGCTGTGCAAAAGCTTTGAAGTTTCATTAGGTCCCATTTGTTTATTTTTGGTTTTATTTCCATTTCTCTAGGAGGTGGGTCAAAAAGGATCTTTCTGTGATTTATGTCATAGAGTGTTCTGCCGATGTTTTCCTTTAAGAGTCTGATAGTGTCTAGCCTTACATTTAGGTCTTTAATCCATTTTGAGTTTATTTTTGTGTATGGTGTTAGGGAGTGTTCTAATTTCATTCTTTTACATGTAGTTGTCCAGTTTTCCCAGCACCACTATTTGAAGAGGCTGCCTTTTCTCCACTGTATATTCTTGCCTCCTTTATCGAAGATAAGGTGACCATATGTGCGTAGGTTTATCTCTGGGCTTTCTATCCTGTTCCATTGATCTATATTTCTGTTTTTGTGCCAGTACCATAATGTCTTGATTACTGTATGTTTGTAGTATAGTCTGAAGTCCAGAGGTCTGATTCCTCCAGCTCCGTTTTTCTTTCTCAAGATTGCTTTGGCTATTTGGAGTCTTTTGTGTTTCCATACAAATTGTGAAATATTTTATTCTAGTTCTGTGAAAAATGCGAGTGGTAGTTTGATAGGGATTGCATTGAATCTGTAGATTGCTTTGGGTAGTAGAGTCATTTTCACAACGTTGATTCTTCCAATCCAAGAACATGGTAAATCTCTCCATCTATTTGTATCATCTTTAATTTCTTTCATCAGTGTCATAATTTTCTGCATACAGGTCTTTTGTCTCCTTAGGTAAGTTTATTCCTAGATATTTTATTCTTTTTGTTGCAATGGTAAATGGGAGTTTTCTTAATTTCACTTTCAGATTTTTCATCATTAGTGTATAGGAATGCAAGAGATTGCTGTACATTAATTTTTTTATCTTGCTACTTTACCAAATTCATTGATTAGCTCTAGCAGTTTTCTGGTAGCATCTTTAGGATTCTCTATGTATAGTATCATGTCATCTGCAAACAGCAAAAGCTTTACTTCTTCTTTTCCGATTTGGATTCCTTTTCTTTTACTTCTCTGATTGCTGTGGCTAAAACTACCAAAACTATGTTGAATAATAGTGGTGAGAGTGGGCAACCTTGTTTTGCTCCTCATCTTAGTGGAAATGGTTTCAGTTTTTCACCATTGAGAACGATGTTGGCTATGGGTTTGTCATATATGGCCTTTGTTATGTTGAGGTAAGTTCCTTCTATGCCTACTTTCTGGAAGGTTTTTATCATAAATGGGTGTTGAATTTTGTTGAAAGCTTTCTCTGCATCTATTGAGATGATCATATCTTTTTTTCCTTCAAATTGTTAATATGGTCTATCACATTGATTGATTTGCGTATATTGAAGAATCCTTGCATTCCTGGCATAAAGCCCACTTGATCATGGTGTATGATCCTTTTAATGTGCTGTTGGACTCTGTTTGCTAGTATTTTGTTGAGGATTTTTGCATCTATGTTTATCAGTGATATTGGCCTGTAGTTTTCTTTCTTTGTGAAATCTTTGCCTGGTTTTGGTATCAGGGTGATGGTGGCCTCGTAGAATGAGTTTGGGAGTGTTCCTCCCTCTGCTATATTTTGGAAGAGTTTGAGAAGTATAGGTGTTAGCTCTTCTCTAAATGTTTGATAGAAGTCGCCTGTGAAGCCATCTGGTCCTGGGCTTTTGTTTGTTGGAAGATTTTTAATCACAGTTTCAATTTCACTGCTTGTGATTGGTCTGTTCATATTTTCTATTTCTTCCTTATATGTTTGTTTTTATCAGGCAACATTTAGATATATAAATCAAAGCTTGATTCTCCTGGGCATATGTTCCTTTATTGCACATCTCCAGACTACTGAGAGCAAGCAAGGGGCCAAATTCAGAGCAGAGGGCAAATATTTGCCTTAAACAGCCCAAGAACATATTCTTAATTGTAAATTTTGTTTTCATTTTTAGAAAAAGGGATAATTTAAAAACACAATAATAAAATGAATTTTCAAACTTTCTTTTTGGCATAGATGCACATATGTAGAAGAATAGAAATAGATAATAGTGTGACTTGTAGTAAAATATTTAATCTTTCAACAATTCACTTTATAAAGAAAGGGGGTGAAAATTCAGTGGAAAAAGGAGAAACATAGTAGAAGGAGAAGATAAGGGGGTGGGAAGTGGAAGAGTATGAGTGCTGGGCAAAAACCTTAATGAGGTATCAGGTCAGTCTTTCTACTGTGTGAACTTGGCAACTTTCTGTGATGTGGAATATGTTTGTGCCTGTTACTAAGGGGTCAAAGTGCTGCTAGTGTCTAATAAGTATATACCATTTGTCTAAGCAAGAATATATGGGCATTTTTATCCACAAAAGTCTCTCCATAAATACTAATATCTAATATATGAATAATATGTGTATCAAAATTCTATAAATGCACTTGTAATAATATTTAGAAAATATTAGTTATCTACCATCTCATCTGGTTTTATAAGGTTATGTGTAACACCTAATTTTAAAAACTTATTTAGAACATATCAGTGTTCAGTGTTTGTGGTCCCTTATGAATACAAATGTATAACATTTAAAATATTTAAACCTTCCTATCTTTCAGTTCTGTTCTTCTGAGTGATTCAATTTTTTTCATGTCTCATGACTTATTTGTACAGTCTCTCAAAAAAAAATGTTCAATGGGCATTCATTTTATTTCACAACCAGGAAACTATTTGGGTAGTTATACAGAAATTCATAGTAAATCAAGTGAATCAGAAGAAATCTATTTTCTTTTGTGAATCTTTAAAAAGCTTATTAAGTTCATTTATATCACTTATCACACTATATCAAAAAAATTAAGTGTTTGACTCCTCATAACAAAGAACCTAGCACAATGCCTCAATAGAAATGGAGTCACTTTCTTAACAGAACCACATATGTTTATGATTTAACTGAAAGATGATAGAAATTTCAGTTGCAGGTATTCCTTTTAAAAATCCATCAGCAGTACAATAATTTGTATCTAAGAGATGATGGGTTTAGTTCAAATCTCTAACTTTGTAGAATATTCTTCTAAAATTTCTATCTTAAATTTCCAGGTATCTAAGATATTTTTTCAAAACAAAATAGTTCAGGAAAATATTACAAAATATGGAGCCAGAAATAAGCTAATCAAAGTCTCTGGATAAGAGTAGGGTTTGAATAAGTATTAATTGTTGATATAAGATAAGATAACTACAATGAGTTGGGCCCAAATATTTATTTTTAAAAATGTTTTGAATATGTATGTAATTGTGATTTGTGTACAATTTCAGATATTCTGTATATTACAAGAAGAAAAAGTCCATGTCTGATTGAAACACCTACCAAACAAGAACTAAATTATTCAACAACACTGCTATCTGGTGGTAACATATCCTAATATCAGGAAGACAACCTAAGTTCCACAGAATAGGTTATTTTCTGTGAACACTAGAATTCTTAAGTAACAAAGTGGCACTGAATATTACTCAGAGAAATACAATTGTTAAGCATTATTAAATATAAATGTATACTTGTCTATATCTAATTTGAAGGCCACCATGTATCACAAATTTTAAAAGGGGTGTGCGTGTATGTATGTGTACTTGTATTTTAGAAAAATGATTCTATTTTCTTCAAGATTTAAAAATATCACTATATTATTTTTCTTAGGGCTGTGCCACACGGCTTGTGGGATCTTAGTTCCCCAGCCAAGGATCGAACCCCAGCCCTCGGCAGTGAAAGCACAGAATCCTAACCACTGGACAGCCAGGGAATTCCCAAAATATCACTATAATTTAAAAATGCATAATGTGTGCCTACTAGAATGAGAATCTACTTAGTCAAAATTCCACCATATTAAGCTTCTTGTTTGTACTTATGAAGCAGAGGCATGTGTGTTCATCTATGTTCCATATTTGCACTGCATTTGCATCACTATTGCATGACGATAATGTTAACTATTTTAAAAATATCAAAGACAAGATATTTTAACTTTTGACTGATCTTTGATCAATAACCTTGACTCACTGTTTTTCCATCCTGGCTGATAAGCCCTAAGGATGTGATTAAAGAATAAGGAATTGCTGTACTGTGCTTGTCTGAAGTAGAAATACAAACTCAGTTATTTGGACAATAGTCTAATGTCTACATAAAAATAAAACTAACAGTTAATTTGAAAAAATCAGTTAAAATAATTCATTGATTCAACTAGATGTGATACTGTGCAGATTAATTGTAAGTTCAATCCTCCCTTTGTGGTTCAAGAGAATGTTAGTGATTTAGTTGTTTAATGGTGTGAGACATTTTATTCTTCTAGTATTTATCCTAGAGTTATGTATAAGGATTTCTGAACAGAGACTAGAACTGAAAGCTATTATTTAAACTTGGGATTGTCCAAGCAAATGCATTAAAAATAAAAATTGCTACATGCCTCTAGATCAAACCTGTCAAATTTCTAATACAAATGAAATTAAAATGCAACAGTCTTTGATGAGAAAGATCATAAGCCATCTATAATTTTAATTTGCTGAAATTGATTATATAATCTACAACAAAAAATGTGATTATCAAAGGATAAAGTCTAGGTTTTAAATTAGATCAGTAAAGTGTGTGTCTGCATATTCCAGGCTGTAACTGAATTGTTAATCACAGGTGATTTTATAGATTAAATATTTCTCCTAAAATTAAGATGTCCAGAAGGAAAAAAAAACCTTACTATCTACTTTAACTGATGTAGTTTTTGTTTCCTCAAGGCATGCTATTCTACAGCTCTAATACAGTTAATAAAGCTGAGAAATGAATATAATTTGAAACATGTCTAAAGAGAAATAAAAATAAAATATCCATGTACATAGTCATTATTAATGTAGTTAAATGGAATTTCAAAAATGTAGACAATACACAATACTGATCAATATTCTGTAAAAACAAAAATGGGAAAATAATTTGAAAAAGAATAGATACATGTATATCTGTAACTGAATCACTCTGCTGTACACCTGAAACTAACATGACATTGTTAATCAACTATACTCCAATATAAAATAAAAAAATTTTAAATGTAGACAAAAATAAACTTCTATTTGTCATTGTAGTTAAGTCTGGGCTGCGAAGTAAAACATATCTGAAGTTGATTCCTGACTTAGTCGTTTACTATCTGTTTAACTTTGGGCAAGTCTCAATTTCCATATTTATAACATGGAGAAAGAATACTTCCTACCTCATAGGGGTACAGATATAGATGTTTAAGATAAAGACTACTAAACAACAGAGGAGGCTTCTGATTATGTTGGGCCAAAATAATCAGAAGCCTCCTCTCTTATTTAAGTGTGTATACATATATACACATCTATATATATATATACATATAGTGGTTATCAAGTGTGCAAACTATATATATATAGTGCAAAAATATATGTAGTGATTATCAAGTGTGCAAAAAGAATAGTTGTGAATAGGTGTACATTTATATTGTAACCATCATTTTCGGTTAAATGACTATGGAATTTTCAGTTATTGTAAACTTGTTAGTTTTGAGAATCAGCTTATCAAGTAAGTCTTTTCTAGAAGAGCTAAGAAAATTTTTGTCCCCTTTTAGTCGTTTAACAGTTTCCAACTTTACCTGTTTGTCTTTAGTAGCTTCTGAAAGGAGAAGATTCTTCTATGCTGACTTTTTCACCACATAGCTAATATTTTAAAATTTATCTGTATAATAGTTAAAAACAATCATGCTATTAAAAAAAAACTACACCTAGAAATATTCTCTGGAAATCAAATGAAGTTCAAATTATTTCTTAAAAGAATTTATGCTATGCAGAAAAAATACATGGCTCTGCTAAAAAGAAAAGAAAAAAAATTGTAGACCAATAACTGGAAGATAAAATGCTGTTGTTTGTTCCTAATGAAAACTCCTTAAATTTTGAAAGAAAAAAACATATAATCTTAGTTATGTAAAATAAATTTTCATTCAAACAAGTATAACTCGAGCAAAATATGACTGAGGTTTTTGGCTTTTAAACTATTTCCTTACAGTTAACCAAAAGTCTTTAATTTATATTTTGAAAAACAACATGACCTTTGAAGGTGTGCTTGCTAAGCAAAAGTTTACAACTCCACTACATTAATCTATTAAAAGCCTAACGTGTTAGACATTTTTAGCAGGAGAGCAAACACCTTTAAAATAAACAGGTAAAATATTTAATTTTCTGTAAATAAGCAAAACATAAGTTTAATAAATTGGATCATTCATAGTGTTTTTGGAACTTTAAAACTTTAATGTATTTTGGGGTCCTAGGTAACAGGGACATGCTATTAAAATTAAGATGTCTACAGAACTGTTTTTATAGTATTTTTCAAAACAAAATTCTTAGATTCAAGACAGATCTATGTTGTGATACAGCAGAGTATTATAGTGAAATTTCAGTCAAATTTTAAATAGCATGTACAAGATATATCTAATATTCAAGTTAGTAAATTATTTGAAATATGTAATATTGCCTTATAAAATGTAGGGTTTTTTCATAAAATCTGTCAATGAGTTAACATCTTTAATTTGTTCAAAAAGAATCACCACCTTTGCTACTTAATACACTCTTGTTTGATATTTACTATTCAAATCTATAACCAAATTAGTTGTAGCACTTTGGAACATTTCAGGCTATATGATCATTACACATCTAATTTTGCATTATTTACATAAGCTCTTTTACCATGGTAAAAGATGTAATACTGTATGATGTAGTGAAAAGCACACTGTCCAGAGAGAGATAAATTCTGTTCCAGACTGTCACTAACTAGCTTTTGTTACCTTGGGCAAGTCACTTCAAAAGAAATGGAACCTTCTGGAAAACAACAAATCTTAAGTAGGTGTAACTGATCACATTTAAACAGTATTTGCGTTTTAGTAAGTTACTTTAGAAAAAATTGCAAGTTATGCACAAAGACCAAAAATCCCAAAGGATGACCTTCCTAAGCAAAAAACAAACAAAAACACAATAAACTAGAGATTCAGGGATATTTCATGTCTACGAGCATGTATTTCACTAAAATTTCCCTCTTTCTTTAGTTGGAGGCACTAATAATGAGAACAGAAGGAAAATCCTAACAGCGAACAAATTAAGTATATTTTCATCAAAACATTGCTAGTTATGAGTTACCTCAGCATACTGCTAGTTCCGTCAAGCTTGAGTATTTATCTCATAACCTTTGCATTGTTGTCTGCAGAGAAATGTTAACCCTAACACAGAGTAAATGTCTAAGAGACATCTCCTTTCTCTTCCTTGCTTTATTAAAAATTTTAAATCATTGCATAATTCCCAGGATAAGTTATCTACAACCAGTGACCCAATCTATTTAGCATAGTGAAAAGCTCATGGAATTTGAAGCTACTCCTAATTCGGTGGTTTTAGGCAAGCCATTTAGCTAATTCTGGACTAGGTTGATTCTTCATTTGAAAAGAAAAAAGACAAGGAGGATAAAAATGTCTGCACCACCTAACTCACAGGATTATTTGGAGTGTTAGATGATTATATGTGAAGTCTTTTGTCAGGAGAAATTCACCAACAAATATCAATTTTATGTAGAGGAACTGTAGTTTTTAAGGAAACATTACAATAAGGATAGTGTTTGTCTTTTATATTCAGTAGCACTATGGCAGGATATGTGTCATCGTTTACACTTTTAAGTCTACTAATTATCTCATGAGATTCATTAAAGAAACTAAACAGGGTTTGCTTCTCTGACAACAAAATATATTTTTATAATACCTTCTACTAATCTAGTTCTTCCAAGGGAAAATGAAGTGTGAACTCCCAGTGGGTAAAACTATTCACCCCACGTGGTTAACTACTATTACAAAAATCTATCTTACAGAAATGCTTGAATGTAATTCAAATAAATGAGAAACCTGAAACCTCCCAAAGTTCCAGGTTGCAAGGATTGCCAGGACTTAGAGCGATACACCTTAGATTGTGATTTAACATTCTATATCTAAGCCAAGCCATAGCAATAATAGATTTTCCTTTTTTCTTCCAAAAACTCTCCCTCCAGACCTATTCTCACAAATATTTTTATCTTCACACAGAAAGAAAACTATTAGGAACTTGGCTCTTGTGCCAGAACCTATTTTAAATTGGAACCAAATCCTCAATTTTTCCTAAAAAGCCTTATCAGATTTATTCATCCTAGTACTCTTCTCTTGTTCAATATGATCACATCTTTATTTCCCAGCCCACTATGACTATTGTGTCATTGCATATTTATATGTTTGAAATTACTAAGGCCAGTGATATTATTCTAATTGTGCTGAATAAAATTCAATGAGTGCTCACAACTTTCTAATACAAACCCAAAACTCCTGAAAGATTAAACATAATAAATACATTGTTAATTGTTCCTTTGATGTATAGTCTTAAACATATTTGAACCTAAAATTTTAGCACACACACTAGCTGATGGAATGAATATTATCCCAGGGATCATGCTGTCTTTGACATTCAATAGATATGTGAACTTAAGGGAAAAAAAATAAAACTTGTCTATGTGGCTTTCCTCATATGTCAAAATGGTCTAGTACCTGTTTCACAGGACTGTTGTGAGTTTCAGAGGAGACAAAATCTGTAAAATCCTGAAGTGCAAAAAAAACAGTTTTAAAATGATAATGTAATCATTCACATAGTTAAAAACCTGGTAGTAGTGCCTTTCATACTTACTGAGAGGTACTATTTCAGGTAATTACTTTAGATTTAATGCAGAGACTCATGATGAATCTACTTTGTTTTTGGTTTTTCTTCCCCCAAAACTCAGTTGTTTCAGTTACTGGCAAAGCTGTTCTTAAGTGATTTAGTTGCTAACATTAGTGTATGATATAAAGAAGATATAAAGTGTAAGGACATTTTCAAAGGAAATATTAAACATTATGTTCTCAGAATGTCTTCCATTTCTTTGAAAGATGATGCTTCCTTGAGTTGTCAGTCTCCATCCTGGAACCTAACCTTAACTTGGAATTCTAGTTTTTTCTAGTGAATATAATCCACCCATTTCCTTAGTAATGCTATTACTAACTTTTGCAATCCTAACATATTATTAGTAATTATAAGTACTTCAACATTTAATGTACATTATATGATATTATCTACTGGCTGATTGTGTTCAATCTTCACTGACACCTATTTTAAATCTTTACTAAAATTATATGACTTATAATTAAAATTCTGTCCAGTTAAACAATATTTTCCTCAAACTAAAAAATCACATTCTATTAATATGTAACCATATTGCCTCTGAAACAGGAAAAAGGAGAACTGACCTAGAGTTATACAGCCAGATTTGATTACTCTAATTCACAACATTGTTTAATATTTTTAGCATTTCTAATATTTGTTAGGTTAGTGCAAGAAATTATCTCCTATTTTTTCTTACAGTTGTATGATCCTGAAATTGTCTGGTGCTTTACATCATATTCAATTCTATATAGTTTTTGAGTTTTAGTGCCATTGTAAATTAACTCAATTTTTCCTCATTCTGTCTCAAGTCTTGACCAGTGTATTTTCATAGAAGTACTATCTCTACTCTCTATAGAGCGATTTTCCATCTCTAGCCTTTGAAAATAGGAATCTAAGAGCTCTGTTATTTTTCATCTGGTTTTTTGTTGTTGTTCTGTTTTTTGTATTTCTTCTCCTCTGTCTATTCTGGAGTTTCCCCCTTTAAAAAAAGATATATGGTATTTTGCTTGCTATACATGCTTCCTCAGGCACATAGAAACAGTCAATGCTTAACATTATTAAATAATGTGAAGGGTAATGAAATCCAAGGCATTTTGGCAGACACACAAGTTCATTTAGCACTTACAAAAACCATTTCAATCCAGTTGGCCCTTTAGTTCACTGGGATCCTCAAGTTGCCACCAAACAAGCTCTACTGGTTGCTATTAAAGTATCAGAGCTTAGAAAAGACTAATAGAGTTTCACCGGAAAGGCGGTAGCTGCTGAATCCCAATGCCATAATTAAGACATGAATCCCAGCTTTGAAGTGACAACTTTTTCAGTTGTTTCCCTAACCCTGCTGGATCCACAGCTGTGCCTCCTAACAAACACAGTTTAAACACTTACAACTTGACTTATTTCAATAGCTCCTTTCAATGTTGTTTGTTTTAATTTGACACTGGTTCCATACCAAGATGTACTGCACATAAAGAAATAGAACTACGAAGATTTCCTAAACGGATTATGATGAAAAGTTCACTTAGATTAAATGGCTATTCTGCTGTAGTCTATGATAAAAATCTAAGTTTAAAGAAAGTAGCTAGGCACCATGTCTAATTTACTAAATGTCTAATTTACCATTTGTTCCTGCTTTGAGGGGAGTTTTAGGGGATAGCAAATATAAAATAACCTCTACCAAGTCTCTTTCATTGTTGTTGTTGTTGTTGCCCTAAAAAATGTCAGATACTAAAAAGAAAATAAAAATAATGTCTTCGAGCTAGGTAAATGAAAATTTAATTGGTCATTTTACTCTGATATCTGAATAATTAACTGATATGTTCATTTCCAATATGTCACAAATGAATATCTTCAAAGATCTATACCATATTAAACTCAGAATTTTGGGATCTTGTTGGAAAAGTTTTTAAAATATTGGTAAGCTATTGACACCACGTGGTCAATGGTTTTCTTTTTGAAATGGTATAAATGTATGTACATAGTCCTTATAAAATAGATTTGAGTATAAAATGAGCAAGCAACTGTTTTTTTATTCAGAGCTACAGTTTCAACTGATATAGTTACATCAAAGGTTAAAATCAATTTTAATACCCAAATGCAATAATTGTATATCATTTTTAATTTTTAAATATTCCACCCCTTGCAAAACAGCTACATTGAATCTTTTTTTTAAAATCTGTTACCAGACTTCCCTGGTGGCGCAGTGGTTAAGAATCCGCCTGCTAATGCAGGGGACACAGGTTCAATCCCTGGTCCGGGAAGATCCCACATGCCCTGGAGCAACTAAGTCCTTGCACCACAACTACTGAGCCTGCGCTCTAGGGCCCGTGAGCCACAACTACTGAGCCCACGCACAGCAACTACTGAAGCCCGCACCCTCTAGCCACAACTACTGAGGCAACGTGCTGCAACTACTGAAGCCCGTACGCTTAGAGCCCGTGCTCTGCAATAAGAGAAGCCACGACAATGAGAAGCCCACACACTGCAACGAAGAGTAGCCCCCACTCGCTGCAACTAGAGAAAGCCCGCGCGCAGCAAGGGAGATCCAATGCAGCCAAAAAAAAAAAAAAGAATCTGTTACCTTTTGCTTACTTCACCTTTTCATGCTTGTTTACCAGACTAAGAATTAACCCTTTGTTTTCAGTGTGGTTTGAAAGGCAGCAGCATCTACATCCCCAGGGAACTTGTTAGAAATGCAGAATTTCAGGCCCCAGATAGAATCTACTGAATCAGGATCTGCATTTTAACGGGGTTCCCCAGATGAATGGTATGCACATTAAAGTTTGAGAAGCACAGGAATAGAATATAACTTCCTAGAAACTGGAGTTTAAAATAACAAGTCATCAGCAGTGATGGTGATTAATTAGAAGTTGTGTATTGGCTCTATTTCTCAAGTGTTTAGATTCTGTTAACAGCTACACTGCTATATAATTTTTTAGCATTGGCCTTATATTCCCATAACTGTTTACTCTTGTATGCAATTCGAAGTCATTCAGAAGCCATATGATATTTAATGGATTCAAACTCCCTTCTTCAAATACTCCTTCTTTGCACTCATTCACTTTACAAAATGGCCAGCATATATCGTAAGTGTTTTATCTCATGGATGTTAAAACCGAGTTCATGAGCTAAGAAAAGTTGCAGGACAAGGGATGTTGTAAGAAATGTGGAGCCTGACTGAAGGCTAAAATAACAGTCTTAAACTGAGCAATTTTTTTCCTGGTGTAAGCAGAAAAAACAATGAAATCCTTCCTGATGACGGTAGAGCAAATTCTCCATGTAAAAGTTTTATTGTTTGTGTGTTTTCGTGTATGTTTATTACCCATTCTTAAGCGTCTTTTTTAAAAAATTTAATGTATTCCCATGTTTTTTTTGAAGATATTTGATCCTAGTAAAACTAGCAAACAAGTGTCAAATAACAGTTGAGATATTCCAAATATACAATATGAGAAGTGAGAGAGAAGCCAGCCTAGGCAGTTTCAAAAAGGTTGCATATTTCACACTAAACTGAAAACCAGGCCCTATCACCTAACACTCTGGCAGTGTTCTTCTCTACTTGATTTATTTTTTGTCCCCTTCTTTCCCCTCTGCCAAAAGTAAAATAAAGCAGTCTAAGGTTATGCAGGGGAGAAAGGTAAGCTTTGCTTTGGCACATTTTGCCTACATTTACCTGACCCATATTCCCTTACACATACAACCCTCGACATGAGCAATAAGATCATGCAACAAGCAGACCGAAGTTTAGAAAATTCACTTAAAATCTTTCCCAAATTATATTTAAACCTTCAGGAAAATGTACATTAAAGTCCTTAGGTAAATATGTATTTATAAAAACAAAACCATCCTTTGGGGTATGTACGTTTCTTGCTATCTTAAGTAAATGGGCTTTTCAAGTCCTTTTTAAAGAGTTAAAATATTTATATACTTTAATGCATCGATGTTTTAGTCTATTCACTCTACCTTCACGTCAAGATACATTTTGCATGTTTTATATCATCATATGCACAATAGACGTGTTTTTAATAATCTAAGTTCTAAACAAAGTGTGGAAAACATAGCATTTTCTATACCTAAGTCAGATTGGGAAATTGTCCAGCTTAATAAAGCCAAAGAAATAAACAAGCAAGTCCTGGATATATTTAACTTTCTGATAAGGTACAAAACTATTCCTGCATTTGAGCAAAGGAGGGAACAGGTAAGGTTGTAGAGTAAATTAAATAATGTTATCACCCAATACCTTACATGAGCTCCAGTTAACACTCATTTCACATCTCTGAGACTTAGTTTTCTTATCTGTAAAATTAAGGGGTTGGACTAAATGATCTTTCTGGTCCCTTCCACTTCCAGAGTTTATGAAACTTGGACCATTCTTGGTATATTATAATGTACCACCTGGCACTCGATATTTGTTAAATTTAATCTAATGTGACTATATATTACTTTTTTGTTGTTGTTGCTTATTGTTTTTGCCCAATCAGAATATAAGCTTCGCAAAGGAGATACTGCCTTAAATTTCTTTAAGGACCCCCTTTCTCAACCCAGTCCAACCACCACATTTAAAGTATTGTAATGCTGGACCAGCAATAGGTTTTTAGATATTGAGGGCTAATGAATCAATGTGTTGAAACTGGAAATACCTGCAGAGCCAAGGGACAAGGAAAGAATACATGGTAGAGCTTTCTGTAAAACATCATATAAATTTTTTTCATTGGAAAGGGCCTTGAAATAATGTAAAACTTCTTCATTTTACATTTGGGAAAACTGTATTCCAGGGAGATGAAGTTATTTGCTCAAGATCACTCTCTGGATACTAATAAAATATAAATCATAAAATACCTTGTGTTCACACAATTTAAATAAACCTCTGCTCTCATTTCCTGTACCCAAAACCACAGGAAAAAGGAGTTTATAATCCTGAAGACAATAGAAAATGATTTGCATATTGGGAGCTTAATGTCCTTTGGTTGATATGATACAAACCTACACACAATTGATTCCCAAAGATATTTTGCTTCAAAGATGGCATATCAGAAGAAAATCAGTATTTACAAATCATTGTCAAATATTCTCTAAAACAAATCCTATATAAAATATAGATGTCCTAAAAGAAAAACGAATTAGGCAATAACACTAAATATGTGCCACATTAAGTAAAATTAAAGTTTATGGAGTGTCATTATGATGGGTCATAATTTGAATTATTCTTATAAATAAAACAGAGGAAGTGTATGAGCATATATGAGCATGTACTGTTAAATTTCAATAGTCTTATTATTTTATTATATAATATTTACAGGGTTAGTAAGAGGAGAATATGACACAAGTAAACAGTTAAAAGACTTATTTAGATATATTTGAATATACTTGTCTTTGAAATTTTTATTTTTTAATCCAAGAAGCATTCTTTTTTGTTTTCTTTTTTTTGTTATATTCAGAACTTTGAGGAAATATACTCAAAGAAATGCGAGGCAAGGCAGGTGTTGGGAAAAGCCCTGGTTTGGAAGCTAAAAGTCCTGTATAGGCTTCCCCTCTTACTAACTGGAAAGCCTTAGAGATAGGATTTCACCTGTCTGACCTTCAGTTTCCTCATTGAAAAAATAGGTACAACCATGCTTTCTTTTTCTACTCAAAGTTTTTTATTAGACTAAAATATTTACTTTAAAATTATATAAAATATAGGATACTGTATAATTTTTTATTTGTTTTCAGTATGCGGGCCTCTCACTGCTGTGGCCTCTCCCATTGCGGAGCACAGGCTCCGGACGCGCAGGCCCAGCGGCCATGGCTCACGGGCCCAGCCGCTCCGCGGCATGTGGGATCTTCCCGGACTGGGACACGAACCCATGTCCCCTGCATCGGCAGGCGGACTCTCAACCACTGCGCCACCAGGGAAGCCCAGATACTGTATAAATTAAACTAGGAGAATGAATTGAAACAAGAGGGTGGCAGAAAATTTAATGTTCTGTTTTCATTTCATATGACAATAAATGAATTGTAAAAATCAGTACAATCTTGATTTGCATTCTAATAACTTGAAGATTTAAAAAGAAAGGAATTTTCATATAGTTTAATTAAAATCCATCAGGAAATTAGTTTTATTGTCATGCTAAAGGATATGTAAGATTAATATAGTTTTTATTGAGAGAGAAAAATCCTCTCCTAGAATTTATTCTCTTCTTTCTTTTGCCTTTCCTCTTTTTGTTTTCCCAAATCTACATATTCAAGATGAGCAGATTAGGTGGAAAAAATCATTCTTTCAGATCTGGGCTGGAAATGACAACTATAGCCATTGTCACCCTTAGATTCAAAATTTATTATACTGATTTGATGCTTAACACATTAAAGTCAATTAAAAGGGCAGCTTAAAATCCTTGATCAGTTGAGGATGTTTAGAGTGTAAAAGATAATAGAAGCATTTATGATTTCTGCCAAGCCACTCTTCTAATTCAAAAACCGTAATTGAAAAAGACTCTTTATCCAATTTATTTTTACTGTTTGATAATGAGAATGCAGTCTTTCTACAGATGTAACCAAATCTCAAGACACTTTTCACCCTAAAATAGCTTTCTCCATGTGATAAACCTGTGTTTTACAATTAATGTTGCACAGGGCATAAATCTTGAGGGACCATTACATACAGGTTATTTGATGTTTTCTCTTAACAAAAGATGAGCACATTTTGGGGATGATGCCTTCTAGATGAACTTCTATTGAAAAATGACACCTTTTCAAATAGGATTAGATTAACTTAAACAATGCAAGCCAGTCTGGAATATCAAGGCATCTTACCTAGTTTTCTTCATTCTGGATACTGAATGATCAATAAAGTCTTCAGATAATAGAACTCTGCTCAGACAATGACATGTAATTTGGAATGTTATAAAGTCAATCCAATTAAATATACTTATAAATTTTATTTTTCACAAAGGTAAAATTTACCTATGTCATTGATGAAAGAATGTATCATCTATTTTTATGGCATACTCTTTCTTACCTCCCCAATTCCCAGTGATGTTGAGCCAACCTCAGTGCATGTGGAGATACGGACAATTTGAGAATTGCCCATTTCCCACACACACAAAAATAACTTTCTACAAATGCAGTACAAAGCAAGGGTTCCTTTGCCTCTGAAGATTGACATAGTAACTGTGTATGTTCGTATGAACATGCTTTGACAAAGGCCTTAAAGTCCTTTGTGTGTGTGTGTGTGTGTGTTAGGAGAGATCTGTCTGAGGCGGACACCCTCTCAAAATATTTAAATTTGAGCCACTGTGACAATTCCACAAAGCAAAAAGGAGGGGGAATAAAAATGAGACAGAAACTTTCACTGAAAACAGAAATAATGACCCATGGGAAGAGGACACACCAGAAAGAATGGGATGCCGAGAAACAGTTTCAGGAGTGTGTGGTGAGAAATTCAGAAAAGTTGAAAATACTCCCCAAAGTACAATATTTAAATCCCTAGCTGTAACCAAAGGAAAACAGACATTTGCAGGCATGATAAAAAATATAAGAAATCCAAGGAATTCCACTATAAATCTTGTTTGAAATAAAACAGCAAAAGACATACATAGATGGCAAGAAATATTCTTGTGAGGAAAATTTGAAAAATCTGTAAGTTTAAAGTAGAGGTTCCGTGGTTCCTTTTTTAAAAAAACATCTTTGAGGTCACTGAAGGGGAAGAGAGTCCAAGGTAGCTAGTGGGAAGAAAGAAGTAAAATGGGGATTAGTGGAGAAATTACCTAGGTAGGTAATGCAGGGAAGAAGCAGCGAGGGAAGACTGACGGGAGAAGGAAAAAGAATAGAGATAGAGGTGTTTGCTAGGGCCTCAAGAGGAGGAAAAAGCCAAGATTAAGGGACTCTGATGGTTGGTAGAGAAAGAGCTGAAGGGGGTAAGGATGGGAGAGATGATATGGTGCACGGAGATGATGCAGGGAGGTGTGTGGAAAATGAAGTGCGGTGGGCATAAGTGTGCTTGCAAGTGACTGAAGGAGTTTACTCTGATGGTGGAAGATGGGGAATTTAGAAGGTTGGGTGTGGAAGCTGAGATGAGCCTAAAGATAAAACTATAGAGATGATTATGACTAAAGAGAAATTCTCTTTTCCAAAATGACATTCTTAGTTTTATTGATTTACCTTAGGCCCTCTTCATTCATTTGTCCTCTTTTCTGGATGTTACAGTATCTTCTTACCTTATTTACCTCAACTCTCTATTCCAATGCATTAGTTTATCCAAATACACATTTAAAGACAACAACAAAAATGTTTCTATTGTGTGCCACCTACTGCCTAATTTTCTCACCCTGTTTTGTTGTTGTTTTTAACATATCTGCTTTAAAAATCTTCAAAGTGGACTATGCCTACAAAATACACACACAAACCCCCTAACTCCACAGTGGAACATCAAGCCTCACCCCCACCCGCCCTCTCCTTACTTAAGTCTGTATCAGGTTCTTCCAGGTCTACTTCCTGGCTAGCCACTGCCTATGAATGCCTATTTTTCAAAGCCAGAGAGACACCTTCTTTATGAATCTTTTTTTCAACCTCTTAGCAAAAATTAATTCCTCCCTCCATTATGTTCAATTAGAGCATTAATCACATTGTATCATAAATTTGTCAAAGTCTCCTGGCTCACAGAAACCCGAACAACCTTTTCCCATTCTCTTTTGCATTCCTGTAGCCTAGCACATTGTCTGGCACAGTAGGTGACTAATTAATGTTTGCAGATTCTTTGGTGAATAAATAAACAGATGACCCTCCTTTAAAATACATGAAGCAAGATTATTGGAGAAAATCAGATTTCAAAATTTCATCCCCTGAATAATTCCCCTTCCTACTAATAGAAAATGTGGCAGCCATACATATTTTGTCAATTTAGCTTAAACCAGTGGTTTATATAAAGTCTCCTTGTCCGCACGCCTCCCCTCTCTTCGCCAAGAACCTTGTAAATCCTGACTAAAGGCTGTTGTGGACTGCTTGCACAGAGAAAAGGAGAATTTTCTGCTTTCTAAATCCCTTACCAGATTTCTTCCTGCCAACAGCAGTCTGGAAGTTCTCTATCAGGAATTTCTATCTTTCAAAGAACATAAAGTTTTGAATACAAAGAGAAGAAATAATGTGAAAACTGCAATTCCTTCTGCCAGGCCTCCCAGCTGCCAAAACCCAACATTGCTTGGGCATCCATCAGAATCGCATTCAGGTGATTAAAAAAAAAAAGTCTCCTTTAAACCTTTAGCAAATGATTGAACTCTAAAAACTG